>NC_042621.1:196738168-197041326 GCF_901001135.1 Rhinatrema bivittatum
CTTCTGAAAATCCAAATACACTACATCTACTGGTTCACCTTTATCCATATGTTTATTAACCTCTTCAAAAAAAACAAGAAGCAGGTTTATTTAGGCAAGACTTCCCTTGGGTAAATCCATGTTGACTGTGTTCCATTAGACCATATTTTTCTATATGCTCTACGATTTTGATCTTTATAATGGTTTACACTATTTTTCCCGGCACTGAAGTCAGGCTCACTGGTCTATAGTTACCCGGATCACCCCTGGAGCCTTTTTTAAATATTGGGGTTACATTGGCCACCCTGCAGTCTTCAAGTACAGTGGATGATTTTAATGATAGGTTACAAATTTAAATAATAGATCAGAAATTTCATTTTTTAGTTCCTTTAGTACCCTAGGGTGCATACTATCCGGTCCAGGTGATTTGCTAGTTTGTCAGTCTGGCTTACTACATCTTCCCGGTTCACAGTGATTTGGGTCAGTTCGTCTGACTCATCACCCTTGAAAATCATCTCCGAAACTGTTATCTCCCCAACATCCTCATTAGTAAACACGGAAGCAAAGAATTCATTTAGTCTTTCTGCAGTGTCCTTATCTTCCCTAAGAGTCCCTTTAACCCCTCTGTCATCTAATGGTCCAACAGACTCCCTCACAGGCTTCTTGCTTCGGATATATTTAAAGTTTTTATTATGAGTTTTTGCCTTTACGGCCAACTTCATTTCAAATTCTCTCTTCGCCTGTCTTATCAATGTTTTACACTTAACTTGGCAATGCTTATGTTTTATCCTATTTTCTTTAGATAGATCCTTCTTCCAATTTTTGAAGGATGGTTTTTTGGCTAAAATAGCCTATTTCACTTCACCTTTTAACCATGACTGTAATCATTTTGCCTTCCTTCCACCTTTCTTAATGTGTGGAATACATTAAGGGGTAAGGCCCTTTAAATTTAACACTTACCCTTGGCGGCTCCACCGCCGATTGCGAGGCATCCATTGCTGTCCTGCCGGCCTTGAAGCCCGCCCCGAGCCAGCCCTACAGGGACCAGCCAATAGGAGCAGCAGCTCCCATCAGCCAATGCAGCAAGGCCCCTGAGGCTGTTAAACTTGGAACCCGCCGGCAGATCTTCCTCTTTTCGACGGATGCGAGGGAGGGGAGGGCCTGCGCAATCGGCGCCGCAGACCCGCCGGGGTAAGGCCCTTTAAATTTAACACTTACCCTCGGCGGCTCCACCGCCGATCGCGAGGCATCCATTGCCGTCCTGCCGGCCTTGAAGCCCACCCCGAGCCAGCCCTACAGGGACCAGCCAATAGGAGCAGCCGCTCCCATCAGCCAATCCAACAAGGCCCCTGAGGCCTTTAAACTTGGAACCTGCCCGGCACCGCGCGCCGAAGGAGCCTGCCTCTTTGTGCTCCCCTTCGTGCAGCCCCGCCGGGCCGCCCCCAAACCTTTAACCTGTATCTACAGACCTCAAGCCATTCAATATTATCTTCCAAACCTAGAGAGCCCTAGTCTCCCTCTCCCTTCCACCCGAGATCAGCCTCCTCCTGCTTCCTGCTACACAGCAGCTCCGCCTCCTCTCTAGAGATCCCCTCATATCAATCACCAAGATGGGAACCCTCACCATCCCCTCTATCAAATATCACCCAAGATCCTGCAAAAACCTCTCCAGAATCACCTCATCTCTCCTCATTCGCCAGCAGAGACTAATACCGATAATGATCTCTCCTATCACACAGTTGCTTGGTCTCTCACTGTTCACCCTCTCTCTTTTTAATGCCCAGTCGCTCACCAAAAAATCATACATTCTTAATGACTACCTCTTAGAAGTCAATCCAGACATCTGCGCTATCACTGAAACATGGCTGAAACCTTCAGACACAGTGATCACAAACCAACTTCCTACACATCTTTATGATCTCTTCTCCATACCCAGAATTAAGAAAAGAGGAGGACTTCTCTTAGCAGCAAAAAAAGGTTTAGGCCTCACCCTACAACTGACCAACACTACTTACAACATAGAAGTAGCCCTCTTTAAGTCAAATCATCTTCAAATCTGCCTAATCTAAGCACCGCCTGGAACCCTGGACTCCAACCCTTCTCCCATCATTGAACTCACAACGAAACCCATCAACGCGGACAAACCAGCTATCATACTGGGAGACTTTAACCTGCACGTGGACGCATCCCCACAATCCCACAACTGCGAAACTCTACTCTCTTCACTCAGCCACTTAGGCTTCTCTGAAATCGTTAACAGCCCGACCCACATAGCTGGTCACACATTAGACCTCATTTTCATCAACGAAGGTATCTGTCTTCTCCAAGCCTGACAGTTCACTGGTCCCATGGTCTGACCACAGGATCATCTCCACTGCCCTTGAGATTAAAGATCTTCCACCTCAATCCTCCCCTACAAATACAATACAATTCAGAAAATCCTGCTCTTCTGGTCACCTCTATAGCCATCTCTCCAAGGAATTAACTCATCTCGACCTCTCAGATGTTGATGCAGCCATCACATCCTGGATTAACATCACCACAAAAGTGGCAGATCAAACCTGTCCCACCTCCAATAAAAGAAAACCATGGTTCACCCCAGAACTGAAGGCCCTCAAACAAGACCTTAGAAAAGAACACATTTGGTGAAAAAAAACCCTCATCCTCCTCATTAGCTGCCTACAAATCTCTACTTAACGCTTATAGGATCTCCATCCTCAGAATGAAGAAAGACTTCTTCGCTAAGAAAATCCACCATTTCATCTTTGATTCGAAAGCCCTCTTTGCATATGTCTCGGCGCTCACCAAACCATCTCTACCCATCATTCCAGATGACCTCGCACTCAACAAAGCCACGGAACTTGCAAAATACTTTGAGAAAAAAATCACTAACCTAACCACCTCGCTCTCCACACCCTTGGCAATGCCTCCTCTCGCCCTCCTTTCCCCACCACAATAAAACTCAATGCTCGAAGCTTTCGAGTCTACTTCTTCACTGGAGATAGAAAGCATCCTTAAACTAAAACCAGCTTCGCATCCTTCAGACCCAATACCGCCCACCCTTCTATTCAACATCCCAAACACTATTTCAAAGCCAATCTCTGAAATCATCAACTTCTCCTTAACCCAAGGCCTAGTGCCTGACCAACTAAAGCTCGCCATACTCAAACCTATCCTAAAAAAATCTAACTTATCTACAATGGACCCAGCCAACTTCTGCCCAATAGCTAACCTTCCCATAATTGCAAAAATCATGGAAAAAATAGTTAACAAACAACTATCGGAATACTTGGAGGAACATAACATTCTCTCCCCTGCTCAATATGGTTTCCGTAAAACCTTTAGCACAGAAACACTTCTTCTATCCCTAGTAGACACCATCCTAATAAACATAGAAAAAGGACAAACCTACCTTCTTGCGCTCCTCGATCTATCAGCCGCTTTTGACACGGTGAACCATGCTATCCTCTTAGAACGACTACAAGACATAGGCATCAAGGGCCCTGCTCTCAGTTGGTTCAGATCCTTCTTGTCCAACAGGTGCTTTAAAGTCAAGATTAACAAAGAATCTCCCCCCATCCGCTCCAACCTAGGCGTACCCCAAGGATCTTCCCTATCACCTACACTATTTAACATCTACCTTCTACCACTCTGCCACCTACTTACGAAGCTAAAACTATCCCATTACTTTTATGCTGACGACGTCCAAATACTTATCCTGATTACAGAATCTCTACAAAAAACTCTTAACCACTGGAACAACTGTCTTCAAGCAATTAACCACCTTCTCTCTACTCTCAACCTGGTCCTGAACACAGACAAGACTGAGATCCTTATCTCTCAAGAAGACCCCGACACGCCTCATATCTCATTGTCCTATTTCCAATCAGTCAATTCAAGTATTAAACACTCTCCAGCTGTCCGAGACTTGGGCGTGATCCTAGATAACCAGCTGAACCTTAAGAAGTTTGTGAACACCGCCACTAAGGAGTGCTTCTTCAAACTGCAAGTTCTCAGAAACCTAAAACCCCTCCTTCACTTCCAGGACTTCAGGTTGGTGCTGCAATCCATCATCCTTCCAAAATTGGACTATTGCAACTCCCTCCTTCTCGGTCTCCCAGCCAACTATATCAAACACCTCCAAATGGTCCTGAACGCAGCAGCCAGGATTCTTACCAATACCAAACAAAGGGAACATATCACCCCCACCCTTCAGTATCTCCACTGGCTACCCATCAAATCCAGAACTCTCTTCAAAGTCCTCACGATCATACATAAAGTGAAACACAACCTATCATCCCTCAACACTTCTATACAACTAAGACCACATACCTCATCTAGACCAATCAGAAGTGCCTATAAAGACACTCTTTACGCCCCGCAAGCGAAAACATCCTTAAGGAAGCATGCCAAATTGACAGCAGGACCCCATCAGTGGAACGCATTGCCTCCGAACCTCAGGCAAGAGCCGTGCCCAATGACTTTCAAAAAAACCCTCAAGACTTGGCTATTCAGCCAAGCCTTCCCTGACACCTAACTTTCCCTCTCCCTCTGCCCGATTCATTCTGGCTGTCGCTTTAGTAAGACTCCTCAGTCCAGTACTTTGTCTCTACTTGTTTTTCTCAGTTATCATCTCACCGGTTTGAGATGACATGTTAGGTTTCTGTTATGCTTTGTTATGACCCGATCCATTGTTAACTGTCTTCCCTGTTCATTGTATCGCCCATGAGCGAATTTTGCGTTACATTGTAAACCGATGTGATTTGTATCTGTTACAGGAACATTGGTATAGAAAAGTTAAAAAGAAATAAATAAATACATCTGGACTGCGCCTCTAGGATTGTATTTTTAAACAATGTCAATGCCTGTTGAGCACTTTTAACCTTTGCAGCTGCACCTTCCAGTTTTTTCTATTTTCCTCATTTTATCAAAATTTCCCGTTTGAAAGTTTAGTGTTGGAGCTGTAGATTTACTTATTGTTCCCCTTCCAGTTATTAGTTTAAATTTGATCATGTTATGATCACTATTGCCAAGTGGCCCTACCACTGATACCTCTCACCAAATCCTGTGTTCCACTAAGAATTAAATCTAAAATAGCTCCCTCTCTTGTTGGTTCCTGAACCAATTGCTCCATGATGCTGTCATTTATTAAATCCAGGAACTTTGTCTCTAGCAAGTCCTGATGTTACATTTACCCAGTCAATATTGGGAAAATTGAAATCTCCCATTATTATTGCACTGTCAAATTGGTTAGCTTCCCTGATTTCTCTTAGCATTTCATCATCTGTCTGACCATTTTGTCCAGGTGGACGGTAGTATACTCCTATCACTATACTCTTACCCAACACACATGGGATTTCTATCTATATAGATTCTACTAAGCATTTAGTCTCTTATATGCTCTTTATCCTGTTGGACTCTATACCTTCCCAGACATAAACTGCCACGCCCCCACCAAATTGATCCTCCCTATCATTGCGATATATTTTGTACCTTGATATAGCACTATCCCATTGGTTAACCTCCTTCTACCAAGTCTCTGTGATGCCAATTATGTCACTCATTTAATGCGATATACTATAACTCTCCCATCTTACTTCTTAGACTTCTGGCATTGGCATACAGACATTTCAAAGTGTGTTTTTTTGTATGTATTAATAACCTGCTTTCCAGTTGTTAGGGATAATTTGGAAATCATTAGGTTCGGTGATTTTTTACATATAGGCACATGGACTACCTTTGCTTTTATTGGAACCTCTCTGTTGGGGTGCCCTAACTTTCCTGTTTCATTAGTATCCTTCAAGGATACTAATGATGCTAAGCTTCTACTCAGTGCCATCAACTCTCTCAGTGGAGATAAACCATTCTGTGTTTTCTGAAGAGGATGTCTGTCCCCCAGCCAGCGGGAGCACAGCTGTAGAGCTGATGAATTTATTTTCCTCCTTAAGCCCTGAAAACCAGAGACCTGACTAAGCTGGAGGAGTTTTTTCCACATAGTGGGGCTGCTCAGAGTTCCCTGGAGCTTTATACCTCATCTCAAGGGCTCTCTGTGGTGGAGCGAAGTCCACATCCTGAGATGGTAATTTACTTCTTTCTGGGGAGTCTTCATGAATCAGAAGGGGAGAATGTTGGATCAGCCTATTCTGATTACCTACTAGATGTTTCTCCTTCAGGCCAATAGAGGTTTTCTCCTTGATCTCTCTTTTTGTCATTAGGTTCCTGGCTTAGCATAAACCCTGTGATCAGGTGAGGATTATTCCATGGGCATTCCTTCAGATCTCCTGCCAGACTTGCTTCAGTATATCCTTCTTCCAAAGAATCTCAACTATTTGTGCTTTCTGGATAAACTATTAAAGACACTGTCCATCTCAATTGGGAAAGAACAGGTTTTAAGTATGGATGGACTACTAAACTTTCGCCACCCTCCAACAGACATCCATTCAGATGCATAGACATCTCAAAGATTTGCAGATGAAGATGTCAGGCTCCTACATCATGTTTTCTGGTGGCCCAAAAGATGAATCTGAAGTATAGAGTCCAGGCTTCCCCTGACTTTGGGGCAGTTCAGTTACTGCACCATTCTGTAGTGGTGGTGTCACTGAAGTGTGCAAAGCTCACCCTTCTTCATGCTAATGAGCCAAAGGTGTTGCATTCATTTGGGATGAAGGTTTTCCCTGGGAACCGTGCATAGTGCTAGGATTGTGGCTCAGCAGTTGTATATGGAACAGCATTTATATCAATGTGTGCAGAAGTTAAAACCTTTGGCAGAGTTTTCTGACTCTGGGCATGTGTAGTTTAGTGAGGCCATGGAAATTGCAGAGGAATATAAGTATCATATCCATTATGCATATGAAGCATTTAACACTGCTGCCAGAACTTCAGCAAGCTCATCTTAGGCAATTTCCATTGAGGACATATGCAAAGCTGCTGTTTAATAATCAGTTCATAGCTTTACATCCTAGTATTTTGTAGACAACAACTCTCAAAAGGGCAATAACTTGGGACCAGCACTTCTGCATAGCCTGTTCACCCAGTAGTCCACTTTCCACTGATTGCTAGGGACTGGGTTCTCTGTTTTCAGTACTTCACAACTTCCTGCACATTATGGCTGATTCATGCTTGTTTGTCAAGGGAGAAAGCAAGATTGCTTAACTGTAAACAGGACTTTCCCTCGACAGCAGGATGAATCAGCCATACTTAATACCCACCTTTCTTCCTGAAGAATTGACTACCTTGTTAAAACTTAAGCTCTGGAAGAGACTGAGGAGCTCATGAAGCAATGCACTGAACTCCTGAGCCATGTTCAGTAAGATTTTTATTGAGAGCTGGGTTGATGTCTACACCATCAAATGTCACCCACGTGTTATGACTGATTTATCCTGTTTTCTGCGGAGAAACCTGTTTATAGGTAAGCAAACTTGTTTTCAGTAGCTATAGAAGCAACTTAAATTCCAATTATTAAAAGCATTATAAAGAAAATGTAAGCAGCATGTAGCACACATGAACATAAGGCTTGCCATATTGGGTCAGACCAAGGGTCCATCAAGCCAGGGCTGGTGCAAATACAAATAATTACTGTTGCCCCCCCCCCTGATCATTCATTCTCTGGCCCAGGCCCACAAAAAAAAAAAAGCCCATCTCCCTTCAGTGATAGAAACTTTAAAAACTGAAACCACCCCCACCTTCCCGAACCCATGGCCGGTGCAAGAGTATTAGGTACCCCAGGCAAACCTTAGTCTGGCACAGCGTGCCGCCCCTCCCCGCCCATTCCACACACATAGTTAAGAGTTATCCATTTATATTTTACAAGAAAAATATCAAAGTATAGTATTCTGAGGTAAAAATAGCATTTACATTATATTTACGTGCACTGCTGAGATGCCAACCAGAAATCCCTGCAAAAAAGACATTTGGAATCCCAATGCCATTAATCCTGTTACGATGTGTGATGGGTGTGGGCTTGACCCTCTGAAAGCCCGAATACACTAATACACTTCCCATTAGGAAAGTGCCTCACCTTAGTCACACACGCAGAACATAAAACAGACCCTCACCAAATACAGAATAGAGCAACCAGCAAGCAGAAATACAAACACAGGCAAAAACTGAACTGGAAACCGCAAGAAGTCAGACTCTATGCAGTGCAACAATGAAAAACCACAATCAGCACCATTCCTCAAACATCAAACAAATAAAAAAATAAAATAAATACATAATCATAATAAAAACATACTAATATTTTTTAAAAGCTGATAAATAAAAGATCAAATAATTAAAAACTCATGTTTTTTTTTTTTTTTAATGTCCCAAACACCAATAAAATATTTCAAAACAGACACAGCAAATAAAACCTGAAAAATAAAACTAAAAAGGATTAAAAAATTCACATACTCATACCTGGGAACTTCTGATTTCCAGTCACCCTGGGATTGTTGCGTAGTAGTGGGAGTGGGATACACAAACTTTCTCCTTTTTCTTACATGCCCACGCAAACACACACACACACGCTCCCTCTCAGACAAGGCCCCAGGTGCCTCCAGCTCTTCTTTGGTAGGGATTTACCAGCAGCCCCAGGCCCTCATCTTCATTTCAGTTGCTGGTAGGTTGGAATCCACCTGCAGCCCCCATTTTCTCTCTCATCCCAACCCCCTCCCCCCCCCCCCCCCCCAAAAGACAGGCTCCCATGCATGCAAGTACATACTCACCCACCCAGCCCTGGCAGGTTCCCATGTGTACACACCCCCCCCCCCCCCCCGCAGGCTCCCATGTGTACACGCGCGCACACACACACACCCCCTGCAGGCTCCCATGTGTACACACGCGCACACACACACACACACCCCCAGCCCTGGCAGGCTCCCATATGTACACGCACACACATGCAGACCAGGAATTCAGGGTCCATGGGTCATACTTCCTCTGCTGCTGCTCCAAGCCTGTTCTTTCTTTATGAAGGAAACCTATTTTGCAGCTCTTCTTAATCTGTTGATCCAGAGGTAATTCAACAATCGTGCTGTTAATACCATGAATGTTGAATACCATGGGGCCATCACCGGAGGAGGAGCTGCCAGATGGGCTTCCTTGGCTATGGCTTCCTGCTTCTGCTGCTGGTGGGATGGGGTCCACCGGTGGCAACATGGGCCTTCTCTTCTTCTGCTGTGGGTGGAATTGAGGGCCACTGGTGGCACCATTGGGTGGCCTCTTTTTCTGCCACTGATTGAATTGAGTCCACTGGTGGCACCAGGGGGCCCTCCTCGTTTTTCTGCAGCTTTTGTGGGTTCGGATCCACCGACGGCAGCATGGGCCTCTCTCTGCTCCCAACACTGGCCCACTGGTTGTGCTGCCCTGTGCAACTGCACGGTTTGCACACCCGGTAGCGCCGGGCCTGCATCAAGCCCAGTATCTTGTTTCCAACAGTGGTCAAGCCAGATCACAAATACCTGGTAGGATCCCAATGATTAGATAGTCTAAGCTGCTTATCCCAGAAATAAGCAGGATTTCTGCAACTCTACCTTAATTGTTAATGGACTTTTCCTTGAGGAACTTGTCCAAACCTTTTTTAAATGCAACTATACTAATAGCTTTCACCACATCCTCTGGCAACGAATTCCAGAGATTGTGTGTTCATTAAAAAAAAATATTTTATCTTATTGGTTTTAAATATATTGCCCAGTAACTGTGTGTCCCCTTGTCTTAGTAGTTTTCAAAAGAGTAAACAACTGATTAACATTTACTCATTTCATTCCACTCATTATTTTATAGACCTCTATCATATCTCCCCTCAGCCCTCTCTTCAAGATGAAGAGTCCTAATCTCTTTAGTCTTTCTTCAGAGGGGAATTGTTCCATTCCCTTTATCATCTTGGCCGCCTTTCTCTATGCCTCTTCTAATTCTGCTATATCTTTCTTGAGGTATAGTGACAGAACTGAACACAATACTCAAGATGAGGGCACACCATGGTGCGATACAGAGGCATTATGATATTCTATGTTTTATTCTCCATTCCTTTCCTAATAATCCCTAGCATTCCATTTGCTTTCTTGGCTGCTGCTGCTGCACACTGAGCAGAAGATTTCAATATATTTTCAACGATGACACCTAGATCCTTTTGCTGAGTGGTGACGCTTAATGTGAAACCTTGCATTTTTTTTTTATCTATAATTTGTTACTCTTCCCTAAGTGCGTCGCTTTGCACTTGTCTACATTAAATTTCATTTGTCATTTACATGCCGAGTCTCCCAGTTTTACAATGTTCTCTTGCAATTTCTCATGATCCTCTTGTGACATGCCACTTTTGAATAATTTTGTGTCATTGGCAAATTTGATAACCTCACTTGTTGCTCCTGTTTCCAGGTCACACTTGCTTTATTTTACTCTTATTGATTCCATGTTTCCTTTCTCCTGAATTAATAAACCTACAGTCATATTTTTTTAAATATTTTAGAAAATATTTATTCTGTCTTAATTCACATCTGCTTTTTAAATGTGTCTATCATGGAGCAAGAACTTAGTCATGTAGGTGTGACAGCTACTAATATCCTTTTACAGTTTACCCTAGGATGTCATCTCATTAGCTCTGCTTTACAGCTTCATTAGCCTGCTAGATTAGATTGGTTTTATGAGATATTGACAGAGTTAATGTGCTGTGTTTTGTGGTGTGTTGTGCGTTAATTAAAAATCTTTTACATGATATAAAATGTGATATAGATTTGCAGAACCATTAGAAAGTAAGCAGATTGTAGGCCTTAAAAGCATACTAAAATAAGTTGTATATAGAGAGGAGTATTATTGGTAACAGAATCTGCAGAGAAGGAATTAATAGGAAACCATACATAGTCTGGACATTTTAGAATCTTAGCAGAAAACTTGGACTTCTCATGGGGAGTAATGCTCTGCTTTTAGTTTTTGGAATTATAATCTCTACTAGTAGAAAAGCCCCTCAGAAATGATCGGCAGGAACTTAACTCCTCTCATGTTCCCTTCTGCCCTGGGACTGCATTTCCATAATACCCCCTTCCAACCCCAAGGCAGCATCTCCAATCCTACGCCGCCCACCCTCTGAGCTGGTTCCCCTTTACTTCACAGCTCATGGCACTCCGGTGCAAGAGTGATGCCCAATTGTTCCTGTCCCATCAGCGCCTTGATTTTCTTGACGTGCAATCTATATATGCAGCCCTGTTTTGATGAAACATACCAACACCAAAACTGGGTGTTGGTATGTTTCATCAGCTGCCTTCTATAAATATATATATATCCTTCACTTTTGGAATCCACAGGCCCATGGTTTTCCACTATCTCCCTGATGTCTAGTCCAGACTGATATATATTTAGATTTATAGATAGATACTGGTCTGTGCTAATGTTTTTGAGCCTCTTACCTTCTGACTTTTTTCATGGGAGCATTTTGAATATCCAGCCTGGCAGTGTTTACCATCTTTATGCATTTACACCAGTTGGGCCTCACTGTTGTGTATACACACTAGCCAGAACTGGGGGTTTTGGAATAGTTTGTTTTATTTCGGAGTACTCAAATGCAAAGTATCTCTAGGGTTTGTTTGTCTGTTCTTTTGTACTGTGTAACCCAAGTACATGCTGCTAGACAGCTGCATTGCCAATGGCTTATTTTCACAGGTTTTTCTGCATTGCTTAATTTAAGTAGAAAATGCCAGCCTAGTACAGTTTCTCAATATTATTGTGGTTCTTCTGTTACATGTCTGCTAATGTTTTTCCTTTTTGTCTCTGTGGAATTTACTGTTTAGTTACGAATTGCCAGTAAAAGTTACCAAGTCTCTCTCTCTCTCTCTCCCTCCCCCTCCCTAATACCCGCAATAACTCCATAACGCATTTTGATGAATGTCCCTGTTTATCAGAAGGAATAACTAGTTGAGATTGAATTTTAACAATTTTCACTTCAAAATAGCTATTTTATCACAACTTGGGAAATTCTGAGTATCCATTGCTGGTCTGGATGTTTAGTCTAACTATGTAAAATCAAGTTACCAAACTAAATTTATTCTCTGCCCTAAATATAGTCGCCAAGCAAAAATAGACGTTTATCATTTTAGCTGCTCGGTGGGGGAAAATTTTCAAACCAGTCAGTTAGCCATCTAACTCTGTGGTTAAGCAGTTAGAGCCTTTTTAAAGTTAACCCCTTAGTGAGTTAGGCCCTTAATATTCTAGAAGCAGAGTACATATTTTGTGAATTATGCTGTAGATAAAATCATAAATAGACTTTAATCTTTCTCTGGCAGAGTAGATGTCATAGAGTAGCAGCTATCATGAATTTTGAGTGTGTTTACTTTTGGGTCTTAAATCATGATTAATAGATCAGTTGATTTGAAGCATTTTGATATCATTGAGTATGTGTAGTTTATTTCTCTGGATAAGCATGAAGAATATATTTCTTCCTCTGTCATACGACTGAGATTAGTCAGCTAGAACTGCTGGAACTGCAATTTGCGCCCACAAACATACATCTTTCTAGTCCTGAGCTCCGAGATCTGTCTTGTAGAGAATCTCTTTAGAGATAAAATGGAGACCTTGACCAAGGTAATGAATAGTTGGGTCATGGTAAAGTTTCACTCCTTGCTCTGTTTTCTTTTTGTGAGGTCTCTTGAGTTTATTGGAATTTTTTCCCTCTTGGGCTTCCTAGCAACAACAGATTTAGTTCTCAAAAAAAAAAAAGACAAGTTCTAATCCCACCCTGCAACTCATTCTGGACTGGGATCTAATGGCTGAGGGGAGGTTGAGATTTTTCACAATTGTTTGATCGCAGTGAAGTATGATTTATCAAAGGGGCAATGTAATTTGTTTTACAGGTACTCCTTTAGATTGGCCACCACAAGGAATATTCATGTTTTCCAAGGATGGATTTAGGATTTTGTTCTCCCAGACATTTTTGGTGCTTTTAGCCCCATCCTCCTATAAGGTCTATTATGGGGTAGCTGAAGGCTGTTCTCAAAATGATGATCAGCAGAGCTGGAAGAAAGCACATCTTAGCCAGCTTGCTGTCCCCTTAATATATAATGGGTGCCTATTTATGTTCTCCTATCACTAGAAATTAACATGAGAAGATAAGATGTACCATGCTGGTTGTGCCCGGCATCCTGTCTCCAACAGTGGTCGAGCTGGGTCATTAGGAATTACCCAGCAGATTGAATTTCTTGTTGCTGATTCCCAGGGATAAGTGATGGGTTTCCCCGAGACCAGCTGGCTAATAGTTTATGGGTTTTTTTTCTCCAGGAACTTGTCCAAATCCTTTTTAAACCCAGTTATACTGGATGTCTTAACCACATCATCTGGCAACAAATTCCGCAAGTTAATTGTGCATTGAGTGCAAAAACACTTTCTCCAATTTGTTTTAAATTGCTTCGTCTTAGTACTTTGGTGTGTCCCCTAATCCTAGTACTATTTGAAAGGGTAAATAACCATTTCCTCTGATTTTATAAACCTCTGTCATGTTCTCTGTTGTTGCCTGACCAAGCTGAAGAACCCTAACCTGTTTAACCTTTTTCTAAGGGAGCTGTTCCATCCTCTTTATCATTTTTAAGGCTCTTCTCTGTAGCTTTTCTAGTTTCACAATATCTTCCTTGAGATCGGGCAGATAGTACTGTATACAATACTCAGGTTCTGGTCACTTCATGGATTATATAGAGGCATTATAATATTCCCCATTTTATTCTCCATTCCTAACATTTGCTTTTTAGACTGCTACTGCATATGGAGCTGAGGATTTTCAATGTATTATCCTGGATGGTGGCTCTTAAAATGGAAGCGAGCATTGTGTACCTATAGTTAGGATTCTTTTTCTTTATATGTATTACTTTGTACCTGTGTACAATAAATTTCATCTCAAAGGGAGGGAAACTGCTGGGCAACAGGGGGACAGAGAGAGAGAGAGAGAAATATTGCTGGGGACAAAGGGGTGGAGACTGAAAGAGAGAAGAGACTGCAGGTCTTGAGGTATTGGGGGGGAGGTCAGTTAGATTGGTAGGGATATCTGGGGGTCACAAGAGAAGGGAGACTGGTGGGGACTTGCCTGAAATTTAAATTGAGGGCCTTATGTATTAAGTGGTTTTCTCCCCCCTCTATAGAAAAAGAGTGGAAAGCAGTCTTAGTGATTTGGATCCTAAAGGAGCTACAGCAGACCTTGGAAGGAGACCCCCTTCTACCACTCCCCATACTCTTCACCCTTACCACTAGCTACTAACGTTTTTAGACTGGCTCCTAGATCCACACACACGAAATTATTTTCTTAGGTGGATACTCCTAATTTGGAGCCCACCATTATGTACCCCTGGTTAGGATTATTTTTGCCTTTGTGCATCGTTTGGCACTTGGCCACATTAAATTCTGTTCTCTAGATATCCAGTTCCCCAGTCTTGAAAAGTTGTTCTGCAGTTCCTCACAATTTCCTTGTGTATTAACTACTTTAAATATTTTTGTGTCATTTGTAGATTTCATCACTTCACTCATTGCTCCCTTTTCTAGATCATTAATGAATAAGTTAATTGTAATTTTCCTCCTTTCTGTTCATTGTAAACCGGCATGATGTGTTTCACGAATGTCGGTAAATAAAAGTTCATAAAAAAAAAGTTCATAAAGTTAAACACTGGTCCCAGTACAGATTCCTGGGGCACTCCACTTTCTTTCTCGGTGGAGAAAACTGACCCGTTAGTCCTACTGTTTCCCATCTTTTAAAGTCACCAATTCACAACAAGGCCTCTTACTCTATCCCCTAACCTTTTTGTTTTTTGAGGAGCCTTTCATGAGGGACTTTATGGAGCACCTTTTGAAAATCAAAATGCACTATATTGATCAGCTTACTTTTCTCCACATGTTTAAGCACACCTTCAAAAAATTCTAAGAGGCAGAGGCCAATGTTTATAAAAAAAAAAAAAAAAAGAGCTCCTACATTTAAAAACATATTTTCAGCTGAATTTAGGAGCCGGAATTTTCAGTCTGGGCATACCACCCCAGATGGCCAGCTAGGAAGGCTGGAGGAAAATCTCCTCCTAGGCTTAGTCTCAGCACTACTTGTAGGGTTTGCGGCAGTACCAGCAGCCTTTCCCCCCTCCCTCATTAGAACATGTTTCCCCCTGCAGGTCACTACTTATCAATAAGGCTTCCCACGCAGCCACTCCTGCATCACAAGTCCCCTCAGTCTTTTTGTCCATGCTGTCACCTAGATGAGGTGTTTTTTGTTTTTTTTTTTTGCTTGCTTGGTTTTTCTTGCTGCTGGGAAGAATTTCTTCTCTTGTTCATTTTCTTGATTTTTTTTTCTCAGTTCCCTTTTGTTTATTGACAGGTTTCTTTTTTTAATACTGCTTATAGTATAAAAATTATGCTAAGCGGTTAACAGTAAACACTTAGGTAATACAATATCATTTTACAAGTGAATCAACTCAATTGACTAAAACAAAAAAGAATACATGACCATTTGTTGAAAAGAACATAAAACATCAGGAAAAAGCCAAACTTTGAAAGAAGTGCATTTTTCAGCTATTTTCTGAAGGATTTATAATCTGTGAGATTTCTCGGCTCTGTGGGTAGCTCATTCCACACAGGGGGACCAGAGACTGCACAAACCCTAGCACGAAATGTCTGGTAGCAACAAGTTTCAACAGTGGAAACAATGAGTAAAACTATCTGTGCAAGTTAAAGAGCATTGAGGGACATACCTCAGCAGTTTCAGCCAGAAAAGCTGGACCAACAGAGTGCAGGGTTTTATGTATAAGGGTCATTGGCTTGAACTGAATCCTGTATGTGACAGGAAGCCATTGAAGTTGGCAAAGTGCAAGAGAGCTGTTCCCTAAGAGCACAAGAGGTGATCAAATGAGCAGCTGCATTTTGTAGTTGTTGGAGAGACCCTTTCATATACTGTGGTAGCCCAGCATATAGGGAGTTGCAGTAGTCTAATGTGGTTAAGATAAGTGCTTGCACTACTATTCTGAAGTCAGAAACGGATAGAACATATTTTAAGGGATGGAGACCGTGAAGTTTAAAAAAGGCAGACATAATTACAGCTCAGAGTTGGTGCTTTAAACCAAAAACAAAGTCCAATAGGAAGCCCAGGTCTTGAATGATGGGGGGACAATGTAAGATGCGTTCCTTCTATGATAACTGATGAATTGGAAAGTAGAGGTTGTCTATGCAGCCAAAGGACTTTGGTTTTGATGAGATTAAATGGTAAAACATGTGAAAACTATTTATGCTAAATAACATGTGAACCTAGTAAACTAATTGAAATTTAAAGGTTCTCTGCTAGACCTGACTCAGGACAAGTCTTAAAGAAAGAACACAAAATATAATTCTTAGTAAGGAAGATAACCCATTTAGATGTGTGCCAGGTTTATGTTCAGATATTATGTAGGTCCTATAGCAATATCTCCTCATGAGCAAGCCTAGAGGACATTAAAATCACAGTAGCCTCAGGTCATAATGTTGTGAGGAACCAATTCAGGTCACAGATGAATTAACCTGATGAGTATGCCATACTTATTTAACATAGGGCACACTATTTTATATTTCTCAATCCCAAATCATAAAGAACAAGGGTGATTCTAGATAAAATTGAGGGGATAAATAGCATATTACAACTTTGATTTATATGCCACTCTCCTCCAAAAAAGACCCAGTGTCTTACAACTTAGCAGTAATAGTAAAAAAAAAAACATATGTCAAAATATAAACAAAGCAATAACTGTCCCTTCCCTACCCCCTCACAAGAGGTGAAGACAACTAAACCCATATTTCTACACTATTAATTCCCACAAAACGCTCCATAGCCCTCCTGGTCACTGCCAAAGGAGCTCCCAAAGAAGTGACCTGCCCCTGCAGCAGTTTGGCCCTTATGGTTGATCCGTGATGATGACATTGGGGGAGTGCGGCCAAGTAAACTAGGAAAAAAGCATACAGGCAGGTAAAGTAGCAGAAGCCTGGCACATAGGGAATTCTGGTGAAAAAGTCTTTCCCCAATTGTCACCTGCAGCTCACATCAGGCAATTTCTTCTTCCTTCCATAGCTGACTGGCTCTTTTGGTCAATCCATGATGACATCAACAGGAAGGGGAAAAGGCAAATAATTTAAGGGATTCACTTCCTGGGCACTTGACTTCCTTTTGGAAGCCTTATTTTCTTAGCCTTTTGAAATTCATTGTTGTCCCATATACTACAAAGACTTTCAGAATTTAGGTGGCCAACAAAACTCTCCTCTTCCAAATGAACAAGTGGTAGGTGCAGAATCCAGCGTTATTTGATGGGAGGGTCATGAAGATGTAGGATTAGGATTTGTTTTAGTGGATGATACTGGTGATCATATACTAATAGGGGAAAAAAACCCATCTTTGTGGGCAGACTTAAGGTGAGAGATTTTGGAGCCCATGAATGGTCCCCTGGATCCTCATTGACCATTGGATATTTAATTTTTTTTCTTAATGGCGATGGCTGTTGGTGAGCCTATCAGGGTGAAGGGCTTATAACACTTTGTCTTAGAACTGGGGTAATCTGTACCATCATAACCACCAATTCTTTTCAACAGGGCTGTTTGACACGAGGATAGAATTTTTTAAATTTGTGTCTGAGGTATTAAAAATTCCGTAGACCATATGTTTGGAGTCAGTTGGGAAGTTGTATACTTTTACATGGAGATGATTTTCCATTTGGTCTGAGGGGAAATCATTAATTTCTTGCCCAACATTGTTACTATAAAAAGTGAAGGGAAAGCCTGACATCAGCTACAGCCTACTACATCAATGCTATAGGGAATAATTAGTGCAGACTGAATATCTCCTGTAATCCATATTTGCTGTCTTATGTTTTTAACACAAAAACTGCTTGAATATCTTTTATATCTGTCAGAATGTGTCTTAATGTTTAGCTCAATAAGAGTGTATATCAATACGGACAAAAAATCAGTCCCACAATCGGACAAAACAGCAATGAAAAAAGAAGGAATAACGCATTGAAAAATAACTTGCCATATAGAGTCAAAATGGCATCAAATGGGTTGTATGGAAAAACAGATTTCAATCCAACGTTCAGTCCTGTTCCTCATCATTTGCTCTACAGTATATATATTAAATATTTTTATATTCAGAATGTGCCGTTTATCAAAATGTCCATTTAAAAATTGCAAAGTATGAAAAGATGCATTTAAATCATGTGAAAAAGCAGTTTCAAAAAGGTCAATCAACAGAGCCCATCCAAACAGATTTTTCCTTATCTTGTAGGAATTCTGGACACCAATTCACCATCCATTTATTTAAAAGAATTTATATCCCACTTCTACAAGGTTCGCCCAAGGATTTAATTTTTTATAACATCGGAAGGGAAAAATTTACAGACAATATTGTTCAACCAAAACTTTTTGAAAAGCACTGTTTAACATTTGCCCAAGAAAGCTATATTTTGGAATTTGGTAAAAGTTTCTCAGTGCCGTATTCAAATCGCTTGTGGAAGGTGGAGCTTTTCCTTTCCTAAAGTTGCAGAAAATTATATCTTTGACCAAAAGATGCACTGCTTCAAAATTGTGCAAATTGACATGCAGACTATTTGCAGACTTGCTATTTTTATGTACATGTTTTGCCTGAAACTTAAATCTGACCCTTAAGCTCTTAGAAAGTTCATTCAGTGCTAAATTTCCATAGTCTCAGACAAGTTTGACCTTCAAATAGGTGAATGCACAGTTTTCTATACATTTACATTGTTAGGAAGTTGCAATATTCATTAGTCTCCATTGACAAGACTTACAAAGTTTCAAGGTGGCATTCAGTACACATTCCCTAAACCCTGTGGGTTTAGATAATCTTTTAAGTGAGATTCGAAGTTTAGTTTGAAAGTCCTCTGCTGGTGTTTCAGAGATGTTGCCTAATTTTAACACCTTTTTAGACCCTATCTGTTGGTTTTCTGTATTCTCATTTACAAAAGTCACATAATAGACACAAAAAGCTTTTATTGTGCTCAAAACTAAAGGAGCTAAGTAGATAGCAACTTTCAAATGACAGATTAAAATGCATTAAGATAGAACATTTGTATTCTGTTTTTGTGATAGTGGAATGAGAAATTGTTAGAAAACCTATTTGGTAAATGTACAAGGATTCATAATCTTAAAAAACGAGTGCCCATATTTTTAAAATCCAAGATCATTTTAAGAAGTGTGCATTTGTAAGATAATCATGCAATTAGGTAATTCAAAATGTATGAACTAGACATGTATTAAACCTGCAGGTTATATGTAAATCTGAGTCTATGGTTATGCTTTTGTTAGATGCCTGATAATAGAATGGATTGTTATCAGAACCATTTTTGATGTTTCTGAAACAATTCATGTGATGCTTTCAGTGGTATCAGTTTTGTTAATGTGAAAAAACTCCTGGAGGTGCCAAAATTCCCTGAAAACAGTTAATAGCATTAAAACACTGTACCAAGCAGAACTGCCAGAATGTAATACTTTTTTATACAAGAGTTCCAATAACTTGCTCATACTGTAGCTTTTTCCATGGTTCTGTAATTCCACCGCCCAGTGCTAATACAGTTAACAAAAATGCCTTGAATCTGGTCCCAGCAGCTTGCAGAACACCTTATAGCCCTTCTTTATCGGGATATCTGTGCAGTATTACCCTAAGAACTAGAATGCAGGATAAAAATTGAAAGCCCTGTAACCTTTCGTTACTGTTATAAAGTGCCATTTAATAACTTAAATGAATACAAAGTTAGTGTAAATTGTTGACTGTACAGCATGATGAACATTTGCCTAAAACATGAAATATTATGCTTGATATTTTGCACTTCATAATTATGAACTTTGAGCTGCTTCCCTTGCAGACTCACATGATTTACAGATAAACTGGGAAAGTGCTTTGTTTAGAAAGTTTAATACTGCTGTGAATTACAGTAGATGTCCATTGATTCAGCCTTACTTTGCACTATAGATCCAAGTTTTGAAAGTGAACTATGATGAGACCTGCCTGTAGATATGGGTATCTGCATTCCAGTTCTTGTTGCATGGTTTTTTTTAATTAATCATTTGGATAATCATGGTCACTGAGGAGTCTTTTAAACTATAATTGACAGCAGCTAAATCAGAGCTAGATGATTGGTTCCTAGCCCCATTTTCCCTGTTCAAATGGGTCTCCTGAAAACGGACAACTTCCCTTCCTGTGCCCGCTGTCACACATTTGCAGAGCTGAGATGGTTTTTTTTTTTTTTGGCATATGTCTGCTGTAGACCTGCACAGAAAAGCTGACTCTGTTCTGGTTGCCTAGCAACCAGATCTTAGAATTCAGTGTTGTATTCTCTCCTGGTCTAGAAATTCATAATGCATTTATACCACATGCTCATCTTGAAAATGTCAGGACAGCTCTTTAGTGTTATATAAATCTGTTTTGAAACACAAATATTGCCTCCTCTTTCTCTAGAAAAACATATATGTGGAAGCAGGTAGGTAAATGTCATCAGCATAGGTTAAAGTTTATTCTCTGCTGTATGTGGGGTGTATTTTCTGGAAGTGTCAGGTCCCAAGGGGGTAGGATGAAGAATGCAGTCATGGAAAGGATTTTAATTTCTGATACCTGGAACTGCATTTTAACAATAAACTCAATGTTTTCTCCATGCTGTTCACAGATTCGGAGCTTGAGTTGACTGGTCAGCTTGCATATTCACCGTGCATGCTGTTTAAAATAAAATTTTAGATATTGAAAATAAAATTTTCAGCTTTAGAGATTTGCCTTTTTAAGAAAGCCTACCAGAACATTATACTACTACTTAAATTGATACACTGCTCATTTGCAGTCGTCTTGCTCGGTGAACATACTTTCCTGTTTCTGTTACGTTTGGCAGCCTGTGGGATGTACTCACAGGCTGCTGCACTCATCCCCAGTGCCACGAAAAGCCCAGAAATCCTCTCTAGCAAGACTCAATTGGATCTCTCCTAGCGCCCCTCAACCTCCTCCTACCCCGCCCTCTCACCCCCTAGCAATCTCTCCCTGAAAGTACCCTCGCTCTGTTGTATCCCTGTTCCCTCCACCCCCGCTCCTTTTCCCTTCTCATTTCCCTTCTCGCTCCCTCCCTCTTTTCCTCCCCCCTGCACCAGCATTTATCTGTACATACGTGCACTTGCCTCCTTCATACTGTAAATAAGTTCCATATGCTAACTTCTTAAGTGCACATGCTTCCTTAACATTGTTTATAGTTCACTTGCTTATCTAACCCTAACATGAATGCAAAGTGGTAACTCTGCTCGTTGACTCTCTTCACCTGTACTTTTGTATATTATCCAGTTAGCCCTCTTTCCTCGTTCATTGTAATTTCCTTTCTCAGTTACTTGTAAACAGACATGATGTGTCCTACGAATGCCGGTATAAAAAAGTGTTAAATAAATAAAATAAATAAATAAATCTCGCTTATGCTGCCAGGATTGCTGTCTTGGGTCTTCCCTCTAGGCGCACACAAGCCCAACGTTGCCAGATGTAAAGGTGCCACGATGGGAAAAGGCCATGGTGCTCTTAGATGACATCATTGCTGCTGCACTATAAAAGGGCCACTGGGACACCCCCACTTCGCCTCAGCAATGGGTCTCCTGCATTCCTTGCAATGCGTTTTGCCAGTGATACTGTACCTTGTCTTCCAGTCCAGTCTTGTCTTGCCTTATCTTGTCTTCCAGTAGAGCAGTCTTGCCTTGTCTTCCGTTCCAGTCCAGCCTGCCTAATCTGCCTTCCTCGTTCTCGTCGTCTATGTTTCCTGAGTGCCCACATCTCCCTCAGATTGCCACTTTGGATCTTGTCGGATAATCTTCTAACCTGGACCTGACTACCCTTGCTCGCTGCGTGCCCTGACCTTGGTTCTCCTCTGACTTTCATAAGCCCTCTGTTTACTTTGTCTCTGGTGTGTCTCTGGACCCTTTACTACCTCTGCTCGAGGGAGCTGCCTAAGTCCTGCCGGCCACCAGAATTCAAGGGCCCAACCTGCAGAGGAGGAGGCTGGTAAAGGTGAAACTCCAGACTGACCTGTTACAGAGCGCGTTTGCCAGCTGCCGGTGTAGGCCTTGGGGCTTGCCCTCCAGGCTGCATCAACCTCCCTGCAGCACTAAGAGCTCACACACCCCATATCTATTACATTCAGTTTTTGCATTGGGAATTAAACATTCTTACCTTTCTGACTTGCATACTGCTAAGAACAAACTTTAGCAATTTAAATCAGTTAAAATCTTTTCTTGTGTTTTATTTGTACAAGCAAATAAAATGCATTGTAAAGGTAATTAGCATAGGTGCTAGTGTAAAAAGGCTAGGTAAGGGCTATTCTTCATACAGTTAGTTATTTATTCATGTAAATCTTAATCTAAATGAGGGCAATCAGAGCTCAGCAGTTTCCAAATCTAAGTTCTGAGGGTGTCTCTTCAGCTGGACAGGAACACTGAGATCTCTGGACCTTTGCCTGAGTTAAGTAAATGTGTGTAACACAGAGGCAGTGATCATTCAGATTGTGCCCAGTTATTGAAAGGCACTTCTATGAAGCAAAAAATGGATAGTGTGACCCTTCAGGTTATCTGACAAGTTAAAAGCATTTATATATTAGGTGTTATATTTTTATTTTTAGATTAAAATTACCATTCAAAACAGGGAGCAAGATCTCTGTTCCAGTATCTTGTTTTCACTAATCAGATTCTATGAGCTAGATAAAACATATCTAAAGTTTTAATGCAGAAAATTGCTATGACATGTATTTCCCTATTGAAATGGGTTTTAGAAGTGGTTATATTGAATGCAGTGATGTTTTTTCCATTTATTTTCTTTCATATTAAACAGACATGGTCTGTAAACCAGTCTTTAAATACCAAAAATTGAGCTGGTGACTCATTTTTCCATCATAGTTGAATTTCATTATGTACATACAATGGATCTTCTCTCATATATCTATTTGGTTATCTAAATTTTTTGTTAGAATTTCAGATTATATTACTGGGTATGCTATTAATTAAATACAGTTTGTCAACCTTTAGCTGCTTAGTCACCTAGTGCAGAGGGCAGGGTAGATAAGCAACTGGCAGATCCTCAGCCAAAGTATAGCAAATATCATACAAGCCAGCAGAAAATTAGCAAGGAATAAGGTTAAATGTGGGTGACAGTTTTAAATTTGTATAAGTAGTTGGATGGTGTGCTAGTCTAACAGTACAGGAACTTCAAGTTTTATTTGAACTCATCATGAACAATTGTGCAATACAGTGAAAAAAGCTGACTTGTTAGAAAAAAATAACTCTTAGAAACAAATTTAAAGAACACGTTAACTTTTAGGATTATGGGGATGTATTTATTTTATGCATTTAATTCCTTAATTTTTTTATTTTTAATTTTAGTTATGTTCTTTTCCTGGTGACTTTTATTAAGGTTTATGACTGTCATGCTTTTTACTGTTTTTCTAGCTGAAATACATTTTTAATTGTAGATTTATAGGTACCTCTTTGCATTGGTTGAAACTGAATAGATCTATTGTGGAAGCTGCAGTAGTTTGGCCCACACCTTGTACAGTGCACCTGAAGAGGTAGAGGCCATCACTTGAGCTGTCCTTTGAAAGGGAAAATAATCCTGTGTTTCCCAACTCTCCTGAATGCATACCTAACTGGTCTGATTTTCAGGATATCCATAATGAATATGCATGTTATAGATTTGCCTACATTGGAGATCCAATATATGCAAAACTTTCTTATGCATATTCATTATGGCAATCCTGAAAACTCAATTGGCTAGGCGTGCCTCCAGGAGAGGGTTGGAAAACACTGAAATAGTCCCTGGAGTTTTCTCCTATTGTAACTAAATTAATAATTAGCTGCCTGACAAGCAGACCCAACAAACCACACTGATGGGTCATCTGAGCTTTGTTGCATGCTGATGCAGAGCTGACGTGAAGAGCTATCTAGTAACTTCTTTTCAGATGTGAACGGGGGTTTCTTGTATGGTTGTGGCTCTGCAACTTCTCTGTTTCATTTCTATTACTATCACTGCCAGACATCTCCAGGGAGCTCTGCAGCTGATTGCCTTTTCTCAGAGTTACTTTCTTCTCACTTTTCATTCTGTTCATTTTCTCTCTTAATACTTCTATTCAGGCTTTTAGCAATGTAAATGTTTTCTTTGTTTTGTTGTCCTCTGCACTGGCAGAAAAATTGTTGAATTTTCTCTGCCATGGTTGTGGCCTGAACAGCCATTTTTTTTCTTCTCAGTTCATATTTCTTAAATTAATTTTCCTTTTGATTACATTGCATCATTTTCCTTTCAGTGGCTCCAAGCTATAATTTAGTGTGCAAAGTATTCACAAAAAGATGTCCCTCATGCAGTGGCATAAGCAAGGGTGGGCCTGAGTGGGTCATGGCCCATGCACTTTGGGTTCAAGCTCATCCAATCAGTGTTGGCTAGCAGCCCAGACCCAGTCTCGGGCTGTAGTGGACACGCAGAGTATGCACATCCAGGGGAGTGGCAACCAAGAAGAGGAAGATGCCTGCAAGGCTGCTGGTGGGACCCATCCCACCAGCGGCTGAGAAGAGGAAGAGGCCTATGAGGCTGCTGGTATACCCCATTCAACCAGTGACTGAGAAGTGGAGCAGACCCGCTAGGCCGCCAGTGGACCCATTTGACCGCTGGCCAGGAAGAGGAGTAGGACGGGGAGGCCAGTGGTTGAAGAAAAAAAAAATCCTTCCTGGAAGGCGCCTATTCTCCTGCTCCTCAACGTGTGCCAGCCCTGCGACATTCAAAACGTGCAGTCAATAAGTGCTCTATACTGATCTCCTGCATAGAGATACGCAGCACAGATTTTAAAAGGTGCCGAATATGTGCGTATCTGCCCCCCAAAAAATGTAAACAGAAACTAAAGACCTGGCTATTCAAGCAGGCATATTCCTGAATTTCTCTCACTAAACCCCCCCCCTTCAAGCATTACATCCTAAACCCGTCTCTCCCTCCCCCCCCCCCCATCCCCGACCTTCATAACTTCCCATGCCTTGCTCTGTTAACCTTTTGAAGAAATGCCCCTTCATATCACTCTTTGACCTCCCCTGACCCACTTCAACACACCTCTCCTCCAGACCTAACTCCCTCCTCAGAAATATCTCCCCCTCCATTGCTATACTTATCTTACTGTAAATATTTGACACTGTTTATACTGTAAATATTCAGTCATTCTATCCCACAGTTACTGTTTTAAATTTAATTCTAACTTGTTTACATTTCAGTTCCCTGTAAAGCCTTTTACGCTACGTTCATGTTTTGTGTAAACCGATGTGATGTTCCCAACTAATGTCGGACTATAAAAATGTTAAAATAAATAAAATAAAAATCTCCTGGTACGCGCACAATTAAGTTGTAGGAAAAAAAGGGGGCATGGTCTGGGTGGGACATGGGCGTTTTGGGACTTTAACATGAAATGTGTGCAGCGGGGTCCCCTGCCGTGTGACTTTACTACTGCTCTGGATGGTAAGTAAGTAATAAAATAATTCTAAGCTAGCCAGTGGTATTTTAAGGGTTAGTGCTAACAGGGTAAAAGGGAGGCTATTTAACTAGGAGCCTTAGGAAGTCCTCTCCCTTACCTGGGCGAACTGGGAGGAGGAATAGCCTAGTGGTTAGAGCAGTGGGCTATGAACCAGGAGACCAAGGTTCGAGCCCTGCTGTCGCTCCTTGTGACCCTGGGCAAGTCACTTTACCCTCCATTGCCTCAGGTACAAAAACTTAGATTGTAATCCCTCTTGGGATAGAGAAATACCTACAGTACCAGAATGTAAACCGGTGTGATATCTCGATTGAGATCAAATGTCAGTATATAAAAATAATAAATAAACATAATACATAAACTGGAGAAACTGGTAATTGTGTCGGCGCGCATTCTACTAAAAATCCCTCCACTTCTGCGGTAGAGGCGGCATTTGCGCCTACATGCGTGTCCATATAAAATTGTATGCACATGTACGCATGTGCACATATAAGCAAGTGTGATATGGCTGCGGCCTTTGGCGTGAGCTGGCATACGTGTTTACATGCACGCCCGTGCAGCTGTTTCAGAGTTACCGTCCCCATGTGCCACATTGCAGTATCAACAGCAGCTGGCTCAATGTGATGGCCAAATTCTGCTTCAAGTTACCTCTCTGCCCCTGCATCATGGTTGTAAATACATCGCAATTTTAAGATTCTCCTTCTCTATACACTTGGTGACGATGTAATAAGATCTGCTGCGGGTTTGTACCCTGCTATCTGCATGTTTGTACATCTCTTTTCCCACCCAAAGGGAATAAGGGTTTTGTGTGCTGGGGAAAAGCACATACATGTGTGCTTACTGACCCGTGGTTTTTTCCGTGCGAGTGCATGCTAGTGACATGCAAAGGAGGTGGTTATCTATTCACACGCAATGCAGGGAGCCTTACTAGAAGACTGAAATGCTAGTGTGGGTTTTTAAATGCGGGTTGTTTAGCGCCATGGTCAGGGCACAAGTTAAGTGACGGCGCCAACTCGGGGGGGCCGTTGTATTCCATTGCTTGCAGTGGTGTGGTGGCTGTGTCCGTGCAGCTCTGGTGTTATTACTATGGAGACTTCTGATTGTGTCCAGCTGTTCCTGATGTTGTTGTGGTATATCCTGCGGCTTCCCCAAAGGATGACAGCAGCAGAAGGTTTGGCAGGTGACAGAGGTCGTGGCATGCGGTGTGATTTATCACCCATTAATGTTTGCCCTTTTTTTTTTTTTTTGCAGTCCACAGTTATTAGAAATATGTGCATTTCTATTCCAGGGTCATAAATTCTCTAAAATGGGAAACCCGGTCGCTCATCACATATGTTTTAATGGGCATAGTTTTGGCACGGATTATCGGCGTGGATGCAGTTGCTTATTACATAGGGCCTTACTGTGCGTATGTATGTGCATTTCTTCTTGAGTGCGTGCAAAAGGTTTTTTAATCCCGCAGAGACGCCAGCTTCAGCCACGCACGATCAAACCCTATGCTCACACTAGAACCTATTTGGCTGCGGGTCTTATTACATCGGCCCCTTTGACAGCATCACTTTAATAAGTGTATTTAGTTTTGTCCCTTCCAAGTGTAACAGTAATGAAAAAGTATTTGTATGTTGTACCAATTAGTGTTTTAATGTGTTAAAGTTTCCCCAAAATTAGTAATTTAGCTATGGCAACTTGCATTCAGAGAAGCTTATAATTTGTTGGTTCCTCTTCTGTGTTGTGCATTGCTGTACTCTGAGGAAACTGATATAATCAGCAAGGAATTGTTGTTTCCTTGTATTTTTCATTCCACATGTCATTCAATCAAAATCCTTTGGAATAGCAGAGTTTGGTGTCTTGTTTTTTTTTTTTTTTTAAAGAGCAGAAGGAACTGATTGAGTTAAGAAGGGAGTGGTTCAGTTGAGGCAATCTGAGTGCAAATGTCAGGAGTGAATATGTCAGGGAAAGAACGCAGTTATGCTAGACAAAGTATAAAACTTTGCTTTACATTGGTAAACCTGCTGGCCTGATTCTACTGCTGTATATTTCTAGGAATGCAGTGTTGATGATCTCATTCAAATTTTCGTTGAGTTTCACTTTTGTCATATTGGTTTAGTCCTTTTCATGCTGTTTTCAAAACCATATAATGCAACTTTTTTCACTGCTCAACTAAAAACATTGTGACTTATATCTAGAGAAAATACATCCTTGTTTGATTAAACTTATTGTTGCTATTAATATTTATACATTTTATTAAAACTGCCTGAAAACTGTACTTTTTGGGTCTTGCTGACTTCCTTTATCTCAAGTCAGAGACTGGAAATTTATCTCCATCAAAGAGATTAGTTATTTATGTTTTGAGGGCTCACATGGAGGGTATTGACCTTTATACAGTCCAACAATACAAAACCAAGAGCTCCACTTACCCTGGAGTCTGACTGACTGTGACTGGCTTTACACCTGCCAGTTCAGAAACTTCATACAGAGTATACTTTAAATGAGAGCTCAGCTCTAATGGGTCCTTGAGAAACAAACAAATAAACTTGCCGCCTCAGCAGTAGATTCCTTAGCTTCAGGACATCCGTCTTTGAAGTGTTCTCTTCTACCCTGAACAAACAGTCCTCTTCCGCACAGCCTGTTGAGCTCTCTCTGGGCTTGATTTACTAAGGCTTTTTTCTCCCATTCTCTGGCTATGGGGAAAAAGTTAGGAACTCAGGGCCTATCATCTGGGCTGAGATGATAATAGCCCTACTGCCTTTCCTATCTGGAGAAATGTCAGCAGAATGCATCCAAGAAACTCCTTCTCTAGCTGCTGGCTTATGTGTAGGAAACCACATCTTCTCTTCTCCGAATGGTGGATTTACCTCCATTAAGAACAGTCAGGCAGGTTTAAGCCTGTTCCTTGTCAGATAATGTATTGGGTCTACTAATCTCACTATACCCAAATAATGTTTAGGGCTAATTATTAGCAAATACTTTGCTGATTCAAGAATTTCTTTTGGCAGATTTCAACCAAATTATAAAATAGCATCAACCCATAAGTTACTAAAAGTAAACTAAAGAGTTTGTTTTTATAATAAAACATCAGTCTGCATATACTAAGTGCTCTATCACATGTAAAACGTTTCTGGGATTTTTTTTCATATTCTACTTAGGACTTGATTGAAGCCTAGATATTTGAACAATTTAGGGTTTCAGGCTATAAGAACCACACATGGCTGATATGAGTTGATTGAATATTTGGAATACAAATTATCTTTTTTAAATGTAAGCAGTTTAGGGCACTGATTCTCATGATCTCTTATTTGTGTTCTGATACTCTGTTCATTTCTGCAAATGAAGTTTTCTCATTGAACTACAATGAATGAGTCTTCCAGCTTTATAGATTCCTATGCATTTATTTTAAAAGCATGCTATTTCCTTTTTATACTTGCTCAATTTGTTTCTCTTCAAACTGTGCATGATAAAATAGGATGCATATTGTGTTACTTTAAAGCTGCAAGTGGCTTTGGAGTCCTTAATTGTCCTATTGACTTTTTGTTGCAACAGTGCTTGCCAAAGAGTGTCATGGCAGAGTTCATAAAGGAAAGAAAGAATTCAATTCATTTTGGGCTGCTAGAGAAATACAGCTGGGTTAATGTTTCCTCCTTCATATGCAGCAGCTGGGATCCTCAGGATTTTGTTTTCTATTGGAAGATCTTTCCAATGAAAGGGACAGATAGACAGATACAAGGCTTGCTCTGTCTTTCTGAGAATTTAGAAAGCAAAAATCACACACTACGATGCAATAGTAGTTCCATTTGTAAGTTCTTATTGAAGTTTTCCAGGACAAGAGATCAACAAAGGAATAGTGTGGCCATCTTAGTGATTCAGGCTCTACTGGGCGCAGGATTGTGGTTTTGTTGCTGGGCCTTTTGGGGATGCAGCAGTCTCATTCCTTGAGAGAGACTACACCTAGTGATCAGATTTAGGATCCACATTAGTTGGGTTCCAGAGACTGTCAGTTACAATAAAATGTTTTAAAAAAGCAGTAATAAAGGTGCAGTAACCCCTGTTCTTATATCGAAATTCAAATATGCTTCAAGTAAAAGGACAATGCTAGTAGAGATGAAGAACTGCAGGAGTACATTCATTTAATAAGGTCCCGTTTTAGGTGGGAAAATATTCTTGCAGTAAAATTAACTGCTGTACCTTGCTGCCCTGAAGTAGTTAGTATTGCACCTATCTATTGTAAGCGGGCTAGAAATATTTTAAATAATTAATCCTCTTAGGATGCATGCAGGAAGAAACTCCAGACATCATACATGCAGTGGGAAAGAAGGCATATGTGAAGTATTGCATCCAGGCAGCTGCAGGATTCGATAAGTCCCATCTGGCACATTAGTGCAATCATTGAATTTGCCTTCAGAAGGGTAAAAAATACCAACACACATGCCTTGGTATCCCGAGGTTGAAAGGTAAAAGTATCAAAATACTATGCTATAGTACTGTACAGCTTCTTGTCCATGGACAGACAGGGCAGTAATCAGCCAAACTGCACCAAGACGGAAAAGATCTTTCAAAGCTCTGAGTTTTCTGAGCGTTACACCCCTCACCTCTGATCCAGAGTAACTTCTGCATAGCTTCTGGCAGCATGGTGTTCCAAGGACCTGGGACAAAACTTCCTTTGACTCTGTACTTCCTCTTATTGGTCCTCTATCCAGGACTTCCTGTGTCACTGGCTGATGACATCACATCCCTCATCAGTAAATAAGGAAGCCCATTGCAACCAGCCAGCATCTCAGTAACAGGTCCTTTGGCGTCCTCGTGTCCCCGTACGTGTTGCTAGTTGTATTTCATCTTGCTTGTGCCTTGTCTGTTCCTGCCTTGTTTCCTTGTATTCTTGGTTGCCTCCTTGTACCTTGTTCCTCACCCACTTGGTCCTTTTCCTGTCCCTGCCTGTGCCCTGCCTTGCTTGCCTCTTTAGTCCTGGTTATCTTGTTAGTCTTGTCTGTTCCTATTGTCTCTGGATTCTGACCTTCTTGTTTGCTGCCTGCCCCTACCTCTGGCTTGGTATCTGTCTGCTTTCTGTTGCCTGCCACGACCCTTGCTTGTATTGGACACTTGATATGGATAGCCCCAGGGACACACCTAAGCCTTGCTGGCGCCAGAAGCCAAGGGCTCAATCTGCAGGGCAAGCGGCTGGTATAGGTGAAGCTCCAGTTGATCCTGCCAGCTGCCGGTGTGGGCCTAGTGGGTTTGCTCAATAGGCTGCATCCACTGCACCACAGCCACAAGGGTCCACTTTCTTTGTCGACGTTAGACTGAGAATGCATTAGTGTTCCCCTGCAGGTGTTGCATGAGTCTTCTCAGTCTTTTTTTCCTTCCACTTGTGCAAAAGGATGTGTTTTGTGCCCTCTAGCTACTCACTTAACTTTCTACTCATGATTTTGTTCATATTTTTCTTATTTCTTTTTCTTGATCAAAGTATTCCTTTTTCTTTCCATGATTTAAAAAAAAAAAAAAAAAAAAGAAAATACTTTTTTTGCTACTTCAGACTTAGAAAATTTAGTTCAACTTAGCTTCAATGTTCTTCATGACAGCAAACTGGGCTTCAAAAGATATCCCCACCATCCCACAAAATGTCTTTATTGGACCAGCATGACTGCTATGTTGGCTGCTTATGCCGATCACTGGATGTGCTTGTCTGTAGCAGAATATCATTCAGGACCAGAAGAACCAGAAATTATCCAGTAAAGAACTTGTAAATCCTCTTCAAGCCTCCAGATCAGCAAAGAGGAAACCATCACCAGCTGAGCTGCCATCGTCTAAATCAAAAAAAGTCAGTGTCCTTTCATGCTAAACAACATGACTCAGAGAAGATTTGGCACAGACACCATTTTCCCTCTACTAAACAGGAAAAACTGTGTTTTTCATTGCCCAAGCATACAGGAGCCAAAACATGCTCTGTGAATGCCAATAATACATTAGCACACAGAATGACATCTTCGATGCCTTGACTCTTTGGTGTGGGATTTTTTTCCACGGTTGTTGATAAGAAAAGATAGTATAAATCTACTGATACCATCAACTTCTCAGTGTCAAGATACAAATATCAGCATTGATCAGGCAGAAGGCTACTTGATTCTGAATCTTTTCCTGCCAAGCAACCCATGCCAGTTATTCATTTATTTTTAAATGTACTCTTTATTGAAACACGTAAAGACATAAAGAAAAAGCAAACATATTTATAGCTATTAGCAATCATCCACCGTAATGCAGATTTTTCAAGAATAATCCTCCTTACCCCACCCCTCCTAATTTTCCCTTCCCAATCTACCCCACTGCCAACGAGACAAGCCATGTCAATTGTTCCAGAATAGGACAGTTCCTCTCCTAGGATTCCTTCTTTCTAAAAGGATTGTTATTCCTTTATCAGGGAAATGTGGCTGACTTCATTAAAAGCTATTTTACTAATGTACTAGATTTTCTACCTTCTCTATACCAGTTAGAATATCTTTCGTTTCGAAGTCCATAGCCCCAAAATGTGAAACTCAAGCCACTATTCCATCATATCGAGCTAGGCAAGAAATTGTACAAACTAAGCCACGGTTTATTTCAAGGTTCACCTTTTACAAAGACAGAAGAGCCACCTATAGTATTGTCTGACTGTCGAGAAGGATCACAATCTTATAATTCTATCATACTATTCTGATGATGAAGGATCAACGTCTTCCGTCATACCCCTCTCCACAGCCTCTCAGAAGTACTTCGGTACTGGAGGATATGTCATATCCTGCCTTTGTCCAGGAGGTGGCAGAACCTGTAGAAGATATTTGGTATGCTAAAATGGGCTTCTGATTTTAGATTTTAACTGATAAACACAGATGAAAAAAAAAGCCAATACAAAAAAAACTCCATAGGTATTTAGTGGATAAACACTGGAAAAATATCCCCTAGTGCTCTCACCTTCTCCCCTTGCCTATCTTGGATCCTCGACTCATTTTGGACCTTTTCCTTTTGTATCCTCAAATGTACAGTGTCTTGTAAATGTCTTCACACACTTGTATATTTTTCACATTCTGCTGTCTAATAAAATCAAAATACATTAAAGTAGGATTTTGTTTCAGTGATCTACACAACATTCTGTATGCTTTTAATCATGAAAGAACAATTATAGAGATATTCCAAAATTAAGGTAAGGTGTTTTAATTCCAATTTGACTAAGGGGCTTGCTCCAACATTTGGATCAAATTATGCTGATCATGGTTGTATCCAATCTGGGCTGGGAGCTCACCTAGAGAGGGGCTGCACACCTTAGGACTTGGTTTCTTCCAAAAGAAACTTTTTCACATTGGCTTCTTAGAGATGAGGGCTGTATTGAATCCTGTAAAGATCTTCAGAAATCAGATGACAATTGTTCTAGTTTGAATAAATAACCAAGTAGTAATTTGTTTATATTTTATTACTTGATCTTCTCCTTGGGCATTTATTTGGAAAAGCAGATTATAAACTGTAGAATGAAATTAAACAGGGAGGAACAAGATCCTACCTTTTGTGAAGAGGTGGTGATATGGTGTTCAACAGGGTGGTCACTCATGGGATACTTCCAAGAACTACCTATCTGGAAGTAAGCAGCATTGTACTGGCACACAGACTAAATCATCACTTGCTGGATCCCTATGAAAGGTCCCTGGATAGGATGTCAGCGCTGTTCCTTGAATTGGGGACTACCCAAAATGGATTTGTTTTTGACAGTCCTGAACAGGAAAGTACCAGAATTATGTACCAGGAGAAGATCAGAAGGCAGGTTAGCAGCAGATACCATCTCCTTTCACTGGGAGTCAGGTTTCCTTTATGTATATTCTTCAGTAGTTCTGGTGGCCATAACCTTGACAAACTCAGAGAAGACAAAAGATCTTTGATCCTTGTATTGCTGTTTTGATTGAGACAGTTTCTTCTCCTCCTAGAGATATCTATCAAGAAGTGCAGTGGGCTATAGAGCTGTACACTTAGTGGCCTCTCGTGAATATGCCTTTTCTGTTGCTGGCCCAGCATATTGGAATACTTTGCCTAAACAATTGCGTATGTTGTCTGATTCAGTAATATTTAAAAAGGCTTTAAAAACCTTTTATTTAAGATCATTTTTGGTGGAATTTGAGGCCTAAGTATTTATGGCTGGATTTCGGAGAGGATCAACTGATCTGTGCAACCATGATTTCTGTGCATGACTGTCCTTAGTTTTTACAATCTTGTTTCATCATTGTATTATGAATTTGAATTGTTTTATTTATGATTTATTTAGAAATGTTATTTTGTACAATTTTATGTTTTAATGGTTTTTATCACAACTGTGTATGTAATATTGTGATCTGCTGTGATCTTTTGGAATGTGCAGAATTTAAATTATGGAAAATAAATCTAATCACTCAGGGCCAAGGCTCCTTACTCCATCCTAGCATTCTGTCTCTAGCCTTCCCAAACTGGATTGAGAGAAGAAAGTAATATGTAACTTGGTTTGTTTGAGAGAGCATCCCAGGTTCTCCTGGCTTCTAGAAAGGTATCTATCAGAAGGTTATATGATTTCAGTGTGATGTGGAATATAGTATTCAGTAGTTCAGTATAATGTTCAGACAGCATCTTTGTTAAAAAGTTGTCGTCAAAGGTTATAGGGCACCAGAAAACAATAAAGAAGCTTACTGTTCCTATTCAAACTGTCGAGTCGAATCTCTCTGAGATGGGGTCTAGTTAGATCTAAATAACCAGCATATGTCTGTAACATGGCAGAAGATTTTCCATTTGTTATAAGGTCTGATTCCTAGATTTTTTTTTTTACATCACGTACAAACTATTTGAAAACATTAAATCTCTAAGTCTGATCTTAAAAAAAACCAAAACAAAAACCAGTCTGATCCTATGTGCATACCAACTGGCTGTGTTAGTTGGTAATTCGATTATTAGGAATGCAGCTAGCTGGGTGGCTGGTGGACGTGAGGATTGCTTGGTAACTTGCCTGTAGTTTGGATTACTTGCCTACAGTTTGGTAACCTGCTACTGTTTGCACATAGGGAAAAGTAATCCACTTTGCACTTGTTCATATTAAATTTCATCTACTTTTTGGATGCCTAGCTCATAAGGTCTTCCTTCAGTTTCTCAAAATCTGCTTGTGATTTAACAACGGTGAATAATTTTAAGTGGTCTGCAAATTTGATCACCTCACTCAACGAGTCCTTTTCCAAATCATTTGTAAATATATATTAAAAGGCACAGTCCTAGTATGGACCCTGGGGTGCTCCATTGAGAAAACTGACCATTTAGTCCTACTCTTTCCTATCTTTTAACCAGGATAAAATCCACAATAGGACATTGCCTCCTATGCAATGACCTTTTCATTTTTTTCAGGAGTCTCTCATGAGGGACTTCATCAAATGTCTTCTGAAAATCCAGATATACTATATCCACTGGCTTACCTTCATCCACATTTTTTTAGTAATATTTTTATTATAAAAAAGTAACAAATACAGTTTTCAATCTTGAGCCAACATAACAGTACAGCAAAAAAACAAAAAAACAAACCCTTCCCTAGACCCTCAAGCAAATTGATCAGTCTGATTGTTATATGATCTGTAACCTCAGTATCATCAACATCATTATCAGTGGCAAAGGAATTTGATGCCTATCTTAGACCAAGTTTTGTGCAGTCCAGGAACATATGTTATCATTGATATATAACTCTGGCCAACAACTGAGACTTATTAATGAACTTTACTTTGCAATTCTGATGGCAGGGTTTCAGAAAAACTGACATTGTTGAAAAAACAGTTGCTTTGTAGTTGAACTGCTATCCATCGATTTTTGTTCCAGAAGGAAAAGGTCCAGCATAGAAAGTCTCCATGTAGTAAAATCAGGGCTTATTTTATCCAGCCACTTTACTGAGATGAGTTTCAAGGCAATTAAACAGCCCTTAACTAATATAGAAACATAGAAATGACCCCAGAAAAGGACCAAATGGTCCATCCAGTCTGCTGGTGCTTGTTTGGAGTCCACATGACCTAAAATACAAAATGCAGCAGGTGAAGGAAAAGTGTCTGTAAACATAGTTGTGAAGAATTGTAATAGTTGCTGCTAAACGATTTGAACATACGCACATTCTCAGAGAAAATGCATAAATGTCTCCGAAAAGCAAGATCATCTATCAGAATCAACAATCTTAGCTGCATATGCTTTACTTGGCCAAAATATTGTTCTATTTATAATCCTAAAATGAATTTTTCTAAACACTGTAGTGATCAATGCCCATCTTACAAGACTATCACAAGCATAAATATCTTCATCCACCAGTACATACTGTAAGTCCTGAGACCAGACATCAGCTCATGTCTGCAAAACAAAGTATTTGGAATTGTTATGTAAAAAATTGTACATCCTTGTAATTAGATAATGTTCTTCCCATGTAGATGGTGAAAAGAACCATTCGTTTTTACCCTGTTTTCTGGTACTCAATGTGGTAAAGCTACGCAGTTGTAAACATGTGAGAAAATCATTGTCATGTAGATGAAGTTTTTGACAATACTCAAATGATTGTATCTCCTCTGTAAATGAATAAAAGACTGAATATTCATAATATCCAACTGTTACCGTGTGAAATTTCTTATTTAAATTTCATAGTAGAAATTGTGGATTACCAGCCAATGGTAAACAATAAGACCTTCCCCAGTCAAGTCCCAGAAAATTTGTAAGAGACCACTACCCTTTTTTAATAATGCCTACCAGCAAAGACTGTATTATGAGGTGGTAGCAAACTATTCTTACTATGTAATAGGTATAGTAGGATTATATGGTTCACAGTCCACAGTCTTCCTTGAGGACCATCAGCCTGGAAATGGACAGTCTTGCTCTGCCATGTTATCAAAAATAATTGGAGCAAGATTTTTGTATTAGCTTTGTCTTTTTTTTTCAGTATTATAAAGGGTACCATTTGTAACATGTACAGTATTTTAGGTATTAAAATCATTTTTACCAAAGCTATACGCCCCAACAGAGATAAAAGAAAATGGCTCTAGCTATTCTGTTTTTTTTTGTAAATTCTTGTTTGATAGGTAGAAAATAATTTATTTATTTTAGATTTATATTCCACTTTTCAGCACTTCAAAGTGGATTACCTTCAGGTACTGTCAATATTTCCCTATCCCCAGAGGGCTTACAATCTAAGGCCTGGATTTATCAAAATGCACTAAATATCACATGCGATAAGAAAAGGGGTATGTGTTATGGTAATAGGCAGTTTATCTCAATTTGCGCTAATACCTATGCGAAGCACTATCTTAGTGCAAATTGCGATGACTTTTTCACATTTTGCGATAAGTGCCAGAATTGTATTTCCTACATACAACCACTGGGCGGGAACCATGTTATTGTGGCGGTTAATACCCCTAACTAATTAAGCGATTTCACTTAGGTGCGGTTCCAATACTGCTCTCTACATTAATGGGTGGGGGTGGAAGGGAAATAGAACCAAAAGGTTACTAAGGGCCAAGAGTAACAGATAAGTATGAGAAAAACAAAGTGCAAAAGCTTGCTGGGCAGACTGGATGGACCGTTTGGTCGTCTTCTGCCGTCATTTCTATGTTTCTATATTTCTTTACCCAGGTAGAGAGTCCATCAAGCTAGGATGAGAGAACATTGCACAGATCTCATCTTTGGGCGAGTTTCCTCACTCCGAAGGTCATCAAATCTTCACAAGAGAGCACTGTTCTGTTCTTACGTCTCACTTTGAATGTCAATGTGGCCCCTAACCCCTACACTAATACCTAAACCTCACCTCGACTTACTAGGTGGGCCACCCATAGAGAGATAAATACCTATCTAGCGTGACTGCATTATGGCTAGTCTCCCTCTCCCCTCTCGCCCCCCCCCCCCCCCCCCTGTCTCTCCAGGAGCTTAAAACCACTCAAAACTGCATGTGCAATAAAGCCCTATCGCACGGCTTTACGCAAATGAAAAAGGTGTAGTTAAAATTCGTGTTAAAGCCGTGTGATACGGCTTCGCAAAACAGTGAGCCCAGCCCACTTGGCCAAAATTCCCACCCCAATATCCTCCCCTTTTTCTCATTTGCATCGCACCAAATGTTAAGGCATTTTTGCATGTGTTAATGGTGTTTAACACCATTAACACATGCAAAAACATTATATAGTTCTTTGATAAATGACCCCCTTAGTTTGTACCTGAGGGTAAAGTGACTTGCCCAAGGTCACAAGGAGTGATAGTGGGACTCAAACCCTGGTCTCCTGGTTAATAGGCCACTGCTCTAACCACTTGGCTACTCCTCCACTCCAAATATTTATAATATTATCGCATTTTAGGTCTTATATATTCGCATGCCCAGATATTTGATAGTAATATCAGCCCAAAGCAAGGGAAAGTCTGACCCCGTTTCTCTCAAATGTCCCTCTATATCCATCGCCTCAGATTTAGTCAGATTCAGTTTTACCCCTGAGAAGCTACCAAGGGTTTTTGTTTTATCCAACACCAATGGTAGGGTAACATGAGCATTAATAAGATGTCATTTGCAAACAGCATCATTTTGAGGTCCTGTTTTACTACTGGAACACACAAAATATGAAGGTCGCAAATTTCTCACACTAACAGTATAAAAATACAATAGGGAGAGAACACAAATAGTTAATATATAGTACAATACTTGGGGTTTTGTTTTTATATTTTGTTACTGATTTCCAGTGACATCTATGTATTACCACAAATTGTTAAACTGAATAAAAAATTTTTTGAGAAAAGTATTATACCATATAAACTATATGTGTTCTCTCTATATTGTATTACTATTGGAACACTCATATTACCTTTATCCTGCTGTATTTTGATTATAAACATTTCCAGAGTAAGAATGAAAAGAAGTGGAGATAAAGGGCATCCCTGCCTTGTATCTCTGCTCAATTGAAAGGTGTCTGAAACTGACCCATTAAGAGAAATAAATGCCCCGGGACACTAGTATAGCGGATATATAGCAGTCTGAATGAATCCAGTAAAACCAAATTCCCTCAGCACCATACAGAGAAAGAACAAAGACACTATCAAAAGCTTTCTCCACATCAAAACTTGCTAACATGGGATACCTAGGTTTAGAGTAGTGACATATTTCCAAAGAGATCTCCTCCCAAACACAAATCAGCTATTAATTTTGTATCAATTTTTATGTCCTGATTTAACAATGAAATAAATCTGTACAACCTCAGGTATGCCAGATCTTTACCTGATTTTGGCAACACTATTATATATAGCAGCTACTTTCATTGTTTTGGGCTTAACATTTTTTTCTATTATATAACTAAAAACATCTTTTAAAGATGGGGCCACTGAATCTTAAAAGTATTTTATAAAAAAAAAAAAAAAAAGGGATGGAAGTCCATCTGGACCTGGGGATTTCTGTAGCTTGCAGCTCCTGTTCCATAATATGGTTGTTTAATTTCTTTAGCTTGTTCTCTGTTAACTGAGGAAGGTTTAAACCACCAAAAAAAAAATAAAAAAATCTCATTTTTTGTTTATTATGAGACTTGGCTGTATAAAATTGTTGATAAAACAATTTTAAAAACCTCCCCAATCTGTGATGTAGGTGTAATCCAGGTCTCTTGATCATATTTAATACTACTAATGTACTGATGAATTTGGAACCCATTTGGACCTTTGTAAGTTTACTAGCATGCATCCAGATTTATTACCATATTGGAATAATTTGTGCTTGAAAGCAAATAGCGTTCCATTGCTCTTTGGTGCAAGAGATGGTTTAGTATTCACTGTGTATTTCTAAATCTAATTGACCATTCCTCAGCATGCAATCTGTTAATTTTGTTTTTATAATAGAGCTGTCTCTTCTCTAGTTCTAATATGTCTTTATTTCTCTTCAGCTTTTTAGTGGCAGTATAGCTAATGATCTCACCTCAAAGTACAGCTTTAGCTGTCTTCTAGAATAATACTGGATTATTTTTGTGGTGTTCATTTAATATTGCAATCTGCTACCATTTTAAAATCAGGGTCATTGCTGAGCCAATCTGACATTTGCCAGTTTACTGATGAGCTTGACTCTGTTTGTCTCCCTATAGTACATAATATAGGGCAATGGTCTGATATAATTAAGGCCCCAATTGCAGCAACCTTCACTTAATCAAACATCTCAGCAGAGAGCAAAATAGTCTTTTGGGATTTAGAAGGATGTGCCCTAGCATAATGGATATAATCTCTTTGTTCAAGGTAAGGGAACCTCCATATGTCCAATTGAGATAAATTGTCTCACAGAAATTGAATCCCTTTACTTCTACCCAGCCTATGGACAGTGGATTCGGAACATTTATCTAGTAACATCTCCCACACAGTTGAAATCGCCCCCCAAAATCATTGGAACTGATCTGAGTGGTTGGTGTTCCACCTTCACGGAGCGGAAGGATGGAGGGCTGCCATCTCCAAAAAAAAAACCCAACAAAAACCCCCCCAAAAAAAACAAAACAGGGGTGGGTAAGAGTATGGGGCAGGGGTGTGGCCTGCTTGTTACAGCGGTTGCTACCCCTAATTGAGCTGGACGTTCACTTGGATGCAGATACAGCGCTGCTCTCTGCATTGGTGGTGGGGTGGAGGGGAATTAGGGCTGGAGGGTACTGGAAGCCAATAGTAACAGGTGGGAGAGAGAAAAAGGGAAAAAAAATGGATAAAGTGCATAGCTTGCTGGGCAGACTGGATGGGCCGTTTGGTCTTCTGCTGTCATTTCTATGTTTCTATGTTACTAAAATAGAGAAAAAAGGTTGCATGTATTAATTCAGAGTATATATTGAAGCTACAGTAATGGGCTTCCCAAAAAGTTTCCCCTTAATCATAACATATCGGCCTTCCTCATCCATACAGGTTTTATCTAGTATAAAAGACACATTTTTGTGAAATAGGATAGCAACTCCATTGTGCTTTGATATTCCCGAGGAATAGAATACTTGATTATATTCATGTTTCCTCAATTTTTTATGTTCCTTGTCATTCAGATTTTTTTCCTGTAATCATACCACGTTGCTTTTCAATCTATTATTATGTGCAAGTACTTTTTCCCTTTTTAAGAGTGAACCCATCCCTGCCACATTCCATGCCAAATATATCATCTGATTAGTCTGTTGTGTTTCTGTATGCCTTTGTGTGTCTCCCAACCAAAGCATTTTTGTCACATATCATTGCGACTAATAAGCTGTTGGTCCTTAGTGCCATAAGTATCTCATAACCTCATACCGGGTAGCAAATTATCATCTCTGCATTACTCCTCTTGTAAAGCCATTCCTTTGCCATATACATCTGGGTGTCATTTACTCCCCTCGCTATCCTCAACTTTCATACCCTACTCCCCCTACCTTCAAACCAGATCTACCTCGCACAAGCTTTAATCTTTTTCTTTTTCAGAACTTCCTTTAAAGGTTGTACATGAAAAACTTTGAAATAATGAGTGCCATCAACTTTGAAGCAGATCGCATCTGCTAATATGAAAAGCTCCATCATATAGAATCCACAAACTTCTTGGCAGCATCAAACTTGTCAAGCATTTCTACCGAGCCCTCATGCCAGATCCTTAAACAAGTAGGAAATTGCAGAGCAAAATGAATCTGATTTTGTACAAGCACAGAGCACAATGGTGTGAACTCTTTTTTTTTTTTTTTTTCCCAGCAAGACCTTAGATGAATAATCTTGAAAAATTTGGATTTGCTGACTTTGATAATATATCTGACTCTTGTGATAAGCCTACATTATAACTTGTTTATGAGCAAAGTTAAATATTTTCGCTATGACAATTCGGGGTCGCACATCACCATCTTTCTTTACTCCCAGGAAGTGGACCCACTCAATAACCAAGTTGCCCTGTAATTCTGTAAGGCTCAAAAACGTCAGGCAGCCACATGACCAGGGCAGCTGCTAAGGACCGCTAATCAATGTTTTCTCCAAACCCCACAAATTGTAAGTTATTCCTCCTTGACCTGTTTTTGAAGTCATCTATTCTATTTAAGCGACTTACAAACTCTCTCTGCCTGAATTTTTGCAGTGCGAATCACTGACTTGTCCTCCATTACCAAAACTCTCCCTGCCACAGTGTCTAACCTTGGACCAAGGTCTAAGAGGAAAGATTTTAAATTGATTTGCTCAGAAATCATGCTCAAGTTTTCAGTCAGGAGTTAAGCACTGAATTCTCTTTACTGGCAGCCATTTTATGCTCTGTGGATCAAGGATTTTCTTTCTCCTTTTTCTATGATTTTTCCCAGCACCAGTGTTGGGCTCACTAGTCTATAATTTCCCAGATCCTCCCCGGAGCTCTTTTTAAAGCTAAATTGTCCTAAATAAATTAGATATGCTTATGATTGACAGAAACAATTCATACTTGGTGAACAAAGTTCACAAGGTTTGAACCCATGACCTTACAGACAGTGGATCTGCCATGGAGCTGCATTGGCTGCTCGCTCTCCAGGAAGTCCTAGCATTTTTACCTTCTGTACTCTGCAGAGTTGGACACAGCTTTGTAGCAGTCTGATTGGACCAGCAGGGGGTATTCCCCAAATTGACACCAAGATTCAAGACATGCTCAGAAGGCATCAGTGATGGTCCAACCAACCTTCTTGGCACCTGCCCTGTGGAAGTGTTCTCCATCTAGCCTGTGATCCAGACTCTGTTTCCTGTTTTCCTGCTCTATCTAGTTCCTGTGCTGTTGGCTCCTTTTCAGCCCCTGGGTGCCACTATTATGCATCAGTGTTATCTCTCCAGGTTTGCACCTTCCCTTCAAGGTAGCCTCTGATTGCTGAGCCCTAATAGCCCTGACACACATTTTTTTACTTAGCTTACTGAAAGCTTTTTTAAAGAGGAACACTTTAGTAGTAAACAAATTGAGGATTTGTTATAGATGAGTTTATTTACAAATACTGTTCCCAAGTTATTTTGGGGGCCAGGTCTTTACTTTGTTTTAACCACAGTTTGTTTTAAAAAGTCCCTACTGTATTTAAAATGTTCTATAAAATGTAATGAAGTATGCTGGTGAATAAGAATCTCATTTGGAAAAGCTAGTTATAATTCTGTACCAGTGGTATGTCGGAAAGTGTGTCACAAACCTCTCTTTGTAATGTTATTACACAACTACTCCATCAGTGAGAGGAAAAATAAAAAGTATGGCTGCAGAACACTAATTTAAAATAACAGAGAAACAATTATTTCTGTTTTCGCCGGCCTGCTGTTATAGAGGAGCATTGTAATAATTTTTTCCTTCAGAAATGTGTGTTTTATTTACACAAAAATCATATTTACCTAAGGTCTTGCATTGGCCTTTCAAGTTGTGTGTTTTATTTCCTTTGGCATATTCCTTGTATAGCTAATATATTAGTTTGATAAAGTTGTTTTGAAGTTGGTAGTTTAGTTGATGTAATTACGAAATAACATGATGGCTGAGCTGATGGCAGGGTTTTATGCTGCCATTTTGGAGATGTGGGCTTGACAAGCACAGTCTTGTCTTTGGGCTGGCTGGAGATGCTATGGAGCAAGAGTGAGGAACCTGCAGTCCTCCAGGGCCACCAATCAGTCAGGTCTTCTGGATTCTCCCAATGAATGTGCATGATAGAGATTTGCAAGCTCACTGCATCAGTTGTATGCAGATCTGTCTCTCATGCATATTCATTTGGGATATCCTAGAAACCTGACCGGTTTGTGGTCTCTTCGAGGACTGTAGGTTTTCCATTTCCTTCCAGAGAGGCAGCATTCCTAGTCTGCAGGGGAGTGGAGGACCAGTTATCACACAACAGTGACTACTAATGACAGACTTGGGGGTGCATGCATATCAGGTTCTTGAGGGGAAATGCATGGTTTCTGACTGAGAAATACAGGCTGGGCTAGAATAGGGAGAAGTGGATTAAAAAAGGAGGAAAACTTCAGTTGCAAACGAAAGTTCATGGAACTATAGTCTCAGTAGAAACTTGTTCCAATTGAACTGGAGGCCCAAAAGAGACAGAGGAAATTGACCAGCCTTCCCAAAATGTAAATATTAAATAAGGGAATTTGAATTAACTAGTACATACTATTTGTCTTGGATAGCATAGAATTCACACCTCCTCATGCCTACTGTTCATTTATTTAATCCAACATTGGCCATATTCCCTACTCCTGCTACTTCACTGCTCTTGTCATCCTCAGTAATCCCTCTCACCGGCCCCAGTACCTCACATCATCTTTTCTCCTATGCCCTACCCCCCAAAAATATCTCAAGTGTTTCACTTTCTCCCCACCACTCTTGTCCCCTCTCTTTTTTAAAATTATCTCTCCACTTCCCCACATGTGTGTTCCCCTCTTCTCTCCCTCTTGTTGGCAGGGAGAGAGCGAGGCTTCCTACTTGTTTTTGCTACCGTATCTACTGCCGGCTTGGCGTGAGTGTGCTGGTAAGTCCAGTGAGAACTCGGAGCTCTGCACAATTCAGACTTTGGAGAGAAGCCAGTGGAGGAGGAGGCAGATGTGGCATGCATCACTGCTCTTCTGTTGCCAGTGGGAAGAGGGACAGAAGTGTGCCGGTGCTGAGGGGGAGGCGCAGTGAATCAGGGCTGATGCTACCACAGCACAGTAGGGATTTTACCGCAGCACCCCGCTAGTAAAACTCTGGTTTCATATGTTAACTTAAATATTGTTACTCAAATGGTATTCTTCTTCGCTCTTGTGCAAACTCTTGTGGTTTAACAGAGGTACTTGGGTCTTAAAGGAAGGGAAGAGTACATCCTATGAACTCATAATTGTTTACCTAATTAAGCAGAAAATGCTAAAATGCTATAGTAAATGTTTGAGGTGAAAAGACTTAGCCAGTAATTCCTATGCTTTGAGTCCTGCATTTTGTGTAGGGCCAGCCTTTTAAGAAACCATATAGTTACATGTAATACTAGGGAATCAACAGCTTTTGGTAGATGAAATCAAATGTAAAATTGAAGTTAACTTCATTAGTAGTTTACGTAGACAATAATTGATTTATAACAGAAATAGATCTTAATGACATGGAATGTATTTCTTTTTCACTACTGAGATTTGCTTCATTTCAGCTATTTAAATAGTACAAAAAACAATGCATCTATTTAACTGTTTATTTTTTATTTTTCAAATTAACTATATCAAAGAGCTTTTTGACATTTATTTACAGGAAAGGGTGGTAGATGCAGAGAACATCCTTTCTGTGGAGGGGGGTGGAGATGAGGGTAGTATTAGAATTCAAGAGAGCATGGAAAAGGCACAAAGGAAGGGACTATAAAGCTTAGCAGGGGATGTGAATGGGAAGATTGGCTGTGCCGTATTTTTATTTTTTAATCTGTCATGTTTGAATTCAAAAAAGTCTTTCCCAAAGAGATTGAGAAAGTACTTCAGAGGATCAGCCGATCCACCTGCCCATTAGACCAGATACCTCCCAAATACATTCGTAACTTAAAATATTTATCCCGCTTTCCAACCACCATAAGAACGTGCAGTTAGTGTAGCTGGGTTCAAAAAAGGTTTGGATAAGTTCTTGGAGGAGAAGTCCATTAACGGCTATTAATCAAATTTACTTAGGGAATAGCCACTGCTATTAATTGCATCAGTGGCATGGGATGATCTTAGTGTTTGGGTAATTGCCAGGTTCTTGTGGCCTGGTTTGGCCTCTGTTGGAAACAGGATGCTGGGCTTGATGGACCCTTGGTCTGACCCAGCGTGGCAATTTCATATGTTCTTATGCCATACTGGGTCAGACCAAGGGTCCATCAAGCCCAGCATCCTGTTTCCAACAGTGGCCAAGCCAGGCCATAAGAACCTGGCAAGTACCCAAAAACTAAGTCTATTCCATGTTACCATTGCTAGTAATAGCAGTGGCTATTTTCTAAGTCAACTTAATAGCAGGTAATGGACTTCTCCTCCAAGAACTTATCCAATTCTTTTTTGTGTATAACATTTTTTTTTTTTATTGGAGCAACCTGAATACAATCAGCAAGACAAAGCGGTACAAATTGCATATTTCAAGTACAACCCCAATCTGGATTTTCCATTTTCTGAAAATGCTTAATTTGAGGTCCCCCTCCCCACCCCCCTCCCCCCTCCCTTAGAGAACCATAAAAAATTCGTACAACTGAAAAGGGATATCAGATGCTAAACGACCACACAACATATGATTGACAGTGTTCTACTCGGCACAGGCTAGAGCATGTCCCCCGCCCAGAAGAGTCCTTGAAAAGTTCCAAAATACACGCTCCCCCTCACCAACAACTCAGTCTTAGATCAACTCGCAGTCACAAGGCCTCCAAAGGGGCTACTTTACGCACTGTCGGTGAAAGAGTCCGATAGTATGGAAGCCATAGTTCACTAAAGTACCGTTTCCGCTTGGCTGTATAGCACTTGTACATGGAGCCATACTCCAGCTGATAAAGCTCCGTCAGCGCTGAGATCCACATGGCCTGAGTGGGAGGTGCCAAATCGAGCCATTTGAGCATAATACACTTTCTAGCAATCAAACAGGCCTTGGAAATAAGCCCTATATTGTCCACATTTAAACTTTGTTCGCCAACATCATTGCTCAAAAGGCAAAAAGAAGGCGCCCATTTGACCTCCGTATGAAGAATCGAAGATAAACATCCTCGTATGGAGTCCCAAAAGGTTTGTATACAAGGACAGCTCCACAAGCAATGGTACAAAGTCGCCGACAATTCAGGACATTTGAGGCATGCTGCCGAAGGTGCACAACCTATGCGATGTGCTCTGGCAGGAGAACAGATGGTGCGATGGAAAATCCTCTGCTGTAACTCTCGGAGACCCACATTGTTCGTTATGGTAAAAATAGCAGCATAGGAGTTCTTAAGCATACAGGGTTGCAAATCCTCACCACAGTCCCGGGACCACTTAACAGATAGGTCGGAATAGATCCGATACGATTGCACAGTGACATAAAAGGAATAGAGACAGGACAAGGATCCCTTCCGCATTTGAAAACATGACATCAAATCATCATACTTAGAATTACTCACCCTTCCCTCTTGGCCCCGGAGCAACACACGAGATCTAGCTCGCAACTGCCCATATAAAAGAAAATGGCCAGGTCGAAAGCCCAGGTGAGTTTGACAGTGAGTAAAGGAATACAGGTGACCTGTATTTGGATCCAGTAAGGCACCCAGGGGCAAAGTATCAGGGAGTGTAGGTGGGTATTGGGAAATGTTGGCAGAGAGGGAGGCTAATAAGGGGTCCCTCATAGGAAATTGGGGAGAAACCTCTACAGAGAGATTGAGCATTTTGCGCATAATTCTCCACACTTTCCGCATTGTTTGAACTAATACAAAGTGTGTGGAGAGCCGGTGGGCGAGAGGAAGTGCGGTATGCAGAAGAAAACCTGGAGCATAGGGTGTACACAGCGTGCATATTAAGGAGTAATCAGTATATTCCGAAGACCCAAAAAACCAATCTCCAAGAAAACGAAGATTAGCCGCCAAAGCGTACAAATGAAAATTAGGCAACCCATAGCCCCCATCCAATTCTTTTTTAAACACAGCTATACTAACTGCATTAACCACATCCTCTGGCAACAAATTCCAGAGTTTAATTGTGCATTGAGTGAAGAAGAACTTTCTTTGATTAGTTTTAAATGTGCCACATGCTAACTTCATGGAGTGCCCCCTAGTCTTTTTATTATCTGAAAGACTAAATAACCGATTCACATCTACCCGTTCTAGACCTCTCATGATTTTAAACACCTCTATCATATCCCCCCTCAGCCGTCTCGTCTCCAAGCTGAAAAGTCCTAACCTCTGTAGCTTTCCTCATAGGGGAGCTGTTCCATTCTCCTTATCATTTTGGTCGCCCTTCTCTGTACCTTCTCCATCGCAATTATATCTTTTTTGAGATGCGACCAGAATTGTACACAGTATTCAAGGTGGGGTCTCACCATGGAGCAATACAGAGGCATTATGACATTTTCCGTTTTATTCACCATTCCCTTCCTAATAATTCCCAACATTCTGTTTGCTTTTTTGACTGCCACAGCACACTGAACAGACTATTTCAGTGTGTTATCCACTATGACGTCTAGATCTCTTTCTTGGGTTGTAGCACCTAATATGGAACCTAACATTGTGTAATTATAGCATGGGTTATTTTTCCCTATATGCATCACCTTGCACTTATCCACATTAAATTTCATCTGCCATTTCGATGCCCAATTTTCCAGTCTCAAGGTCTTCCTGCAATTTATCACAATCTGCTTGTGATTTAACTACTCTGAACAATTTTGTATCATCTGCAAATTTGATTATCTCACTCGTTGAATTTCTTTCCAGATCATTTATAAATATATTGAAAAGTAAGGTTCCCAATACAGATCCCTGAGGCACTCCACTGCCCACTCCCTTCCACTGAGAAAATTGTCCATTTAATCCTACTCTCTGCTTCCTGTCTTTTAGCCAGTTTTGTAATCCACGATAGGACAGCGCCACCTATACCATGACTACTTACTTTTCCTAGAAGCCTCTCATGAGGAACTTTGTCAAACGCCTTCTGAAAATCCAAGTACACTACATCTACCGGTTCACCTTTATCCACATGTTTATTAACTCCTTCAAAAAAGTGAAGATTTGTGAGGCAAGACTTGCCCTGGGTAAAGCCATGCTGACTTTAGTCCATTAAACCATGTCTTTCTATATGTTCTGTGATTTTGATGTTTAGAACACTTTCCACTATTTTTCCTGGCACTTAAGTCAGGCTAACCGGTCTCTAGTTTCCCGGATCGCCCCTGGAGCCCTTTTTAAATATTGGGGTTACATCAGCTATCCTCCAGTCTTCAGGTACAATGGATGATTTTAATGATAGGTTACAAATTTGTACTAATAGGTCTGAAATTTCATTTTTGAGTTCCTTCAGAACCTGTGTATATCATCCGGTCCAGGTGATTTACTACTCTTCAGTTTATTAATCAGGCCTACCACATCTTCTAGGACCACCGTGATTTCGTTCAGTCCATCTGAATCATTACCCATGAAAACCTTCTCTGGAACTGGTATCGCCCCAACATACTCTTTAGTAAACACCGAAGCAAAGAAATCATTTAATCTTTCCGCGATAGCCTTATCTTCTCTAAGTGCCCCTTTAACCCATAGTAAAAGCCATGTTAACCCAAGGCTCCCTGGCTCCCCAATTTAAAAAAGTGATTTATTTCTATTTTTATTATTTTCTATTCTGCTTTTTCAGTTATTTCAAAGTGAATACAATCAGGTACTATATGTATTTCTCTGTCCACAGAGGGCTTACATTCTAAGGTAGAGATTTATCAAGCTGTGATATTTTATCTCGGGAGAGGCAAAATATGGGATGGGGGGAGGGGGCAGGGTTTTCCTGCAATATTTTGCACCCCTAGGCAATATTTTTATCACGGAAAAAAACAATAAATAGCACTGTGAAAATGTAAAAAAACACGTGATGGCGGCCCACTTTGCCCAGTGCTGCCATTGTTTTAAAGGGCCATGTAGCCCCGAAACCCCACCTTACACAGATCTCAAACCCTCTGAGGGTCAAGCAAGACCTTTGCCCACCCCTCTGCTGCCTGTTGAGGTGACACAAAAGTGAAAAAGAAAATTATAGTGGATTGCGTGTAAATGCTCTGTTTCGATCCCAAACCCTCTCTCCGTAGCATAAAATTTGTCCTCTTACCATAGCTCTCCCCGCATCAGGCCTCCTCCATGAGCATCCAACACCTCCAGAACCCCCTTTCCATAAATCAAGTCCCTGGTGTCTTGGGTCTCACTAGCCCTGCTCCCCCTTGTTTAAAAAAAATCCTTGGTAGTCTAGTGGTTCCCAGCCCACCCAACGTCTGGAAGAATACCTGGTGGTGAAGTGGCCTGGAGCACTCTGGGCCAGTCTGCCCTTTTCAGAAATGGCCCTTTCAAGTTTGTAATCCTGTTTTCCTGGTGATAACTTGAATTGTTCCCTCCACATTTAAGTTTTATGGGGTTTATCTATTTGCTTAACAGCGTAGACTTACAGGCTTTTGCAAAGCTGTTGTCCTAAGCAAGTCTTTCTCACTGTAATATGCTGCAAGATTCACTGTCAATGGTGGCTGCTTCTTGTTTAAAATTGGGCATATTGGGTCTCTTTAGTTAAGGTTCTTGATTTCTATTCCTTGGGTGTGTTTTTTTTCACTGTAGATCTGAATTTATCTTTATTTTCACAGTCTTCCTCATTTTATTCAAAATATTGCAATTGTATAATGTTTCAATTTGTAGCAATTTTGAGGCATGCCTAATTGAGGCAGGCAGCTAATGGTTTCATTCACTTTATATTACCTATCATATACAGTCTCTGCCTACTTTGAAGCAAGAAGATTCCATATCCTGATTTCCCACAAAGTTGAAACAATATGGCCTCTGATTTTAAAAAGGTTACGCACGTAAATCCCGGGAATTTACGCCTGTGACCAGCCTTACACACGCCCGGGAGTGGGGGGGGGGGCAGGGCTAGAGGCCCTCGGCACAGCGGCCATTTGCCGCTAGGGGGGGGGGGGGGAATTGCGTGCCGGCAGGGTACTGGCGCGTGTACTTGCGTCTGCCTCCAGGTAGGCGCAACAGGTAAAATAAAAATTTGGGGGGTTAGGGGGCGGGGGTCGGGAAGGCTGGGGGAAGGGGGTAGGAAGGTCAGGCTAGGGGGTAGGGAAGTTCCCTTCCAGGCTGCTCTGAAATTGGAGCGGCTTGGGAGGGAACAGGGGAAGGCCGCGGGGGTCGACGTGTGCAAGTTGCACAATTGTGCACCCACTTGCACGCTCCGACCCCGATTCTATAACATGCGCAGTTATAAAATCGCATGTCCATGTGTGTGCGCATGCAACTTTTATAAAATCTACCCGTATATTTTTATCACATTTTTAAATTTTCTGCCACTCTGTTGCAGCTGCATCCCAACTGAATCTGATAGAGAAGACCATTTAGAGCTAAATTAATAGGATGGATGGGCAGACTGGATGACCATATGGTCTTTTTCAGCTGTCATGTTTCTATGTTACATTAGATCTACAACAAAAAGCCCCTATATCTCAGAAATCTGAGGGGTGGTGAGCGGATACTGAAGATAAGCGTGTTGGATTTTTTTGCTCTGATGAATGTGTTCAAACAAGACAGATCTATATGTAACCCGGGTAGGGATCTTCATGGACTGTGACTGTTTTTTGGAAAAATAAGAAAAAACAAAGCAAATTAAAAAGTTTTGATAAAGTAAAAATGGATTCGAGGGGAATACAGCTTGTCTACATTTTCAAGCTGTGCTCATGAAGGGTCCTACATACATATTTTCAATAAGTATTAAACATCTATTATGGGGAATTTTTTTGTGGTGTTTTGGAATCTGTTACATTAAACATTTTTTATGTTCAACATAATCTATATACAGTATACGATATGTGTGAAACCAATTTTCTAAAAAATATTTGCAGATTTCAGGCTGATATAATTGATGAGATCATTTTACTTTCAAACAAATTTATTCTTGGATTTGCTGTGAACCATATGAAGAAATAAAGATCAAACAAGTTGAAAGTGAAACCTTTTAATTGGACTAACTTGCTCTTTCGCGAGCTCTGTTCCTTTCATCAAGTTAGTGCAGAATGATTTGGCACGGGGCTTTCCAGAATTGTCCTGGTGACCCTTCAGCCAGTTGGGTTTTCAGGATATCCAAATTGGGATTTGCATGAGATAAAATTGTAAACATTATAGACCTAGCATATGTAAAGAATCGTATGCATATTCATTGTGGATATCCTGAACATCTGACCGGGTGTAAGCTCATAAACACAGGTTTAGAAAGCCCTGAGTTACCACATACCACAGGACCTTAGTTACCCATGTGGATAAGACATTTAATATAAGGGGATCCTGTTCATGCTCCACCACTGATATATATTATCCAATGCAGAAAATGTGAAGAGGGATACAATATTGGTGAAATGGGTCAGAAGTTAAAGATGATGATAAACCTGTATAGACACAAGAATGGGGTAATGTTCCCTTTGTGTGGGAACATTACTCCATTCCAGATCAATGTATCAGAGATATAATTAGGATACTAAGAGGGAACTTAAGAACTACTGAAGAATGTATACTAAATCAAATATATCAAAACAAATATGGAAGGATTTAATAGAGACATGTCTTTCCTCACTTAGAATCAGACATAAACTTATTTCCTACCACTCTAACATATCACCCTCTCTTCTACCCTTCACTCCTAGTTTATACTACTATTGTAATGGCGCCTGTGATTTACTTGTAGATGTGGGCATTAAGCTGTTCATTTTGCTTTGACCTGATCAGGGGAACGTAGTTCTTGAAAACTAGTCAGAAATGTTGTGTTAATCCAAAAAAAGCTATTACTTATAACATTTTTTGCTGAACTTTATTTCTTTGGTGTCTAAATGGGCTAAATGGCAATCATACTGCTTTCTTCATAAGCTTTATTTATCTTGGAATTATTTAATGGAAATCATACTCTTCATAAATCTTTAAAAGTTTGTCGATTATAGATACAATCAGTTCTTGTAAAGTGATATAGCAGAGTAGGACTAGGCAACTCTGGTCCTTGAATGCCACAAGCTGGTCGGGTTTTCAAGATAGCCCCACTGAATATTCATTAGATTCATATGCATACACTCCCTCCAATGCATGCATATGCATCTCATGTATATTCATTGTGGATGTCCTGAAAACCTGACCGGCTTGTGGTTCTTGAGGACCAGATCTGCACCTACCTCTGATCTAGAGTATTAAAATGGTTCAGGATATCCTAAAAGCACTGGATCTCAACCTAGTTGTTGTAACATACTTAGCCACTTGGGTTTTCAGGATATTCACAACTGAATATACATGAGAAAGATTTGCTTGCACTGCCTCCATTATATTATATTAAAATCTATCTCATACCATCTTCATCCTGGAAAACCAGACTGGCTGGGTGTTTTCTGATTACTGGATTGAGAACCACTGTCCTAAAACTTAAATTGAATGTATTTTATTATCAAATGTAAAATGTTGTAATTTTTCTAATGTACACAGATTGAAAATCCGGTTCACACTTCCATTAACTAGTCTGTTAAAAATATCATGTGGAGTTTTAAAAAAATACTTAAGTATATTGCACTGTTTTCTGACTGTATCATTAAGAAGAAGTGGAGTGCCGGAATATTTCTTGGGGATCTGCATGTTTGAGCATTTGTAATAATTTATATATGTTCAAAGTTGTTTTTTTTCTGTTTCTTCAGGTATATGTGGAATTTGATGACCTTGAATGGGATAAACGAGAGTGGGTTAAAGTTTATGAAGATTTTACAGCATTTTTGGTGGAGTTCCAGCTGGTCTGGGCAAAGAGAAAGGATCCTAGCCAGACTCAGGGATCAAAGGTCAAACAAATACAGTGGCCTGCATTGGTAAGGCAGTTGTACTTATCTGAATATTCTTATTATGGAATTTTCTCTATATATTATTCTTGATGATTTGTACTGTTTTTAAGATGTTCAGAAATAATTCTGTTTGCATTATTACATTTAACATAGAATGTAGTTTGTTAAATTACAGTCCAGATTATTACTATAGAAACAGTTCAATGTACATTGGGTTATGAGTCAGATCTTCAAAGTGGCAGTAGTAATATATGACCAATTTTTATTTTAAGAGTTAAGAACTAGGGATTAAATTTTAATCAAAGAAGTATTGAGATTTTTTGGATAATCATAATTGTACCTGGCCAGGCTAGTAACAGGCTTGTCTAAATCTGAGCATTCACAGCTCAACTCTGATACAAGTACTTATTCTGTTTGGTGGATGTATTGATTCTTTTAGTAGAAATATTTGGATCTCTATGATGTAGACATACAATTTGCATGTAAAATAGTAGGAATGCATACTTCATAAAATTGGCAGCTACTATTGCTGCTTTACTGTGCAGTTCATTTGTGATTGTGAAAAAACAATGGGAAATGTTAGAGGCTCTTTGCTACTTCCACAACTTATTTCAGTCAGTTAATATATTCCATATTGTTCACTCCAATCAATTCAAAAGTCATTTCTATGTAAATCACCTCACTGATCTTTAACATCATAAGAGTTACCTTTTATACAAGAGAATGCCAAAAAATAGTGGACCCCAATAATAACTAGCTAAAGATGCTCATTAAAGGGTAAAATGAGCATTAATGTGTATTGCTGTTTGATAAATATACCCGTATAGAATACAAGATAATCTTATAGCATAATTAATAGTTCACAAGTTAAAGCAACACTTGATAGATTAATTAAAGCTGATTCAGGCTGTGTTGTGATTGAATCCATGGGTGATGCCATCTTGAGTTTTGAAAATATGTCCCTCTGTTCTTGTTGGGATATTTGTTCTCTCTGGGAAATTACTTCCCTTTAAAAAAAAAAACCAAAAAAACAAAAAAAAAAAACCCAACAAAAAAAACTCAACCTATCAGAGGAACCTTTAACTTTTTGGATCTGTTAATAACATACATGACATGAAGCCAATGATGTAGAAGAAGTGGATTGTTTGAAGTATGTTAGAGGAAAAGCATAATCTCCTATGGCATTTTTCTATTAAGAGTTGCATGAAGCATCTCCAGTCCTGGCCCACTCAGAGTGCAAAGTCCTGGTTTGGGAGTCAAAAATCAGGACCAAATGCTTGATAGAATATAGCAGTGCTACTGAGCCAGCCTAGAAACATTTTTAATGAATAAGTAGCATGGCAAGACTTTATTAAACTGGTTCAGTTACTACTGCAATGTGTGCAATACTCAGTGTCCCATTTATGGTCATGATTAGGGTTTATTTTGCATATATTAAGAAAAAATACAACATATAAAGCATTGCGCCAATTAATAGAAATGGCAGTATCGCTAATAACTGGAGAAGATTGTTCTATAGTAGTATGTTAACTCTTTGTAACTCATATTTTTCTCATGAGATGTGCCTACATGTATGGAAAATTTATTTATAAATTTATGTATCACTTATCAACATTTCTAAGCGATTTACAAAATACATTCATAAATTGGTAAAACAAACAAGTCAAAATCAATCAAATCATACATAATAAAACTTAAACATAAAACAAAATAAAAACCTAACTATAAAACATAATAAGATATGTTAACATAAAACATAATGGGGCAATTCAGTTGACTCTGTTAATGCTAAGAAGGATTATAACCTACTGTGGGCTTGTAGCTAAATGTGTGAACTAAATACTTGCTCAAAAAGGAATGCCTTCACCATTTTCCTATAAGTTGTTATTGCTCCTTCACTCTTGTAGCAGAAGAGTGAAGGAGCAATAACAAGAATAGAGGTTCTCTTGACTCATTCAAGCAAACTTGTTTGAATGAAGGAATGTCTAGTAGCATTTGAGAGGCTGAGCGCAGGGCTCACAATGGGCAATATAGTTTCAAAGCTGTGTTTACATTATGAGGGGTCAAACCATTGATTCTTTTAAATACTAATGTCTATTTTGAATTTTATTCTTGAGGAAATAGGTAACTAGTGGTGTTTAGCAAGATAGGGTGTAATGTGGTGGAAGGTTGGAATTCACTTAATTTTCTTTGCCTAGTTCTGAATATATTGCAGTGCTTTCATGGTATTTTGCAGTAAGCCTAGGTACAGAGAATTGCAGTAATCTACTGCTGACATCACAAGAGAATGGATGACTGTTTTTAGGTCTTATTTATTAAGATAGGGTCATATTCTTCTAAGCATTTATAACTCAAAATAAGAATTTTAGACTACTTTTTAAATTTGTGGATAGAGAATTAATCTTGTATCCATGATTATACCTAGGTTTCTTACTCCTTCAGAAATATTAATGGATATTTCTTCCATGTCCAGGGTCTTTGGGACCACATTCAAAGGGCATCTAAGTAAAGAATTTCAGTTTTTGACAGATTTAAGACTAAATTATTATTTAACCATTGACAGAGCCGTTTGAGGCAAGAAGTGACCTTCGACAGAATATCTTTGGCCAATCCTTTAGGAGGGATAAAAAATTGGATGTCATCGGCAAATATTCTATATTCTGCATAAAGTTCCACAAAAATAAAACTGATCGGGGCAATATAAATATTAAATAATACCGCTGATAAAGCGGAGCCCTGTGGCATACCAGTTTTTAATTCAAAGAGAATAGATAGTTTTCATGATAATGTAACTTTAAAATTACATTCCTTAAGAAAGGGAGAGAGTCATTGGAAAACTAGGTTGCCAATACTTCAAGGCAGCGTAGCATGATTGCATGATCAGTAGTGTCATAGGCTGCGGATAGATTCATCAACACCAGAAAATATTCTGTGCTTGAATCAAATCCCCTTTTGAAAATATAAAAAATAGATCAAAGAAGAACTTCAGTATTATAGCCTGCTCTGTTGAGAATCGGGAATGGAGTGTTCATTTAGGAAGTCTTGTAATTGCTTAAGAACTATCTTTTCTCTAGAGCTTTGGAAATGAAAGGAAGATTCAAAATGGGCCTTAGATTACTAAGTGTCACAAGGTAAGTTAGGTTTTTTGGGTACTGGTCTCAATAGGCCAATTTTATAATTCAGGAATTAATCCTTTTTTAAAAGATAGGGTTAACCAGTTGACAGATGAATATGCTGATATCATCTTTAAGACATTTAAGAGAGATATTAGAACATTCGTGAAATGGACAGAAGTTTGGTTTTAAATTCTTTATAACCTCACGTATCTCAGAAGGGTATACCTCATTAAGTGTCACATAAAATTGTCTCTGGATTAGCTTCATTCATTTCTTGAACATCAGGAGAGGGTAAAGTAGAGATTAATCCCTCCACCTTGTCTATGAAGTACTTGCCTGTTTTATTAACATCCATTGTAATTTTTGAACAAGTCTGGTGCTTAGGAGGAGTTAAACTTCTAACAATATGAAAAATCTCTTGTGGGCAATTTTGGATAGTAGATATTCTATCTGAAAAGAACTTTTGCTTGGCATCATCAATTTTTGCTCTATACTCATCAACTTTGGATAGATAGAATTGTCTGTCAGTATCTAGCAAGGATTTTCTCCAACAGCGTTCAGCCTGTCTCAAATCTTGCTTAAGTGGAATTAAGTTGAAGTTGTACCAAGGGGCTTTGTGTTCTTTTTAATACAGTGGGTTTTAAAGGGGCAAAGATATTTAATGCTGAGTCAAGAGAACATTTCCAATGATCTAAGGCATCTGAGACAGTGGTTGGAGTGAACTCCATTAACTTAGGTAAGAATACTTTGCTCAAGGTCCCAGTTTCAAACCTACTATGCTTCATACATGAGAGAATATCTTGCATAATCCATAGTTTAGGTATAACAAAGTGGGTTTGCGAGGAAATAAAAAAGTGATCTGACCATGGTACCTTAATGTAATCAATATCATACTTCAGGAAAACAGCTGAGTTTTGCCTAAAAAATATAGGTTCAAGAGAGTGACCAAATTTGTGAGTGGACTGATTAATAAGTTGCCACCATCCCTGTCAAGAAAACTTGACCATTCTCAGAGAGTAGTTGAATATCAATATGCATATTGAAATTTCCTAAAACATAGATTTCTTGAAAATCAACATTAAAAAATGCTAAAGTGTCTGCTATTATAGTTGATTCCTTAGAAAGAATATTTGGGAGAGAGTAAATAAGGCAGATTCCCTATTGATCATTGGAAATAGCTAGGACTTTTAAATTCAAAGAACTATTATAATAAATAGTTGCCATTTTAAAGGCTTTTTATAAAAATCAGAATAAGCAAACCTCCACGTTTGTGACTTCGATTGAGGAAGAAAATCTGGTGTTCATCAAGTGCTAATTGATTGAAGATAACCTTATCACTGTCCAATAACCAAGTTTCATACATCAGGATCATACTTTTTGATAAAATCTAAAATGATAGGTAGCTTTTTCCTTATTGCTTGTACATTAATCAGATAGAAAAGTAGATGAGAGCTTTTGGAGGTGAATAAGTTTCAACTGTAGATAACCATCTTACCAACCATTTTTGAGTAAAACATGGAAGACCAGCATATCATCCTCTCCTGCAAACTGCCGAGATAAGTTCTTTTTGGGCCATGTTGAACTTGAACAATTACTACCAGTGTGCTCTCAGAGGCGCACAAGGGGCGCAAAAAGGGGCAAGCTGCTTTTGCATACTCCTTTGGCATGTTCAGAAGACGCACTCCACCTCAGCGTGCAACGCATTCGGCGTCTGCACTCCAGTTTCACCCCTTTACCCCGATGATATCACAGATGGGTGAGCTCTAGACCAACCAAGGGAGGTAGGAGGAGATGGTCCGGCAGATGCTTGGGGGAGAGAGCTCCTCTATATTGATTAGAGCTTTTCTCAGTGCACAAATACAGCAGGGTGTGAAGCAGGTGTATTGGCTTCCTCAGCTTCTCTTTAAAGATGGGAACTTTACTGATTAGCAATCACTATATTTAGTATTCAACATTCTTTGGTTTTCAGAGTATCTGAATTTGAGCTATTTAATCTGGATTTCTATACCTTGTTTTCAGAGTAATGGAATATGAGTTCTAATATTCCTTTGTCAAGCAGGTATAAATTAGCTATAACATGTAGGTGTCATCATCTGACAGTGCTGACATGGACCCAGGTCTCAGAGTACTGTAAAACTTTAATGAATATGCATGGAAGTTACACATACGTGGGCTGCCTTGTGAGCCCTCCGTTTCTCTTCATCAGAGCTACCACATGGACATTTTCTAGCCTCTCGCTTAAATTTTTTCAGCTTTTGGCCCCTTCATGATTACTGCCTTATTTCTTTCTGTCTTCTTGCCACTATCTTGGTAGCCCTTCAGTCAGAACTTTTCAGTTCTAAATTTAAAAAATGAATGATGCCCACAGCCACAGGTTAAGTGATCAGTGGCTTAAAGGCTGTGTCTGTGGGCATTGGCTGTCCATTACAGATACACACACCTGTACTGCTGCTTGGGCCCAGATTATAAATTCAGCTGCTACAGCTGTGGCTGAACATCCCCAGGACACAGCACTGCACCTGGAAGATGGAAGCCCTAAGGAGGGTATCGATGGGGCTGAACAGTGGAGCCATTCCTTGTCTGGGAGCAAGGTTTTATTAGGCTCTTTTTGAGGCAGGATTTTTCCTCTTCTCAACCCTGTGGGCAAGAGATGGCTTTCCCCTTTCCCCCTCTGATGCCAGTTCTTGGATCTGCCCCAGGGCATGGAAACCTGAAGCGCCAGCTGAGACTTCTAGAAAAGTGCCCAAGTGATGTGAGGGACCTCTTTTGGGACCATACCCTTCAAGAAAGAAGAGAAAGTTGTGCTGTCTCAACAGAGCTCTGCTGAAGCATGCCCCTCCTGAGTACAGAGGTGGGAGATAGCCGCATAGGTCCCTTTATCCTTTATGGTGCGAAAGAGTCCCATTGTGCTACCTGGACACAGGACCAACTAAAACTCTGTTCTCTGTGTAGCGCTTACTCTAAAGCTTAGTCATCCTACTTTGTGTGGCATTCCAAGGTACCATCAGATGTATTGGAGTCATGTGTTTTGACTTGTAAGCCTTTGAGTCTGCTACCAAGGTTAGGGTGTGGCTGGAAGCAGAGTCAACAATATCTATGGACTCTGCCTTCTCCAATGGGAATTGTTCAGTTCTTTGTTTCAAAGTGGCTCTGTATCTCCAATGGCTGGTGGGTCCTGAAAATTGCAAAGAATGGCTACCGCTTATGTTTCTCTCAACTTTCTCTGACCTAAAACTTCAATCTTTGGTTCTGACCCTTCTCAGTTGGCCCATCTGCAACTGGAATTGGATTGCTCCTTTGACAGAAGGTGGTCAAACCTGTCCCTCCTCACAAGTGTGTTGAGGGATTCTGTTCCATGTATTTCCAGATTACCAAGAAGTCAAGGAGTCTTAAGACATATGCTGGACCTATGGAGACTGAACAAGTCATTGATGCAGGAGAGGTTCAAGATGAACTTTCTCTAGATGGTTCTCTCCATTGAACCTGCTCATTTATTTTATTTTTTATTTAAGAGTTTTTATATACCGTCATTAAGTTATTTACCATCATAACGGTTTACAATAGTGCACCAATATCAAAGTGAATATGGATCATAATTTACATAGGTGGTGCCAGTACTATTCGGTAACAAACAATATAGACTAATATAATTTACTATAAGGATTATGCATATGAAGAAAATCAATTGGGGGATTGTATGTTTTATAGTGATGTATCCTGTGGTTTGACTACAGTTAAAATTAGTGGTGAGCTAATTTCCAGTAGTAACTGGAATTTGTGAGCTTGGTGCTACATGTCCGCTTATTCTTGTTTACATGCTTGCATCACTCTCTTTGTTGAAGGCTAGTTTGAAAAGCCAGGTTTTGAGTTGTGTTCTGAAAAATTTATGGTTACTCTGAAGTCTAAGTTCAAGGGGCATAGAGTTCCATAAAATGGGACTGGCCAGAGACAGTGCACGTTCTCTGACTTGGGTAAGTCTTGCTGTTTTCACGGATGGAATGGTTAAAAGTGCTCTGTTTGCTGATCTTAAATTTCTGTGTGGAACGTGGACTCGAAGTGCTGTGTTCAGCCATTCTGCTTTTTCGTCATGGATAAGTTTGTGTATTGTGCAGAGTGCTTTGAACTGTATTCTTTGTTCAATGGATAGCCAATGTAGAGTGGCGAGAGTATCTGTGATGTGATCCCTTTTACTTTTCCCAGTGAGAATTCTAGCTGCGGCGTTTTGTAAAATTTGCAGAGGTCTTACAGTAGTATAGGGTAGGCCGAGTAGTAAAGCATTACAGTAGTCAGTACTTGCAAATATCAGCGATTGAAGCACTGTACGAAAGTTTGGCAGCGAGAGTAATGGTTTTAGCTTTCTGAGTACCATGAGTTTTGCATACCCTTCCTTCACCTTTAGTGATATGTGTTTGAGGTTCAGTTCATTGTCAATTATTACTCCGAGATTGCGCACTTTTTTGGCTAAATCGATTTTTAGGTTGCTATTGAATTACTGGGGTTTGTGTAATATTCATGCTTTTCCTTTCTAAGTGTATGAATTCAGTTTTATCGATGTTTATTATCAGTTCCATTTGGTTTAATAGTTGCTTTACTATGTCCAGGTACATAACGGCTAAACCCATTGTTTTTTCAATAGTGTCATCTATTGGTAAGATTAATTGGATGTCATCAGCGTAGACATAGTGAATGATTCCTAGTCCGGCGAGGAGATGGCATAGTGGCAATAGATATATATTAAAAAGCGTAGCTGAGAGTGCTGACCCTTGTGGGACTCCTGTTTTTAGGGAAATTTTTTCAGATAGAGTGTTTTTAATTTGAACTTGAAATGTTCTATTATTTAGATATGATTTGAACCATGTGATTGTTTTGTCTTGTAGTCCTATTTCTTCGAGCCTTTTAATTAGTATTTTGTGGTTAACTATCAAATGCTGCTGATAAGTCTAGTAATACCAGAATATAATGTTTTCCACTGTCGAAACCTTTAGTATATTATCTGTTAGTGCAAGTAGGAGTGTTTCAGTGCTATAGTGCTTACGGAAGCCGTGCTGTGATGGGTAAAGGATATTGTTGTTATCTAAGTGCTCAGAAAGTTGTTTTTGTACTGTTTTTTCAATTAATTTAGCCATTAGAGGTAGCTTTGAAACTGGTCTGTAGTTTGCTAGAATTAGGGGGTCCAGATTTTTCTTCTTCAGTATTGGTTTGATGATTGCTCCTTTCAATGTTTCTGGCATGTACCCTTCTTCTAGGGAGTGGTTTATGATTTTAGCTAAGGCTGGAGCTGTGATTTCAGTCAGCTTTTTAATTTCAACTATAGGTAAAGAGTCTAATTGGTGAGGAGCGGGATTTAGTTCTTTAATCATATTCTCGGCCTGGTTGTCGGTTATTTCATCAAATTCGGACCATAATGTCACGTCTCTCTTGCACATTTTGATCTCTTGTTTGGCCATCTTTGGTAATTTGGTTCGCAGGTTCTCAATTTTATCATTAAAAAATCTAGCTATTTCATTGCATCTATTTTCGGGTAAGTTATCTGGGAAGTTTGTAGTATCTCATCGGAAGTTACCTCAGGTTTGTGGTGAAGGATGCGCACTACCAATATAAGGTGATTTCCCTTTGGCCTGTCTGTTTCTCTGAAGGTGTTCCCAAAATGTCTTGTGGAATGGCAGCACATATTTGGCAGTAGAGAGTCTGCATGTTCTGTACTTGGTTGATTTGTTGGTGATGAGTCTGTCTTATCAGGAATTATGGAGTTCCTCGAAGACACTATGGCTTCTCCAGTCCCTGGGTTTCCTGGTCAACTTTGCCAAGTCAAACCTGCTTCCATCTCTAGGAATTCATTTCATAGAGGCTGGATTAGACTCAATTCAGAAAAAAATGAATTCTTCTTGAAAGAGCCGCATTGCTGATAGGCCATGTAAGGTTTTGCCTTCAACAGGACTGGGTGCCAGCAAGGTTGGTCCTAGTCTGTCTTGGCCATATACCTGCTGTGGTGTATGTGGTCCTTCTGATTTGTCTGCACATGCAGGGCCTTCAGTGGGCCCTTCTGTTGTGGTTGTGAGCCCTTGTGCTGTGGCATGGTTGAGGCTATCTCATAGGTGAACCTACTAGGCTCCATGCCGACATCTGGCAGACACACCCTTATGGGACAGGAGCTGGAGCTTCACCTGTACCAGCCCCTTTCCTTGCAGGTTGACTCTTTGGGTTTTAGGGGCCGGCAAGGCTTAGGTGAGTGCCCTCTAAGGAGCAGTCAGAGAGAGTCCAGATACCAGCAGTGGTCCCGGCAGGCAGTGAGCAGATGATATCCAGTTTCAGGCCAAGGGTCAGAGCAGGCGGCAATCTAGGAATGAAGTCAGAATCCAAAACAGAGGTCAGAACCAGAGAATAAGGCCAAGAAAGACAAGACAGGCAGTGATAAGACACCAAGGGACTAGGCAAGGCAGGACGGACAAGACAAGACCATAGGAAAATGGGGCAGTGTAACAAGGAACAGGGGGATAGCAACACACACTGCAAAGCAGGAGGATCTGTCGCTGAAGCAAAGAGTGGTTCACAGCTGAGCCTTAAATTCCCCGGGCTGACTGATGTTATAGAAGAATACTGGGGTAAACTTCCTACTATGGGGCCTTTAAGAAGTGGCGTGTAGTGCACCTGCATGCATAAGGAGACCAGGAGCTGAAACCAGTAGGGTGGCATCGCAGCTGCATCAGTGGAGCATGGCATCAGGATGGGGCCAGTGGTGTTCTGTGGTGCGTGCGGCCAGTTGTAGAAGTGCCCCACAACCGTCCAAACATCACACCTCCAAAGCCTATTGGATCCACTCTATCCCATCAAATCTCTATGACCTCTGGGATGAGAGCATCCCTGCAGTGATTGATGAATCCTTAATTTCTAAATGTGGATTTTTTGCTGCATGCTCCAGCACATCAAATGGCTCTGTCTACAAACTCCTCCTCCAAGTAGTGAGGGACACATACCAGAGAGGCATAGATCCAAGGATCGTGGACCCCAGCGGAGAATCACGTGTAAATAAACCACCTAGAGCTGCGAGCCATCTGCTGTGCTCAAAGGTCTTTCTCTCTCTTTTCTTCAGGAAAGAGCATCTTGATGCAGATGGACAATCAAGTGGCCATATTCTGTATAAACAAGCAGGGGAGGTATAGGCTCCTAAGCCCCTCTGCCGGGAGATCCTCTGAATCTATTCATGGACAGGATGTTGCAATGCCCATCACCAAGCTACCTACATTCTGGGAATCCAGAACAAGTTTATGGATTGCCTCTACAATGTGTTACAGCCGCACAAGTGGTTCCTGAATCAAAAGATCTTGGACAACTTGTTCAGTCACTTGAGAAAACCAGTGATCAATCTGTTTGCCTCAAAAGACAATGGAAAGGTTGAGACTTTGTGCTCCCTGCATCCAAGCAACTACTATTCAGCTCCCGATGCTTTTGTGCTAGCCTAGAGCATTGGTCTGTTTTAATCATTCTCACCAGTTTCTCTCATTGCCAAAACAATCTCAGCATCAGCCTGGCTATGGCAAGTGTAGTATCCATATCTCATATGGCTGTCAATTTAGTGTCTGGTTCCATTGGGAACACCCCCAACTCATCACACAGGAAGAAGGCAGGCTGTCACATCTAAACCTGCTAGCAGTGGCCCTCACAGCATAGATGCTGAATGCACATGTTTTGATTTCCATCAGGAAGCCTTCAACCAAAAGAACTTAAAGCTTAAATGGAATAGGTTTTCAGCTTGGTGTAGGGCCTGCCAGCAGGACTCCTCACGTGATCTGAAGGATTTGCTTCAGTATCTGTTTTTCCTCTTATCCTCCGGCCTTAACATCTCTTCAGTCGAGAGTTCATTTCAGTGCTATTGTATCACCAGCAAGTAGAAAAGTCTCCAGTTTCTTTCTACCCTCCTCCCTGTAGCAAGCTTCATGAAAGGACTAGCATTCCACGCCTCTGGTCAATAAGCTTCTAGTCCCTCGGGACAGCAATATAGTCCTAGCTCAACTTATGAAACCTCCTTTTGAATCTATCAATCCAGTGGACTTGAAGTTTCTCACCAGGAAAGTGTCATTTCTCAAGTGTATAGCTATTGTATGAAGAGTAAGTGAGCTACAAGCTCTGGTTTCATATTTACCATACCTGCAGTTTTTTCCACAGTAGGGTTGTTCTATAAACTGATTGGAAGAAACTTGGGATTGTGGTAGCTGCATTTGACATTAGTCAAGTCATTGTGCTACTTGGATTCTTTCCAAGGCCTCATGCATACAAAGGAGAAAAGTTTCTTTGATCTCTCTACTGTAAGAAAGATCTGGCATATTACTTATACTTGAACCCGAATAATAGTCCCAGAGGCCAAATGTCACATTTCTATTTAGATGGACAATGTAGCTATAGCCAGATGTTCCAGTTCAACTATAATATTACATCATATACCTGTATATAAATTTGAATATTTATTATAACAAAATTCTAAAATATCACGGATAATATATCACAAACTCCATTCATTCAACCACTCATTTACAACCACTCACACAAGAATATTGCACATCATATTTTCCAAAAAATACAACTTAATTGACATACATGAATCAATAGAATCACAGCTCCATTTCTAACTATATTAACATGTTCTTGTTTTTTTTTTTTTTTTTTTTTTTTTACTATTTATTTATCCAAAAAAGGTGATACAATCCTCTCACTCTTCTTCTATACACTCCTGACAAAGGATCCTTGTTTCACCAGTGGTTTCATCAGGGGATTAATAATTATCATATAGGAGACCACCATGTTTCCATGCAGAAGCTGTTCAAATTCATATCCATCTGTCCACTTTAGTTTCTACTGTAACAATAGAAATCATAATTCAATCACCCTTTAACATTAATTCTTCAAATAATTATATAATAAACAATATCCCATGTAATATAAAACTCATCTCATCAAATTATTTAGTATTAGACACCTCTCCCACCCAATGGGTGGGAGAGGTGTCTAATACTGCTGGAATTACTATCCTGGGAAAACCTGGACGTGATCTGACAAACTGTGGTTCTTACCGCCCAATATCACTAATCAATATTGATTTGAAGGTAATGGCCAAAATATTGGCTTCTCGCCTCAATAAGATCATAGGCCGGCTGGTACATACGGATCAGGCGGGCTTCATACCCGGGAGGATGGCGGCTGATAACATCCGAAAAATAGTGGATTTAATTTGGTGGGTGCGAGACCAAGATATACCGATGGTACTGCTGTCCGTTGATGCCGAAAAGGTCTTTGACATGGTACATTGGCCATTCCTGTTCCGCACCTTACAGAGGTTAAATTTTGGTCCGTATTCCCTAAATTGCTTAAAGCAACTATATACAGATCCTAGGGCTAGGGTGAAAGTGAATGGGATCTATTCAGAAACTTTCCCAAACGGGGGACGAGGCAGGGTTGTCCCCTATCCCCGTTACTATTTGCCTTGTTCTTAGAACCCCTGGCCATTAAAGTCGGCACTAACCACGAGATATAGGGAATAGATATAGGAGGCAACACTTATAAAATGTCAGTGTTTGCAGATGATGTATTATTTACCTTGATGAACCCAGTGAATACTTTACAAGAAACATTGGCTGAGTTACAAACCTTCAGTAGGGTATCCGGATTTAAACCCAGTGTAGATAAATCTGAAATCCTAAATATTTCTGTCCCTCCAAATGAGATCCAAATCTTGAAATCTTCGTTCCCGTTTCAGTGGTCATCCAAGAAAATCAAATATCTGGGAGTATATTTAAGCAGAGACCCTACAGAGCTCTTTACCTTGAATTACCCACCACTTATCAAAAAAACTTTTGGAGACTTGGACAGGTGGTCGGCACTGTACCTGTCATGGTTTGGCAGAATAGCCTCTATAAAAATGAATATATTGCCTCGAATAGGATACCTCTTTCAATCATTACCTATACCCATCTCTAATGCGATTCTTAAACAGTGGCAACAGAAAATATTCTCCTATATATGGAGAAGGAGACCTCCCAGAAAAGCATGTACTGTAATGTATAGGCCTAAATTAAGAGGAGTGCTAGAAGTGCCCAATTTAAGCTGGTATTACGTAGCCGCTCAACTTAGAGCAGTGGTGGACTGGCATCGCAAAGGGGAACAAAAACAATGGGGGGTTATTGAACAATTGTTAATAGGTAATATGCAAATATGAGCCCTCCCTTGGCTACCTCGTAGACTGTGGTATCCACTTTGCCACACACCTCTGCCGGTCAATACCACTATCTCAATTTGGGAGAAGTGGAAGAATAGTATAGTGGAGGACCGGAAATTTTTCTTTAGTTCCAGCTTAATGGCCGACACACTATTGTCCAAAGGAGGCCATATGAAAATCTTTCGAACTTGGGAGGCAAAGGGCCTAGTTAGCCTGGGACAAATTTGGACACAGGGAGCAATGATCCCTTATCCAGACCTGCAGGAGCAACACCAATTACCCCCGGGCGATGTCTTTGCATACCTTCAAGTTAGACATTTTGATAGGAGAGAAATGATTGCCCAGGACTTGGGAATGAGCAAAACACAAATGGAACATTGGTGTGAGCATGCGGATAGTTTTAAAAAGGCAATTTCCCAAATTTATAATTTCCTGAACAAAGAGCCAAAGATAAAACAGTCATATATGCGAGCATGGGAGGCCGATCTAGGTAAAACTTTGCCCAAAGCCACCTGGGACTCCATTTTTCTAGCAACAAAGAAGGGGTTGCCATATACAACTTTAGCAGAGAATTGTTACAAGGTGTTATTCCGCTGGTATCTCTCTCTGGATCGCCTTCATAAATTTGCAGTAACTAATAATTCATGTTGTTGGAAGGGCTGCGGACAGACAGGCACCTTTTACCATATGTAGTGGGAGTGCCCCAAAATAGTCGCTTTTTGGGCTTACATTACAGACTTACTAAAGCAGACTCTGAGATAGGAGCTTTCTTTAACACCAGAACATGCTCTTTTGAACCTGCCTATTGATATCCCTTCAGACAAATGGAAGCTTGCTCACCTTATTATCATGGTTGCCCGCTGTGAGATGGCTTTATTGTGGGGATCGGCTAATTTGCCCTCGGAGGGGGGCCTATGGGTACGATTACATAAGCTCTAGGTGGTATATAAAGGGATGGCTAATGCAAATCAATTGCATCAGAGGTATTTGTCAATTTGGTACCCGCTAGAGGATTGGTTGTCTAAGGGATTGAATACGTAATGGTTGGTCTCCTTCAATATTGATTGGATGCCGACGAAGTGGACCAATAAAGATGTAGCATCATACATACTCCTACATACTCATATTTATTATACCTTCTCATCATCTTCTACTATCTTATGTTGATTTCTTTTTTATTATGATGTCAATGCTGTACTTGTACCTCAAACGAATATACAACTCTTCAATTCATAGGGTTTGATTGCTGAGTCTAGCCAAGAACTGAAGATGTGGACGGGGGAGGGGAACCAATAGTTTTGATGTTTAATGTATGGAACCTTAAGTATCATTGACATGTTAAATGGTTTATTTCTGGATTCCAAAAATGTTGGATATGGTTGAACATTTAAAACTCAATAAACTATAAATTAAAAAAACAAAACAAAACTCATCTCATCAAAATATGCCCATCAAAATATATTCAATATTCAATTAACATTTAATTAGCATATAACTAACCTGGTCACACACAACCCATAACTCACAAATATTAAATCATCAATTACCCCAAATATTACATTAAATATCTACCACCTAAAACCTCCAACACTCAAATATCACCAATATCAAAATATTAAAAAACCCCAATCACAACCCTCCCCCTAACCAATTTTTAAACCCCACTAATTAGGGGAACATCTGGCCTCTCTCCCTGAGAGGTCCTTCAAGGTTGTACCATCAAGCCTTGGGAGACTCCCAAAGGGCCATGTAAATAGTTCAACTGTACATTTTAATTTGCTAAATGTTTGTGGGACAGTGATTGACTTTTTGGAATTAATCAGTAAATATGATTTGAACACCCAGTTTGAGTCCAGCCTCTCTCTTCTTGAAGAGAAAACTGCACCAGAAAGATGCGCACACCAGAGAAGGGATTCTCCATCTCCTGGGCCACACAGGGACTTCCTCTTCCCCCCACAGAAAGAGCTCACTCCCTCTGAAGTGCAAGAAGTTGGGGAAGGATAGCAAGAGCAGCCCCAACTTAGAAATATTTTTATGGTCCTAGGGGAACCAGCACAACCCCAGCAAAGGGTTACACTCACAGCACTGATAATCTCAGCATCGAGAATAACAAAGTCACTACTCAATAAGACACATGAGATGTGTTTGGTGGTTTCCAACATTTTACTTTACTGATAAGGTGTGGCGATGTGTGTTAAAGTCTTTACACTTATGTACTTCACTTTTAAAATGGCACAGAGTACTTTTAGTAAATCTGTGACTTTCTTGAGTTCAGATATGTCTGCAGTTCAGTTAGTTCTTTCAGTTAAGTTGATTTCTTCCCTCCCATTGGATTCAGAGCAAGTTGGGGTAATTTCCTCCCAATGTAGATGAAGTATCAAAATTTATTTTTAGAGTGTTTAGTTTTTTATCTCCTATTTCCTCTTGTAGTATTGAGGGTGAGAGCTTTTTCTCCTCTTTCTCGCAGTCTTCAATAGATATTCATGGACCTTTGATGTGGTCCAGCTCTTGTCCTCTCTCCCCTTACTCTTTCAGGATGTCTGGAAGTCATTATCTCCTTGGATTCTTATGATCTCAGGTTCCACTTGCAAGAAGGGGACCTCCTTCATTTGTTAGAAGAAAAAAAACATCAAAACAGCTTAGTTGAGTCCAAAAGGATTTGGAACTCCAAAGTCAAATATGTTAAGGGTGGAAAACTCTCATCCAAAACAAAAGCCTCCATGGAGTTTAAAATTAAGATTTAGAAAAATCTGCAGAGCTGCTGCTTGGTTATCTATTCACATTTTCACACCTCACTACTGTCTGGACAGCATGTCCTGAGGTGGTAGTGAATTTGGGCAAGCCGTTCTTCCAGTAGTCTAGTCTCCACATTGTGGTGTCAGGTTGCCTTTAAGTGCTTCTGCTGTGCAGCCCTCAGCTTGAGACACCCCACATGTGAGGGATAATTCATGCTTGCTTGTCAAATGAGAGAGCAAGTTTTCTTACCTGTAAACAGGGTTCTCTGTAGACAGCAGGTCCATGTTGGCACAGTCTGATGACATCATCCATGTGTTATTCCTAATTCATCCTATTTTCTACAGAGAACTCTTACAGATAAGCAAACTTGCTATTCTTCATCTATATTACATTGTATTATTTGGCTTTCCAATGTGCCATTTTTCAGATCTTATAGTTTGTACAGTTATACAATTCCAACAATCAATGTATAGTGCTTTGTAAAATTCTTCACAACTTGTACATTTTTAAATGTTTTACTGTCTAAAAAAAAATAAATCAAAATGCATTAATATAGATTTTCACTGATCTACCCAATGTACTCTAAACTTTCATTGTGAAAATTAGACATTTTTATTTTATTTATAAACCTTTGATATTCTGCCTTTTTTCAAGAATGATCTAAAAATGTATTACAATCAAATCTAATCATTTGGTTACAGTAGCATTAGTCTCAAGGTCACTTAAAATCAAAATTAAATACAATTTATAGTTACAGTAGTTATAGTTCCCCTGCCCACCAGAACAAAACACATGGCACTTGTACAGTTAAGGATAGGAGCGAGATGGATTGTACATAATTAACTGGGTTGTAGAAGTAAAATAGTTTGGGAGGAGAGGCAGATTTATTTATTTAAACATTTTTAAACCACCCACTCCATGATTGTGGTGGTTTACAATCCAGCACATATATAAAATTCATAAAACAAATGCAGACATCACCAATGTTACAATAAAAAAAGTCAAAGATTCGCTGCCTTTGTTCCATTAATGGTGCCAAGAATATGAATTCGTAAGTATCTAAGTACAAAACACTCTAAGGTCTGATGCCAATTAGTTGTTAATGCCAAATGTCTGCTGGAATAACCATGTTTTTAGAGACCTTTTAAATCCTTTGGGCTCAGTCATAGTTCTTAGCTGTTCTGGCACTGTAGTCCAAATTATGGGGCCGGCTATAGAGAATGCACAGTCAGTAATTTCATCTAAGTGAGTTTAATGCACTGTAAGAATCTCCAGAAGGTCTTTATTTGCAGAGCACAATGTCCAGGATGGCGTATAAATGTAAGCTTCCGCCAGATGTCTGTCAACTGTAGACAATCTTCTGTGAGGTGTAATGACTGACTACTTCATTAGCAGGTAGGGATAAGCATGGCACGGACATCATTGTTGGTTGATGACAAACAGGCCAGGAACAGTAATTTTGGGCCTCAGTAGGTAACCAAAGTGCTGGAGGTAGTCTATAAACAACAATGTTCTAACAGATATGTTAGCCTCTGTCTATTTCTGTGTCTGGGGGTGATGTAGGGCTCGTAGTTATCTTCCTTAGCACACCAATGTGTATACTAGAGCATGTACTGTGTGTGCACCCAATTAGCACACACTGGCTTTTCATGCAAGCAGACCTGTGCTTCCACTCTTTATGCTGGATGCTACAGCTATGCTAATGTGTAAGTGGGAAGAAAATGGCCTCATGCATTGAAACCTAACATTCCACCTTGATATAACACTGTTTAATCATTCAGTCGAGAGGGGGAGGTGTGAAAAGCTCAGATATGCAGTGCCACTTTGCTGGATGACTAGATATCTGCTTGTGTACACCTCCCCACCTCTGGAAACTGAGACTCTCCCACTCAGTATCTGGAGTGGGCCTATTTGTATTGATTTTGGGTTGGCTGTAATTAACTTATTATGGACCTTGTTAAGGCATGTTTTTGAACCAGAGCTAATTTTGTTTGTGGCAAAAGATGTGAAGACATGGAATCGAGACCTTCTTTTTTTTTAAATTCTTGGAGTATTTCTATAATTGTTCTTTAACGATGAAAGTGTAGTGTATGTTGTGTAGATTAGTGAAACAGTCTCTTACGTGCATGTTGATTTGTACTTTTTAGACAATGAAAATGTATAAAGTATGAAGATTCTTACAAGGCACTGATAGTGATGGAAGAAAAAAGGATTTTGAGGAAGATAATTTGAAAAAATATTTAAACTACATGCAGAACTGGAGAAAAAAGTAGCACTTTGAATTTCTGGTAGAGGTTGTTCTAATTTAAAGGGGTCAGGAGAGACCAATCTTGGAACCAAGATGATGACTGTTGAGGGAGTTGGCTTGGAGACTGGCAGGAGAAAACCAGAAACTTAAGAAGAAAGGCATGGTGGAACTAGGCCCTGCATTCTCTTAGGTCAGGATGAGGAGTTTAAACAAGATGCACGACTTAATGGGCAGCCAGAGAAGAGCGTCTGAGAGGCAAGATGTGTGTGTGTGTGTGCCTGAGGCATGACACAAGATTCCAGCTGTACAATTCTGAAGAAGTCTGAGAAAGGAAGCATAGAAACATGACAGCAGAAAAAGACCATATGGCCCATTTAGTTGGCCCATCTGTCCAATGTATGTAGCTCTTACAATTCCCATCACTCCCTCAGAGATCCTCTGTATTTATCCTATGCTTTTTTGAATTCAGATATTGTTTTTGCTTCCACCACCTACATTGGGAAGCTGTTCTATGCATCCACTACCATCTCTGTAAAGAAATATTTCCTAAGATTACTCCTGAGTTTACTCCCTCTCAACCTCATCCCATGACCCCTTGTTCTAGAGCCTCCTTTCCAATGAAAGAGGCTAGTCTCCTATGCATGGAAACCTTTGAGATATTTAAATGTCTCTATTATATCTCCCCTATCTTGCCTTTCCTTTAGGGTATACGTGTTTAAATTTTTGTCTATCTCCATATGCTTTAGAACGAAGACCACTGATTATTTTAGTAGCCAGCCTCTGGACTGACTGACTGATTTATGTCCTTTTGAAGGTGCGGACTCCGAAAATGTACACAGTATTCCAAATCAGGTCTCATACAGGATCAATATCACCTCCCTTTATCTGTTGACCGTTCCTCTCCCTATGCAGCCAATAATCTTTCTGACTTTTACCATTGCTTTATCCACCTGTTTGGCCACCTTAAGATCATCAGATACAATTACCTCCAAATCCCACTCTTGTTTTGTAGATAGTCTGTGGAAAAATGGTGGACTCTAGAAAAATGACTAAAATACAGTCTAGACAGGATAGAATGAGTCATTATACCAGTGTGAGCATTAATCAAATACAGAACATTCTAGATTTTGTGAATTTTTAACAGCTAATATTAAATTCTAATAGAGGGACTGCAGGCATGAAGCTTGTAAGAAAATTCAGAATAAAAAATGATGCCTACATTTCTGGCAACAAAATTGAAACTTTATGGAGGAACAATAATTAGAGGTGAATATGAAAAAAATATGCAGTACCTCTACCTTTGAGGGGCTTAATTTGAGGAAATAGGCCATCCAATCAGAAATGGCGATAGAAGAGTTAGATTATTATATGAGATATCACAGTGAATATATAAGAATGGTAAAGAGTTATGTGTCATCAGCATAACAGTAATGGATACAACTAAAGCAATTATTGCTAGGTTTCTCACAATAGTTTTTTTGATGGCTTCAGAGTGCAGCTGCCAATTCTTGCTGATGGTCACATTTTATTTATTTACTTTGATTTATGCATTACCTTGGTTTAAAAATAGCCTGAGGTGATTTATGAATAATAAGCAAAAACATAATACATAAAGCAAACAAATCTAAATACATTAAATAAAACCAATAAAATCCCCAACAAATTCAAAATAAAATAAATTCTGCCTATGAATCTTTTTGACCAATGGGCCATTTAATTGGGACAATATTTCCTAAATAGTCATGTTTTTAGTCCTTTTATAAACCAACTTCATCTGGAAGAGAATTCCAAGTTTTGGAGACATTGCTGGAAAGGTCCACTCTAAAGTTTTAACTAGATGTATTTCTGAAGGTCTTGGGGATAATTAGAAAATCCTTTTGGGAAAATCGTAAGCTACATGGGAGAGCATCTAGAAGATACCTTTCTTTAAAGCAATAACTTTTTGCTCTTTTTTTTTTTTGTTTGCCTTCCCTATGTAGTATGCTTATGCAAGCTTGGTATCATGGACACCTGTGAAATACCTTATTTGTGTAGAGCTGATATTCTGAAAAAAAATTAAGACAAAAGACAAGACAATAGGCCATAAAATACATAGGATGGTCATATAGGGATAGTTATATTTATCCCTTATGACCAATGGGCCATTTAATTGGGATATATTGGGATATATATTTTTTTAATTTTCAATTTAGTGTAAAACAGTTTTATTAAGTTTCATCAATAATCAAAACAGTACAGAATCTAGGAGGGCGGGTTACTTAACCCTCACTAGACAGACAAATACAAGGTAACAGCAACATGAACTATCCAATCCCCATCCCCCCTCCCCCCCCCTCCGGAGTTCGAAGAACAAAAAAAACCAAAATGCAATAGGCTGTAAAAGAAATCGCATGTAATCACCCCGAAACATAGAGTCCACTGTAGGCGTCAAGGACAGGACAATCATTCAGGAGCAGACTGCGGGCCCGATGTGGCAAAGCTTGAATGTAAGGGTCCCAGACCATCAAGAACTTCCGGCGGACAGATGGAGAGCGTCGGGAACTGATATCCTCCATCTGTAGAAGTCGATGCAGGTGATTCCTCCAGGTCCAATAGGAGGGGCCCTCCGTGGCACGCCACTGCAATAAAATCATCTTTTTCCCCACTAAGCATGCCTTACCAATAAAGAGGCGCACTCCCTGCTGAACCCATACTCTGGGACCATAATCAAAAAGAAAAAATAGAGGAGTAATGGGAAGAACTACTCCCAACAGTCCCATCAGGTATACAGCAATACGTCCCCAAAACCTACGAACGGGCGGACACGCCCAAAAAGAATGAGAGAGCGTGCTTACCCCAGTACTACACTTAGGGCAGCAGGTGGAAGTGGACAGGCCCATGTGAAAAACATTCTGGGGGGAGACATAAGCTCGTCTAAGAAACTTAAATTGCATTTCACGATAATACATACTCAACATAAGGGTTGTGATCCTGGTAAAGCATGCTCGGAGGATGGAAACAGTAAGAACAAACAAACCATCCCTATTCCAACGTTCAACCAATATAGAGTAGGATTCCTGTTTGATGAGCCCCCTAAGCTGTTTATAGTAATAAGATAAGGAGGGTGCCTTCTGTCCAGTAAATTTAAAGAGTTTGTCTAAAGCGATAAAGACCACCGGTGATCGACTCTCCTCCGACAAGGACTGTACATAGTGTCTCAGTTGAAGATAACTGAACACCTGAGTCGGTGCTAACCTATATTGGAGTTGTAAATCCGTGAAGGATAACATATGCCCATCCTTATTAAGCACATGGCCAACATAGGTAATACCTTGAGCCTTCCATTGGCGGAAACCAGCTGTGTGAGTACCAGGGCTGAAGTCACTATTTCCCTCCAGGGGCAGCAAATAGGCACACTGCTTGGAAATCCGCAGGAGTTTAGTTAGCTCCCGCCAAGCCAATCGTATCGGCCGAACTGAGGGGGACTGGACAACCCAGGTTGAGAGACGTACACCAGGGGCCTGCACCACATAGGTTAGGTGAAATGGCGCTATCAGAGCCCGCTCAGTCTGCACAGGCACGTAGTGAGAGGTGCCCACAATCCAATCTCGAAGTAATCTAAGATTCCCCGCTAAATTATAAAGGTGAAGGTCTGGGACCCCCAAACCCCCGCTCCCCCACCTCTCCCTCAAGGCCGTCAACGATATTCTAGGCCGTCCACCCCGCCACAAAAATCGTCTCACCTCTGCATCGAACAGCTTTATATCGGCCCGTCGAAGGGATAATGGCAAGTTATGTAACATGTACAGCCACTTCGGTAACAACACCATCTTAAAAAGATTCACTCGGCCACATACAGAAAGAGGTAAAGTAGTCCAGGTCCGCAGAAGGTCGCGGGTACGTTTAAGCAAGGGGCCTATATTCAGCGAATAAAGCTGAGAGGGTAACAGAGAAATAGAGACCCCAAGATACCGTATGGAGCCTGTAGCCCAATGTAAGGGAAAGTCTCCCACCCAGCGTTCTCTAAGAGCATCAGGGAAGGCCAGGGCTTCGGACTTATCAAAGTTAAGGCGCAAACCGGCAAACCCACCAAAATCGACCAGCAAATCCATCAAGACTGACAACGAGCGGTGCGGGTTCGTCAGGAATACCATAATATCGTCAGCAAAGGCCGCATATTTGAAAATTTCAGTATTCATGCGAATCCCATGTATTTGAGGGGTGGCCAGTATAGAGAGAAGCAAGGGTTCCAGTTGCAGCAGAAAGAGCAAAGGGGAGAGGGGACATCCCTGTCAGGTTCCCCGGGCAATAGGAAGGATCTCAGAACCAGACCCATTAGCCACAATGAGGGCCGAGGGGTCATTGTACAATAATTGAACAGCATGAAGGAACAGGCCCGCAAAGCCCATTCGCAGCATGATATAGAAAAGATATCCCCACTCCACTCTATCAAACGCTTTCTCCGCATCACAGCTGATCAGCAGGGACGGGTCCTGCATAGCCTGACTCATTTCGAGAGCGGCCACAATCTTGCGTATGTTGTTGAGCGCGTACCGATTACGAACAAAGCCCACCTGATTGAGACCAATCAAAGAGGGAAGGATAGCAGCCAACCTCTCTGCTAAGATCTTGGCCAGTAACTTCTGATCAGCATTGAGAAGAGAGATCGGTCGATAGGAAGTTACAAGTTGGGCATTCCGTCCTGGCTTACCAATAAGCGTAATATGGGCACGATTAACATGGAGGGTGTACTCTCCCGTGTCAATTAACGCAGAAAAGACCTTTGTGAGCACCGGGCTGAGGGGGTCAATCAGGCACTTATAAAATTCGGCGGTATAGCCGTCAGGGCCGGGAGCCTTGAAACGCTTTGCACTTATAATAGCCGATTGGACCTCGTCCACTTCCAGAGGGCGGTTCAACCAAGTTTGTTGGGCAACAGTTAGGCAGGGAAGATTAAATCTCTCACAAAACCGGTCGCAGGCAGCCTGATCCCAACCCTCAGATTCATAAAGATGGGAGAAAAACAAATGAAATTGAGCGAGGATTCCCGCAGTATCAGTGACCACAGGGCCCCGTGATGGTTGAATAGCTGCGATATGATTGGATCTGCGTCGGGTCTTGATTAAATTATGTAAAAGTTTCCCCGATTTATTCCCATATTGAAACAGATGAAATTGATAATACAGCAAGCTCTTTTTTGCTCTTTGATGTAGTAGTGAATTAATGGCCCCTTGCAAAGCCCGATAGTGATCCCTGTCAGAGGGCCTATTAAATGTAGTCAGAGACACTCGCGCAGCCGTCAACTGAGTAGATAGTGCTAACAGGCGTTTATCCAACGACTTACGGCGATATGTTAAATAAGAAATAATATCCCCTTTAAGGACCGATTTGGCGGTATACCAGAAGAGTATAGGATCCGATTCATGCTGTGCATTTAAACTACTGTAATCGTGCCATTTAGACCTCAGGTAAGCCTGGAACTGAGCATCATCCGCCAAGAAATATGGGTATCTCCATAGCCTTTGAGAGTCCCTCCCTGGAGTGAGGTGCAGATCCAACCATATCGGGGCATGATCCGAAAGCAGTATTTAATTTTCAATTTAATGTTATTACTTTATTTGAATTATATATTAGCAGTTTGTATTTAACCACAGGTATTTATCTTCCTGGATCCCAATTCTTTGTAACCCCTGTTCTATGTAATGCTTTCATGCAACAACCGTTTTATTGTAAACTGATGCGATATGTATTTTCTACATGAACGTCGGTATATAAAAGTTCAAAATAAATAAATATATATATTAAAATTTTGGTTGCCCAGAAATTTCCCTGTATCAAGTAGCAGGTGTAACTTTGTGAGTGTAATTTTCAAATCAACTTACACACAAAGCAAACTTATGTGTGTAAGTTGATTTGAAAATTATGCCGTGAAAGTTACACTTGCTACTTGATACGGGGAACTTTCTGGGCAACTTTGAGGCATGCTTTTTAAAATCAAAGTACAGGTGCAAATGCAAACCCTATCCAGGCTCTGTCTCCTTCCCGGCTCTCAGATGCCTGTCTCTGACGCACTTAAAATTACGCACACACGGGATATATACACGCATATCAACTGGGCAATTTTCAAAGGATCCCTTTCTGTGGGCAAAGCACTGTTTTAGATGCAGATATTCTTTTGAAAATTACCCTCTTAATGTCTTAGTCAGAAGCTGTCATAGCTGTCATAGTCATGTTGAAAACCTAACGCTTTACTGCAAGACCACATGATCTTTTCTTATTAAAAATCTATATCTGGCATGTAGCCCAGGCATCTGAGATTGGACTCATCTGAAAACAATTTCCATTTTTTTTGCCTTTTTAAAGTAAAAGATGGAGGTTAATTTGCCAGAATGTCTGCCACAGTTATATTTGTAAGTTAGAACATCTTTAGTTCTCTGTTTAAAACAGTAAGCAAACATGACTATAACTGTGAACTTAATATTTATAGATTTTTAAGTGAGATAAGTGCAAACTTTGACTAAATTCTACAAGATGATGTGTATAACATGTTTCGTGTAAGAGTCCATTTTGAAACAAACCAAAATTTTAATAGACTTCTCATCTAATGGCTGCCATAAACAACTAGATTTTGATAACAGGGTAATTTTCAAACAGCCTGCATTAGGAAGTTGGAAAAACATGTGTAGGTTACCCCAGTTTTCAAAGTGGGATAAGTGGCATGACTGCACTTTGAAAATTATATTATCCCAGGACAAGCAGGATGCTAGTCCTCACATATGGGTGACATCAGTAATGGAGCCCTATGTACGGAAAACTTCTGTAAAAGTTTCTATGAAACTTTTGACTGGCACCAGTGTGCCTACTGAGCATGCCCAGCATGCTATGATATTCCCTGCCACAGGGGTCTCCCTTTAGTCTTCTTTTTTCCGCGAAGCAGTTAGCCTCGCGGTTATTGGGAGTCCTGTGGGATTCTCCACAATTTTCCTCACGGAAAACTTTCAAAAAAACTTCAACCGCAAAGGGTCTCCCTTAGTTTAGTCATCGCGGTGAGTTTTTACCGTTCTCGCGGTTCCGTTCCGTTTTTTGGTTAAAAACATTTTTACCTGAGTCTTAGGCCGTCGACGGCTGTCCGGCCACAAAATGGCTACAGGTTTTAAAAAATGCCCAAAATGCGCGAGAAATATGTCTATCACAGACCCACACCAGGACTGTGTACTTTGCCTTGGTGAGGGTCATGAGGTGAAAAATTGTCCCTTATGCGCTACGATGACCTCGAAAGGTCGACGTCTACGGCTGGACAAAATGGAGCAGCTATTCAAGATTCAACTAGTTACTGCTCCATCTACTTCCAAACAATCGTCTCCGGCTGGATCGATTAGAAAAGTAGTATTGAAAAAACGTCACTCAGGTGAGTCGGGAGACGCTCCATTTTCCTCCCCCTCACCATCGTCCAAGGCCTCAACATCGGGCAGTGAGAAAGCCCGCGAAAAAGACAAACATCACCATCGGCATCGTAGGCCGCATACGGCATCACCTACCCCGATAGCCGGTGAGCCATCGACAGATGACGGGGCACCGTCCAAGAAACCCCGGCTCAAAGGTAAGGCTTCCGAGCCATCGACAAGGCGATCCTCGCCGATTCCGGCGGAAGGAACCGTACCTCCTCAGGGCTCTGAGGTTGTACTGATGTCGCCACCACCGCCTCCCCCCATGGGTGCTCTGTTCACACCATCCATGCGGGCGGAACTTGACGTTTATATACGCCAAGCGGTTCAGGATGCCTTTGTGGAAGCGATGCCACGACCGACTACTCCTCTCCTGCCATCGACACCGGCCTTCATACCATCGCCGATTCCATCGCCAGTACACGCGATGCCGATGCCGAGGAAATCACAATCAACGATGCCGTCGGTTCCAGGACTGGTACCATCCAGGGCGCAACCAGCGGTACCTTTGATGTCGATGCCCCAGATTCCATCGATGCCAATGCGGCCATCGACCTCGATGGCACAGCCGGTACCATCTCATGATACGTCCATTTTTCAACCTCTGATGGAAAAATTGGACTCACTTATATACGCTCTTTCCTCTGCACCTCAACATCCAGGTTCTGATCTCCATCAGGAACCGTTACCAGGCCCCTCAGGTGTCATACCACCCATCAGGCCACAAACACCACTCTCTGACACTCCTTTTAAGCCTTCTAGGCCTATAGAACATCCTCTGGACTCTAGTGACTCAGAATATTCATCAGGGGAAGATATCCTCTCTGAGCCCTCACCACCAGAGGATAGAAGAAAATCACCACCGGAGGATCTTTCCTTCTCGAATTTTATAAAGGAAATGTCTGAAACAATTCCCTTCTCCCTCCTTTCAGAGATAGACAGCAGACAAAAAACTTTGGAAGTTCTCCAATTCGTAGATCCTCCTAAGGAAATTCTTGCCATTCCAGTCCATGAGGTCCTACAAGAATTGATGTACAGAATGTGGGAGCACCCTGGGTCTGTGGCAGCGGTCAATAAGCGTGCTAATGCCACTTATCTGGTACAGCCCATCCCAGGGTTTCAAAAAACACAATTACCGCATCAATCAGTGGTGGTCGAGTCGGCCCAAAAGAAGGCCAAGAGGTTAAAACAGCATGCCTCTACACCTCCTGGTAAGGATAACCGGTTCCTGGACAATCTAGGAAGAAAAATATTCCAAGCTGCCATGCTGGTATCTAGAATAAATTCTTACCAGCTCTTTATGAATCAGTACCAGCGAGACCTGTGGAAACAGGTAGAAACACTGTCACACCAGTTACCTGACCAGTTTCAGGACGGATTACTAAAACTCGTGCACAAAGGCCTGGAGGCGGGTAAACACGAGGTTCGAGCAACATATGATTCCTTTGAAACAGCCTCCCGACTGTCAGCGTCAGGAATCACAGCCAGAAGATGGGCCTGGTTGAAATCATCGGAGCTGAGACCAGAGGTACAAGAGCGCTTGGCAGACTTGCCTTGCCTTGGAGAAAACCTCTTTGGGGATAAAGTTAAAGAGGCGGTGGCGACAATTAAGGATCACACTGAGACCCTTAAACAACTATCTCAGCTGCCGCAAGAAGTACACCAACCTTCTAGGAGGCTTCCAAGAAGAGAACCAAGGAAACCATATTACCGCCCTCGGCGGTATTATCCCCCAGCAGCCAGACCCAGACAGCAAAGGCCTACTCAAAGGTCACAACCTCGCCAGAGACCTGCCAGACCTCAACAGCCTCCACCTGCAGCGTCCACGTCTGGATTTTGAAATCCAACCAGAGAGCATGAGTCATTCCAAAAATCCTTGCCCACAATTACCTGTCGGAGGCCGAATTTCTCATTTCCATCAAAATTGGAACTCCATCACGACAGATCAATGGGTACTCTCAATTGTATCTCAAGGGTACCACTTGGATTTCCTCACTGTACCAAACGACAATCCTCCTATCCCATCTTGGACAGTGTCTTATCATTACACAATTCTACAAGTAGAATTATCCACCCTACTGACTGCCAAGGCCATAGAAAAAGTTCCCAGGCCTCAGTGGGGCAGAGGATTCTACTCCCGATATTTCCTCATTCCAAAGAAAACCGGGGGCCTACGCCCAATCCTAGATCTCAGAAATCTCAACAAATTTCTAAAGAAAGAAAAATTCAGGATGGTGTCATTAGGCACCATGCTACCTCTTCTTCAAAAAGGAGATTGGCTCTGCTCTCTGGATCTTCAAGACGCTTATGCTCACATTCCCATTTTTCCTCCTCATCGACAGTACCTGCGATTTCTGGTGGAAGGTCAGCACTTCCAATATCGAGTACTGCCTTTCGGCCTAGCCTCAGCACCTCGAGTGTTCACAAAGTGTCTTGCAGTAGCGGTGGCACATCTTCACAAGCAAAGAGTACATGTGTTTCCCTACTTGGACGATTGGCTAATCAGAAGTCAAACACAAAACGGTGCTCTCACTTCTCTCCATCTCACAATGCAGTTACTTCACTCCTTGGGGTTTCTCATCAACTACGAGAAATCCCATCTCACACCATCTCACCAGTTACAGTTCATAGGTGCAGATCTCAATACTATCACAGCAAAAGCTTTTCTTCCAAGAGACCGTGCTCAGGCACTCGTCCTCTTAGCACAATCAGTTCGCAATCAATCTCGAGTTACAGCTCATCAGTGCCTCACCCTACTCGGACACATGGCCTCAACAGTTCATGTAACTCCCATGGCCAGACTGACCATGCGCCTACCGCAATGGACACTCAAATCTCAATGGATTCAAGCCATTCAACCATTGTCCACTCCCATTCGTATCACACCAGATCTAAGATCATCTCTTCTCTGGTGGACATCCGTAATCAACTTGCTCAAAGGCCTGCCTTTTCAGCAACCAGTTCCACAAGTGACTTTAACAACAGATGCATCCACCTTAGGGTGGGGTGCGCATATTGCTCACTTAAAGACGCAAGGCACGTGGACAAAACAAGAAGCCTCTTTTCAAATAAACTTCCTGGAGCTTCGAGCTATACGCTATGCTCTACATGCGTTCAAGGACTGCCTTTCACACAAGACTGTTCTGATCCAAACGGACAACACAGTAGCCATGTGGTACATCAACAAGCAGGGTGGTACGGGCTCGTACCTCCTTTGCCAGGAAGCAGCTCAAATATGGGACTGGGCCCTAGCACACTCAATTCTACTACGGGCCACCTACCTAGCAGGCATCCACAACACAGTAGCGGATCGCCTCAGCCGCCACTTTCAACCACACGAGTGGTCCCTCGACCCAGCGATAGCAACCAAGATATTTCAACGCTGGGGTCAACCAACAATAGATCTCTTTGCGTCACCTCTGAACTACAAAGTGAACAATTACTGCTCTTTCCTCTTCCGGCAGAACAACTTACCAAAGGACGCGTTTGCTCGCCATTGGAACTCAGGCCTGTTATACGCGTATCCACCAATACCGCTCATAACCAAAACATTAGTAAAGCTACAACAGGACAAGGGGTCCATGATACTCATAGCCCCATATTGGCCTCGACAAGTATGGTTCCCCACACTGCTAGATCTCTCAGTCAGGGATCCCATTCGCCTGGGAGTAGCTCCCAATCTCATAACTCAGGAACAGGGTCAGTTGCGCCATCCCAACCTTCAATCCCTGTCCCTGACAGCATGGATGTTGAAAGCTTGATCTTACAACCATTCAACCTTTCAACTAATATATCTCAGGTACTAATAGCTGCACGTAAACCTTCCACTAGAAAGAATTATTCCTACAAATGGAAAAGGTTTACTTTATGGTGCACTCAGAAAGATTTAGATCCTTTCACTTGCCCCACTACCACGCTACTAGATTACCTTTACCATCTCTCAGACTCTGGTCTTAAGACGTCATCTGTAAGGGTACACTTAAGTGCAATCTCAGCTTATCATAACAAGCTAGGTGATGCGCCTCTCTCCACACAGCCTCTCGTCAGTAAATTCATGAGAGGCCTAACTCACATTAAACCTCCAATTCATTCCCCAAGCATTCAATGGGACCTAAACGTAGTATTAACTAGGCTCATGCGTTCCCCATTTGAACCCATAAATACCTGTGACCTTAAGTACCTAACTTGGAAAACGGTCTTTCTTATAGCCATTACATCAGCTAGAAGGGTCAGTGAATTACAAGCACTAGTCACATACGAACCTTTTACAAAGTTCCTACATGACAGGGTAGTCCTCCGGACACATCCAAAGTTCCTTCCTAAGGTTGTCACGGAATTTCATTTGAACCAATCCATAGTTTTACCAACATTCTTTCCTAGGCCTCATTCCCATCAAGGTGAACGAGCCTTACACACTTTGGACTGTAAGCGTGCGTTATCCTTCTATTTAAACCGCACTACAGCCCAAAGAAAATCCAGTCAGCTGTTTGTATCCTATGATCCAAACAAACCAGGTAAAGCAGTGGGTAAGCATACTCTGTCAAACTGGCTTGCAGATTGCATTCAATTTTGTTATGGAAAAGCAGGCCTTACTCTTCAAGGGCGAGTAAAAGCACATTCAGTCAGAGCAATGTCAACCTCAGTAGCACACCTTCGCTCTGTACCTATTCTGGACATTTGTAAAGCAGCAACCTGGAGTTCTCTTCACACTTTTGCAGCTCACTACTGTCTAGACAAAGAAGGAAGACAAGATTCAGCCTATGGACAATCTGTCTTAAAGAACTTGTTTCCAGTATAATCCCAACTCCTTCTACGTCCAACCTGCTGTGATCTTCGGCTGATTCATTCCATCAACAATACTTCACTGTTGCTACATGACAAATTGACTCAGCCTCTAGCTTGCTAATCACCCATATGTGAGGACTAGCATCCTGCTTGTCCTGGGATAAAGCAAAATTGCTTACCTTGTAATAGGTGTTATCCCAGGACAGCAGGATGTAGTCCTCACGAAACCCACCCGCCACCCCGCGGAGTTGGGTCCGATACGTTTTATTATTTTATTTTTGGCTAACGCTATTGCTACAAACCAAGACTAAAGGGAGACCCCTGTGGCAGGGAATATCATAGCATGCTGGGCATGCTCAGTAGGCACACTGGTGCCAGTCAAAAGTTTCATAGAAACTTTTACAGAAGTTTTCCGTACATAGGGCTCCATTACTGATGTCACCCATATGTGAGGACTACATCCTGCTGTCCTGGGATAACACCTATTACAAGGTAAGCAATTTTGCTTAATGCACACAAACTAACATTCTCAAAGTTTCACTTGCTGTTTGCAGTGTGTAACTTGTGCACGGACAAAGCATGCATTTAAATCTCGATTCTGCCTCTTCCCCCCCCCCATAATGCTTATTTTTTGTGTGCATAAATATGCTTGAAATCAAGTTGTGTGCATACATTTGTGTGCACAACCCCTGCACAATTTCATAAAAAGCCATTTCTGTGCATAAACTCGTTTTATGTGCATAAATAGTGTAGTACTGAAAATGACCTCCGATTTGATTACTTTGAACCATTCAAGAAGGTAACATAATAAAGACCATTAAAATTTTACTCTGAACCTAATGAGAGAGAACCTAAACAGTTAAAAAAAAAAAAATTAATTCTACAAAAATTTAATTATGAAAGTCTTTTAAAGATGGTTGTTTGGGTGATCCAGCGTGGACAATAAATGAATAAAGCTCCCATAAGCTGCAAACAAACTGTAGCAGTGCTATTATTTCTGCAGAGCACCACCTTCCCATTGGTTGTCTCATTCTTTGACTTACCAGATCACCACTGACTCCATAGTGACTGCACCACTCCTTGTAGCTCTGTCCACCTTCTCTTTTTTTAAAATATGGCTATATTGTGGTACTATCATGTGATATAAACAAAGATTTCCTCCCTGTATGGAGATAAGCTGCTTTGCATTCATAAAATTTCCTAATGTATGCACAGCAGCTTATGCATAGGCAATCCAATGCTAGTAAAATAAAGCAGATGACTTAGAAAAACGTTGGCTGCATTATTTTATTGCATTTGAGGGAGCTGTAGGTAAATTTCTCCTTGGCGCATTGGGCCACTAATGACGGACCCCGATGCTCCCTTGGAAAATTTAAAGGTCTAAGGTGCCTGATGCACACACCACTCAAAAGCATAAAATACCACTCACCATCCCTCCCAGCTTTCTGCTGCCTGTGAGGTGACACTGGGCCTCCAGGAAATAAATAACATCTTTTGGCACTTGCATGGTGACAGCCCTTATCCTCCCCCCCCCTCTCCTTCAAAGCCAAAGTAACCCAAGAGGAAGGATAACCCACTCCCACCTTCAGTCCCATCCCAACCCCCTTCAAATAATAATAATAATAAAAAGACCCTAGTGTCTAGTGTCCTCCACCTCCCCAAAGACAGCACCTCAAAAAATAAATCCCTGGTGGTCTATGAGGCAGCTGTAGGACCACACTACTCCCTCAACCCACATTACCTTGCACAAAAGTCTTAGCTCGCTGGGAGGCCCACAATAGTGGGTCCCTCTCCTGTGAAAAACATTACGACTTGATTCATCCAGGCCTGAGATTGTAAGCCCTCTGAGGACAGGTAAAATACTCTGTGTTCTTGAATGTAACTCGCCTTGAGCTTCCAATGAAAAGGCATGAGCTAAAACTAAATAAAATATAAGAGAACAAGAGATACAAGATTTAAAGTCTGAGGTGGATTCATGGGAGGAGGGGGGTTAATTGCTGGAAGGGACCACTTTAATTGAGCAAAGCTGCAAAAACGTTGGTCATTGCCTTCCCATACCACTCTTAAGAAAAACAGAACTGCTAAATATTCTCAAATTTTTGACAATGGGTCAGGCTGATACAGTAAAAGTCGCAGGAGAGTGGGCGCTCCGAGGTGAGCACCCTCTCTCCCGACGTGTGCACAGGCCGCTCTCCTGTGCGCGCGATTTAGTATGCAATGTGGGCCCGCGGTAAAAAGAGGCGCTAGGGACACTAACACGTCCCTAGCGCCTCTTTTTTGACAGGAGCGGCGGCTTTCAGCGAGTTTGACAGCCGACGCTCAATTTTGCCGGCTTCTGTTCTCAAACCCGCTGATAGCCACAGGTTCGGAAAACTGACGCTGGCATAATTGAGTGTCAGTCTTGCGGGCCGATTTTAATTTTTTTTTTCTTAATTTTGGGGCCTCTGACTTAATATCGCTCTGATATTAAGTCGGAGGGTGTACAGAAAAGCAGTTTTTTCTACTTTTCTGTACACTTCCCCGGCGCCGGCAGAAATTAATGCCAGCCTTTGGGCAGGCGTTAATTTTTAAAAGTAAAATGTGCGGCTTGGCTGCACATTTTGCTTTCTGGATCGCGCGGGAATAACTAATAGGGCCATCAACATGCATGTGCATGTTGCGGGAGCTATTAGTTTTGGGGGGGGGGGTTGGCCGCGCGTTTTTGATGCGCTATTACCCCTTACTGTTTCACATCTTTGTGTCTCACCTATTGCCCCTCCTGGTTCCCCTTCTTGTTGCTGTTACCTCTTGGCTCCCCTTCCTTTCTGGCTTTCTTCTTGGCTCCCCCTTCTTCTGCCTCTTATCAGACTGTTTTGATTTCCTATATTGCATGTACTATCTTAGTTCCCACCTCTTCTCTTTCAAGCAGTCTCTGCCCCCCTTTTCTGGCTCTATCTTCCCATATTTGTGTTGTGTGACAGTTCATTTACTGGTTTCATCACCTCTTCTAGTCCCCCAGCTGTGTAGCCATTAGAAGATCTTTCCTGGTACATTAACTTGATCCCCACTTTTTTGGCAGCTTTCTGTTTTTGTTAACCCATCCGTTTTCTTCTGTTGGCTTCCAGCTCAATGGGAATTGTTCTCTATTGAGCTATGGTGCTCTGAGCCTTTATTTGCATCTACCTGAGGTTTTTCTCCAGATTTTCATATCCATCTCGCAACTCAGTCCAGCTGTCACAGTCTGACTCCATCGCAACTATATTTAAAAAATGATATAGTTGTGATGGAGAAGGTTCAGAGAAGGGCAACCAAAATGATAAAGGGAATGGAACAGCTCCCCTATGAGGAAAGACTAAAGAGGTTAGGACTTTTCAGCTTGGAGAAGAGACGGCTGAGGGGGGATATGATAGAGATGTTTAAAATCATGAGAGGTCTAGAACGGGTAGATGTGAATCGGTTATTTATTCTTTCGCATAATAGAAAGACTAGGGGGCACTCCATGAAGTTAGCATGGGGCACATTTAAAACTAATCGGAGAAAGTTCTTTTTCACTCAACACACAATTAAACTCTGGAATTTGTGGCCAGAGGATGTGGTTAGTGCAGTTAGTATAGCTGTGTTTAAAAAAGGATTGGATAAGTTCTTGGAAGAGAAGTCCATTACCTGCTATTAATTAAGTTGACTTAGAAAATAGCCACTGCTATTACTGGCATCAGTAGCATGGAATAGACTTAGTTTTTGGGTACTTGCCAGGTTCTTATGGCCTGGATTGGCCACTGTTGGAAACAAGATGCTGGGCTTGATGGACCCTTGGTCTGACCCAGTATGGCATGTTCTTATAGCTCCTTCCGGAACCTGATAACGTGGACCCTAAGTCTGACTTCTAGATGTCACCATTGAGTGATGGCGTAAACTCCCTCTTTTACTCCCAGATGCTTGGAACTATCTCTGCAACATCCCCAAGCAAAATCAGCCTTGGAAGCAGAAGCTAGGCCTGGAAATCAAAGCCAAGTCTTCTGTATGGCAGCACATAGTACTGCCACTGAGCTATAGGCAGAGGCGGTTCTATGAGGCAGGGTGAGGTGGCTGCCTCAGGCAGCAAGATTTTGAGGTTGGAAAAATAACCCAAAAGCTTCTTGCTCTGATCGCCTCACCCTGCATTCCAGGCCTACACACCAGTGCTGGCAGGAAAAATTGCAGTGCTTGTAGTGCGGAGAGGTGACGTGCTGGCGGGGTTCCCATTCCCCATCAGCGTATAGGATGGTCCCTTGGCAGTGCAGGGAAAGTGACATGCTAGCAGGTTTACCACGCCCCACCAGCAAATAAGAAGGTCCTGTGGCAGTGCGGAGAATTGACATGCTGGCAGGGATCCCACTCCCTGCCAATAAAAGGAAGGTCCCGCATTGCCTCCAGCATTTCCCCTGGAGCCGGCGGCAGATGAAGAGGTTCCGCAGTGCAGCCAGTGGCCAGAGAAGAGATCCAAAATGTGTGTGAGAGCGAGACTGCCCCTGTGAGATTGAATGCCTATGTGTGAGAGAGATTGTGTATGAGAGAGGTGTCTGGGGTGTGTGTGTGTATGAGTAAGGTGTCTGGGGTGTGTGTGTGTGTATGAGAAGGGTGTGTGTATGAGATGGGTTAAAGTTTGTTGTCCCTCTTCCAATTCACGACAATATCAGGATAACTGGAAATCTATAGTTAACAGGTATGGAGAGAAGGAGATTTTTTTTTTGTTCTAGTTAGTTTTAATTATTGTATGTGATGTGTCTGCATATTGAAATATTTTATTTGGTAATTTTTTAAACTGTTTTTAATTATTGGATGTTCATCAGCTGATTTAACATTCTTTTTATTGTATGTTTAATGTTTTATATTTCTTGATTGTATTTGCACTACATACATACATACATACTTTTCATGAAGACTGTAATCTGTAAACACCTGTATTTATTATAAGAATTTGTATTTACTATTTATATTTATTATTTAGCCATTAACATTGTTCTGTTACCACTTGGTACTATTTCTCTCCTTTACCTCAAACTCTAAGTTCCTACTAAGTTAGCCATGTTATTTATACCCAATTGTTGGATGTAATTGTATATTTGTTTAATTGTTCAATCTGTTTGATGTAATTTTCTGTTCCTTGTTCTGTGTAAACCGAAGTGGTATGCACAAGTGCATGAACTCCGGTATATAAAAGCCTTTAAATAAATAAATAAATAAATAAATAAATACAGAGTTTGGCTTCTTGTGATTTCCTGTTCAGTTTTTAGCTGCACGTTTCTTTTTGTACTTTATGGTCTCTTCATTCTTTATTTGAGGATTTGTCTGTGTTCTGCTTGTGTAACTGAGGTCAGGTATTCTGCTAGCATGTAGTTTCTGTGTAGGGATTTACAACAACCTGGCTTTAATTTGTTTTCTTAACAGGAGGTGTATTGGTGTTTAGGGCCTGATGTAATATTTACAGCATGGCTTTTTCATAGGTTGTATTAACAGTTGTGATATGGAAGGCTTACTATATTGGAATTGTAGTTCAGTTTGTCCCTGGCTTTCTGTGGGCCAAGTCCACACCCAGTGCACTTTACCATAGGCCTAATACCATATGGGATCCAGTAAACCGCCTTGATTACTATGAATTAATCAAGTTATTTAGCAGTTTATTAAGCCTATTAACTACAATTATTGAAAGTGTCTTTTTTGCTGTGCATGTAAATATAATATACATGTTGTAAGTGATTTTTACTTCAGAAGATTGTAATTTGAATGTCCCTTTTCCATATACAATCTCCCTTTTTAGTTTGGAGACATGGCTAATAAAGTGTAAAATAGAAAGAAAATGCATAATTTGTAATTGTGTGGGGAGGGAAGGAGGGACAGAAGGCTATAAGGTTCTTTCAGGGCATCTAATACCCTTGCACCAGCCCTTGGAGAGTGTGCCCACACCCACGAACTCCCATCATTTACTGACCCCTCTCATCCCCAGGGGCAGATGCTAGGGAAGGCTGGGAGGGAGTGGAGGAGTAGCCTTGTAGTTAGAGCAGCGGGCTGCAAACAGTGGAGACCAGGGTTCAAATCCCACTGCTGCTTCTTGTGACCTTGGGCAAGTCACTTCCCCCTCCATTGCCTCAGGAACAGATTGTGAAGCTTCTGGGGAAAGGGATATCTCTACAGTACCCGAATGTAAAGACTGAAAGGCTGAATATAAATAAAATAGGGTTCCCAAGAGCATCATGGATGGTTACAAATACTGCTATTTGTGCTTGGGGACCAGACCATGATCAAGCCAATTGCGACTGTGGCAGAATGTTCCCTAGGGCACAGAGGCAGCAAGCAGAAAAAAAATAGCAAGACTCCAAGTGGACAAAGCCTCCAGATAGTTGTCAGTCTCTCCTTCAACATTCTCAGGAGAAGTAAGGGAGCCTCCTCACTCTTCCTAATCCTCTCCAGGACAACCTTATCCTTCTCACCAGCGAGAGTGCCGGCTGGTCTCTGCAGGGACGCTTCCTGATTTAGGGCAATGACACTCTGTCCAAAAAACGATACATCAGGCAATACACCTGCGTCGAAATTGACTTCCAATGCCAAAGTTAATGCATAAGGCACCGAAGGCACACTCTGTGCCTAGGACTGCCCATCAGGTGCTGGCAGCGCTGCATTCTGTGCCAAAGACAGTGTGCATGGTGCCGAATATTAAACATACGGTGCGCAGAGCACGATGTTCATGGTGCTGAAGGTGACACTTAAGATGCACATGGTGCGCGCAACACACACGACAGCTCACGGGACACACAAGTCACCATGTATGGTGCAGAAAACTGTATACACAGTGAAAAGACTGTGCACGCGGTGCTCCACAAATCCAAAGCCCTGAAACTGCCACAACACAAGGGCCCCTCTGGTAGCCCTCCTCTTAAGAGGAGGAGACAAAGATCAAATCCTTCTCTGCCTGCCTATTCTTCTGCAACCTCAAGCTAGTCAGGCAGGCATTAATTTACGAGTGTAAAATGTATGAATTAGCCGCACATTTAACTTTCAGTATCCCGGGCGACTAAAAGCCTAATCAACGTGCATTTGCATGTGATGAGCGCTGTTAGTTTCCACAGCGTTTGGCTGCATGTTTTCGACCCGCTAAACCCCTTACAGTATAAGGGGTAATAGATGTGTCAAAACCATGCAGCCAAACGCGTGTTAAACAGTGTGCACGGCTGAGTGCACTTTACAGAATTGGCCCGTAAATGTTGTGTATTGGGTTTAGTGCTGTTTTAAAGTTGTCATTGGTTTCTTGATTGTCTCCCTGATCAGTTTCTTTCTTGTTCAGTCATCTGTGTTGAAGAGCCAGCCTGATCTAGGCAGGGTATTGGTTGAACTATTAACCTTCCACTTCTTAATCATCTTGACTATGCTTCAAAGGATATTCATACTCTTCGCAATTTTTTTTATACCCATTCCCAGCTCTGTGCCTTTCCACAACTTTGTCCCAGAGTTCTTCTTTTTTTTTTTCCAAGATGCCACAATACATATAATAGAATGTCATCAGGGAACATAGTTCAAGCCTCGTATACAAAAATACAAACACATAAGCAATGCCAAGTACAGCAAAAACAAGATTGCAGTATTCTAGTATTGTGATCCTTCCCCCTTATCCAATGTGTTATTCTGCTCCCCAGGTACCACATTCCTCCTCCATTCCCAATAAGGTCCCCACACCAGCTCGTATCTAGTATATTCAACAGACCAAAAATCTTTTCAAATGTTGTGATTTCTGCCACTACCCCTTTCCAATGACTCTGAGAAAGGGGCCCCTTTCAAGTGATATGCAATTGTAATCCTGGCTGCATGTAGTAAATGAGAAACCAATTGCTTATGCTGCTTACTGAAATCAAATGGTTCCCAACAGCCTAACAAAGGTAAAGAAGCAGGTCCCAGGATTCTTTTGACAGCTCCTTAGTTTTCATGGTTGGATCTTTGCTTTGACATGTACTACCCATCAGAGAACGAACAGGAACTGCTGAATTTATCCTGTCATGTGAATCAGTGCAATTAAATACAAGTGAGGGTCAGCTCATTTGGTATGTGCTTTTAAAGGCAATTGATTACACTAAACTTCATAAAGGTGACATGATCCTTCAAGCCCTGGTTTTCAAGAGAGCAGACTAAAGTCCATATAAAGTTCACTCCGCTTTTTGTTTCATTTGACCCTAAAAGGACTGGGAGTGTGATAACGAAATGTACCATTTACAGTTTGATAGAAAATTGCATCTGTTATGCTCAGCTAGGTCTGACCATAGAAGGGCATGTCAAAGCTTATAATTGTTAGGGCCACGACCATGTCATTTGCACGTCTACATGGAGTTTTTCAAGGCTGAAACGTGAACTTCAGTCCACACATTCACATCCTATTCCTGGCTAGACATTGCATCCTAATAAGATAATAGGTTTGGACTATCTGTTCTCCACAGCTTCTTTGAGGAGTAGAACGTAACTTCATCTTCATTATGGCCCATTTTTGTAATTTCAGGTTATCTTCCATGTTTAAAAAGAATGAGAGAATTTTTTTTTTATTTAAAGAAACAAAAACCCCCAAACCCCCCTTCTTACTAGTGTGGTGTTTGTGGTGGTAGTTTCCCCCTTTTTCTGTGACTCAGTGAGCTTGGTTGTCTTCAAAGCTCCCATCCTGTTTCTACTTGTCTGATATTATATTAGTGATGTACTTATGCCTATTTTATGCCATGCTGTAACGAGCTTTGAACTCCTCTGCTGGAAAAGCGTGAGATAAGTAAATGATGAGAATGTGAAGCTACTTCACTGTATCAGGTGTTCCCTGAAGACAGTTGACTGGTCACTCAATTCCACCCACCTGCCTTTTGAAATTGTTCTCTCTCTAGTGAAAGCTGTTTCATGAAATTGAGGGAAACCTTTGTTCTATGGGAGGACAAAGCTGTTGTCAATGAGTAGTAAAAGGCCTTTAGGCCTTTACAGAAAACTCTGGAAGAATGTTTGCTTCTGAGCCCAGTCACAGGACCCACTTCTGTAACTGTTGAATTGTCTTCAGAGAATACTTGCTACAGGTAAGCAATAGCCATCCAATCAGATTACAGTCCATTTTCCAAGTTTTGTTATATTACAGTATCTGTTCTTACTGAGACAATGAGACATTGTAGGTAATTTTATAACTCTGCATGCAGAGCTAAAGTCTGCAAGTAGAAAGTATTGACAGACTTTAGCCTGGATGTTCAAAGTGAAATTACATGCATATAAGTATGCTGTGAAAATTAGAGCTCATTTATAGGCTTACATGTAAATCGGCTTTGGAGCATGTAATTAGATTATATGTATACTTTTATACACATTCTCCCCACAATTTTCAAAGTCCCGTTTATATATGCCAAAAACCTTTTGAAAACCAGGTCAGTTATGTTTAATCACATGATCATAAATGCCATATTGTATCTTGCTTTAGTGTAAAACCAGTTAAATAGTACATTTTACTTATTGTATATTGTGCATTTTAAATGTATTAAGTAACTTCAGTCTATAAACTGCCTGTCGACAGGTGGGCTGCTGGTGCATAGATATTTACAGTTCATGTGCAAGCATAAAGTAGGCCACTTGGAAACAGAGAAATAAAAGTCAACAAAAAAAGGTTGTTGGTGCAAACTTTTTATTGGACCAACTTTAATATACTTCTGACTAAATTTCAAGAGTTGCACTTGTTTTATTAGGCCTAGGGAAAATGTTTTGCTTTGATCTAATAAAGGGAGTGCAGCTCTCAAAAGCTAGTCAAGTGTAATGTTAGTCCAATAAAAAGATAGTCCTTACAGCCTTTTTGTTGACTTTTGTGTTTCCACATGTGCAAGAATCACAAGTTGGAAAGGTTATACATCCAGAGGGTGCACAGATGAAAGTGGTGCTCTTTTGTTTGTGGAACCTTGGTAGAAAAGCTGGCAGTGTCCCTCTCCTCCAAGTCTATTTTGCATTTATGCTGTGTAGCCGACTACCAACTCTACAGCTCTGGATGTCAGCAGTCTGTTTCTCCTGCCACAGCGCCCTCTAGCTGTTGGTCTCCCTGGGTAGGCAGATGAATGTCTTCATACGTGGGCTGTACAGCGCTGGGTACTGGAACTCTGTTTCCTCCAGCATTCTTCCCGGGTCAGCAGATGTGTGTGCCCACAGCTCTGGATGCCAGCACTCAGTTTCCCCCAGTACATTTCCCTCTGATGGTTGATCTCCTTGGGTTGACAAGATGTTTGTGTTGGACTGTCAGCTCCACAATCCAGAGTACTGGCACTTACTGTCCTTCGCCATAGTGATCCCATGCATCTGGTCCTGGAGTACTGCAACAGAGAGGGTTACAGACAGATGGACAGTCACGACCAGGACATAAGACTTTTTTTTTTTTTTTGTAAAGAAATCTAAAAAAGGAAAATGCCATGATTTCAGTGGGCTTATACTGAAGTGAGATGTAATGTGTGTCAAAATTGCTAAACAAAATTACTCTCTATATGTCAGTTGTATTGTACATTATAGTGTAATCCAGACCACTTTTTGGGTTACTAATAGATCTTGCAACAGTCTAGTGCAGTTAGGGAAATAATTAGGGGAGTATCCATTCATGGACAGCCCTCCCACTGGCGGAGCTGTAATGGATACCCCTGTTCCTGAGGTTTTATAGCAGAGCTCTGCAATAGGCCCTGGGGGCAGTATTATTTGGAAGTCAGAGAGGTTGTATTTTCCTAAGTTAGAATTTGGGCCTACTTGGAGTCTCAGAAACCCTCCGAGGCCCTACAGGAAAGCCAAAGGGGCTCTGCTGCTGTACTCTCCCTGTGAGGTGCAGAGTGGCTGCTCTGGGACTGATTTTTGGGATTTAGAGGAGTATTGCTGAAGTCCTGGGCCTCTTTCTGAAACCCAGGGAATGGGGAACCCTGGGCTGAAGATATGCAGTGTTTATGGAAGATCTGCATAACAAAGATGGTGACCCGTTGCAGCAGATTCCTGCAGTTATCTGATTTGTGGAAGATTTGTTTTCCAAGGAAGTGTTTTTCTGCCCCTCTTCCTGCCCATAAAGGGGACTGGCAAGAACTGCAGTCCACAAAAATTCCTACCACCAGAAGATTAATGTACTCACTGTGAGTAAAAAATATATTCAAGGGAAGACACCCGAATGGCATCCGCAATGAGTCCTGAGGACATTAACTCTGTACCAAGGTAGATTTTTGAGTCATCGAGAGGGGTTTCCCATCCACCCAAGGGGACCCAGCCCAGAGGGACCACTGCACAATCTAATCCAGAAGAATGGATGGATTCCTGGTCTAATAAAAACTAATGCACAGATAGAAGAGAAAAGATCTGAAATTGAGAGAAACTGCAGAGACTGTGGTCGTGATTTACAATATTTCATTGTGCCATTCAACAAAACTGTATTAGTAAAGCATTATTTTGGACACTGCCTATGTGGTCCGAGTGTGGTTTGTATGGCCCACAACACACAGCTCACAGCAGAATGAGGGAGCTCCATCACAGCTTAATAGTCATCCCATACTGGGACCGGAGAGGACTCCTTTCCACCCCTAGTCCGAAGGGCGTACACTTTGGGATGGGAGGAGAAGTAAAAGCTAGCCAGGGTCCCTGCCCCAAAGAACTTACAAATAACTTTATCCCCCTCTGTATCCAACTTGTACCTTGAGGAGGGAGTTACAATAGGTTTAAGATGAGATCTTAAAAAATGAGAAGTAAGTTTAGTATGATCCCATAGATATTGCTTTTCATGAGAGAATTAAAATAATTAGTCACATAAATGGATCATGTGACTGTCTCATGCCTACTCCAAGAACTCAGAGGCAGAGCAACCAAAATCTTTCTGGTTAATAATTATCTATAGACCTGTCCTCCAAATCTTTTTTAAACTCATTTATACTATTAGCCCAAACCACTTTTTCTGGTAAGAAGTTCCATAGCTTAATTATGCATTGACTGAAAACATACTTTTTAAATTTGTTTTATTTCTGCTATCTGATAGTTTGAGATTGTCCCATAGTCCTAGTGCTATTTATAGTGTAAATAACCATTCCCTATTAACCTCTTCCAACACACAACCTCTATTTATACCCCATCTAAGTCATTTCTTCTCCAATAAGAAGAATCTTACTCTTTTTAGCCTTTCTTCATAAGCGAGCAGAGCCATCCTCATAATCATTTATTTGCACTTCTCTGTGTTCTTTTTAGTTCTGCTATATCTTTTTTGAGGTGTGGCAACCAGACCTGCACACAATACTCAAGATGCGGTTGCACCATGGATTGATACAAAGGCACAATTAAATTCCTTGATTTCTATTCCTTTCTGAATAATTAGTAACATTCTATTTGCTTTTTGGTTGCCGCTGCATACTGAGCTGAAAGTTTACACATGTTGACCATCATGATCACAAGGTACTTTTCCTGGGTGGTAACTTCTAATATGGAACCCAGCATTTTGTATACATAGTTAGGATTATTTTCCCTATGTGCATTACCTTACACTTGTCCACCTACCATGTAAATACCCAGTTCCCTAATCTCTCAATGTCCTCCTGCAATTCCTCACAACCAGCATGTATTATAAATACTTTGAATAATTTTGTCTCCTCTGCAAATTTGATCACCTCATTCATTGTTCCTTTTTCTAGATTGTTTATAAATAAGTTAAACACTGGCCCCAGTACAGATCCCTAGGGTACTCCACTATTCACTTCTCTCCTTTGGGAAAACTGGACACAGCCTTGAATGCCTTTTTTTGCAGTTTTATTCGTTTTAGTTTCTTTAGACTGTCAATTCAGCAATATTTAAATATTAGGTTTTTTGGTGGTTGTTGTTTGGTTTGACTTGTGAGTTGCAATTTTGCTTCTGCAGATTTACGTTCAGTGCTAGTAGCCCATTCAAATTTCATCTGTTTTTATGTTTACCTTTTTAAAAAATTTTCTTCTACTTTCTATTTCATGTTAGATCTTTGGAACATATCCATGAAAGAAGCCACCAGCCTTAAGGTGTGATTGAAGTTTTAATCCAATATATCTAATATTGATCATCATGCTGAGTCCTATAAATGGACTACAATAATTTAGTAACAGCTGATATCGTAACAGCTTCTGTGTTACGATAGCTCAAAGAACAAAGGAAGAGGATTGACTAGGTAAAAAATAAATAAATAAATAAATAGGAAGTCCAACATGAAGAAAGCCTTAAAACCAAAGGAAAAGGTCCAGGGAAGTGACCACATTTTCACATGTCAGGCCTCAACAAAGCAGTTATGTTTCATTAGTAAACTCCCACTTCTTTCGTTTTAAGTCACCAATATAAGATCTTGTAAAACTTGATTTGAGAGTCAGTGTGTGGCACTAAGTTCAGGTTCAACTAAAGTGCCTAATACTCTGAAGGGTTTGTGCCTGGAGGACCACCTAGTTTCCTTACTGAGCCTGGGCAATGCTGATTTCTTAACGGCTGTCTCTGGGCTTCAGACTGTAATTCTGCAGGGCTTTCGAGGCTATGAGGCTTACACAAATCTAGTCACTCAGAATACTTAACTGGAGTTAGACAAGTTTACAAAGTCATCTTATTGATACCTAAAGGTTACTGAGATGCATATCTGTCACTTTGACACCTATGGGCACATGGCATGATTTACTTTTGGCATCAACACACATACTCTTTGCACTTATGCCAAGCTCAACCAGTTAGGCTTATCAGTAAACTGTCTGCTCTTTAAAAGTCCAAGAAGCCAAAAGTCTATGCATCTGTTCCACTAGTCTGTGAACCTAAGACTTTGGACCATATTGGTCTCACTGTGGCCAGTCTGGTTCATTTGGAGTACCTATCTGATTCTAATGGGAAAAATCCTTCCCTGCTGCTCAGTCCCAGAAATGTATTTATAGGCCACGCCATCCAATGTTCTGTGTGGCTTCTGACAAAAGCATTCATAACATGAAATCACTACTTAGACCAAAAACAATCCTGCTAAACTGTAAAACAGCTGCCCTTGAGTTGGTTGTAACATAGTGCTGTGGAGAATAACGTCTTAAATTATAGGTCAAAAGCCTCCTTAAAGAGAAATGTTTTGAGCTGTTTTTTTGAATTTTCATCATATGCTTCTATTTTTGTTCCACTAAAATGTATGAAGATACTAAGTTTTATTAGCTTTATATGGAACAGAAAGACCCCAAAACTTTGATTAGGAACACCCTGGTTTCCTATTTTATATGGCTGTTTTGGAGCAGGAAGGTTGCAGAGTATATACTAGACCTATTTCTTGGATACTTATCAAAAAATACCAGTTTGTTGACCGATTTGGCTATACTTTTAGCCTTCCTTCCAACAACTCCAGTAGTAAGGAAGATTAGTTGAAATAATCTGATCATTGCCAAACTGTTTGCTACGTGCTATGCAGAATGTTTTTGATTCATTGACAGTGTTTGCTAATTTCTTCTTTAAAGAATAACTCCAGTATTTCAATCTATACTGTTACTGCATGGAGAGATGGTAGAAAATGGGGCTTTGGGGAGGAGCCAAGATGGCGACAAGTCCGGTAGCTCAGTTCACCTCATCCAGCACTTTGACTTGTTTCTCCTTCCAATATGCTTCCTTAAGTGCAAGGGAAAAGTGTGTTTGTTTCCCTCGGCACCTTCTCTTCCTCCTGGGCAGTGAACCATTCCTGAGCTGACTACAACCCTGCTGTCGGGAGTGGCAATCCCCGCTGACTAACATGGAATAGGAGCCTCCGTTTCGCCTGGGGAGATTTCCCTAAGTCCTCCCGCTCAAAGGACACTGCTGGCGTTTTCTCCTGTGCTGCCTCTGGAATTGGCGTTAGCAGGCCCGACCTTGCCTAGAATGGGACCTGCTATTGAGAGAGGAGTTCCAGAGAACATGGTTGGGCATTCAATCCTGATGGCATCAAGTGGGGGCTTGGAGGCTGCCATTGCTCCTGTCTCTGGCCGTTTTGGCAGAGGTGAACCTATTTTGAATACTACTCTGAATGAGCAGCCTTCTTTAACCCCAGCAACTTTGGGCCATATACCTTTGGAATCTATACCTCCAAAGCCACCTGTGCTGACTTTAGACTCTCTATGGGAAATTGTGGCACCGTTGGGCCCTGCATTTCAGGGCTGTTCTCAAATTAATCAGTTATCTCTAAAGTTGAACGCTCTGTCCTTGGAATATAACTCCCAATATACAGATCACTTAAACAGGATCCAAAGTTTGGAAGAAAACGTGGAAGATGTCCAGAAGGTTCAGTCGTCAATAATCCAGGAATGCATGGTTATAAACAGGAAAGTTGAATTCGTGGAGAATTGTCTTAGGCATCTAAATTTAAGATTATTAACCTTTCCTAGGTTAATGGGAGAACAGCCTCGTGTCACACTTCGTAAATACATGACTGGGATATTAAAAATTTCTACAGAGGATATTCCTTTATTTAATAAGGTATATTTTCTACTGTTTACAAGATCAAGAGAAGTTCAGGCACAACACCAAGTGGACTTTGAAAATTTAACACAGTTCCTGGAATACTCTACTACTGAGATTCTTGAAAGAGCAACACTTCTGGTTTAATTTATCTACGAGAAGGATATTGGTTTAGTAATGTGTAATTACTTTCAAAATATGGGAGTTAACTTCATGGGTCAGTTTGTTCAAATTTTTCCTGATTTAGCAAAGGCCACTCGAGAGGAGAAAAGGTTTTCTGTCCTTGTGACAGGAAGCCCAATCTTTGGGAGCATCTTTTCAATTAAGATATCCATGTAGATGTATCATTATTTAACTTAATGATACATTTATATTTTTTATTCCTGAACAACTTAAATTGTTTCTTGATTCTCGGAAAAAGTTGCTATCCCCTCTCCCCTAGAGAGTACTATATCTTGGACATTTCAAGGGTAGGATTGACATGTTGTTGCCTTTTTTTCTTTTTCTAAGATTAAAAAGTTTCCTTTGTTGGGCTCCTTTGTACTCCTCCCCCATTGACTTGTGGACTGTATATTATACAAATATTTCCTATATGTTTTATTTCCGTTAATTCTTTTGTTTCTGTACAAAGATGTTAAATGCTTTGTTATTATTTTGAAATAAATAAAAATTAAATTAAAAAAAAGAAAATGGGGTGTCAATATGTGGGACAAATCTGGGTGGGTTCTCATATTCGGTGCTTTGATCAGTTACATTTAGCTTGGAATACTGGAAGATACTTTTGAGAAATACTTGCATTTACAAGAGGTGTTGTAATATTACTTTGCACAAAGGCGATCTCTACATAGGCCCAATGAAGCCGATATTGTGTCGATTTTAGGTAAAGCTAAAGTTCAGGTGCTTTCTTTGCTGTATCAGGGAATTAAAGATTAACAAACAAAATAATATAAGGTGATACCTTTTTATTGGACTAATGTAATACATTTCTTGACTGACTTTTAGGCGTTGACACACTCTTTGCTCAGTTCCAAAATTGAATTTATTTATTTATTTATTTATTTTTATATGCTGGTGTTCGATTTTACATGTCACATCGGTTTACATTCCAACAAAAAATGCTGGAAATCAAGTGTTTCCTTTGTCAGTACATTGAACAATAATAAACATGGAAATTGTTAACAAGGGAGATAAAAACATGGGAAAGATTAACATTAAGGGTTGCACGAAGGGGTGCACAAAGGGGAGTGCCCCTCTGTCGCGCCCCTTCGGCACGCGGCGCCTGCTGGCTTGGTGCCTTTCAATGATCCAGCATAGTTTGTGATGATGTCAGGGGAGGGGGCGGGTCTCGCAATCATGGCTTTCCCCACAGCATTCTCCTCTCAGCTTCAAAGGTAGTTTTTTTTTTCAATTTTTTTTTACCTTGGATGTTACAAAATTAATGAGTAAAAGATTATGTTGTCAGAAAATACAAATGAATCATAAAATAAAGGGGAGGATGGGGGGGGTTTGATTTGTTAATATTTTAGCAAGGCGCTAGATTAGGGGACTATGGAAGCTAAATTTGGAAATACAACTCCCAAAGTAGTTAGTTGTTAAAATGGAATGAAGATCTCAGAGTGAATTTAAAAGATGAGGATATAAAGTAGTGTACAGAAGGCAGGCTCAAACACCTTAAATGACTCACTCCAGGTATCTGGACTGGTCCACCTTAAAACATACACCAGCAGGGAATCCTGGTCCAAGGGTATTTCCCTTAGGAGGCGGATAACTAGCCAGGCCCAGAAGGGAAGAGAGAGGCCCCAAAGAGGCCTAGGAAGCAGGGACTATGTGCAAACTGTGTATGTATAACTGTTAGTGCTTTTATTTCATTGCTGCTGAGGTAACTAGCCTTTTCTCTGTTTATTTTTGTGTAAATAATAACAATTAGCCTGCAGAAACAGCTGGAGTCCAGATGTCTCTGTCCTCTGGCATATTCCCAAGCCACAGGCTGCTTCCATAGGTTTACAGAGGACTTGGAGAGCATTTGGAATAATGTGCACACAGTCTAGATTTGTTGTAAATCTGAAAGGTTTTTCTCCTTGTTATATTTTACCTACTCTTATCCCACCTTTTGTACTAAATTTAGCAACACACCTAGTTCTGTTTGCTGGAGGAGATGTGATGAACAGTATGATGGTAACTTTCAAACGGGTGAGGGGACGTGTGTGTCATGTGTGTCAGCCCGAGCCCAGAGACTAGGCAGTTTTATAACATACGTGCACATAGGCATGTATGTTATAAAATATCCCAGGTGCGCAAATCTGTGTGCCCAACTCTGCAAGTGGGCTTGCACAGCCACGTAAAGTCGGGTATGAGCTGCCCAAGTGGAAGAATTTTATATCGGACACGCATCCACGCCATGACCAGTTTCACCAGTTCCTCCACCAGGTCTCTCAGCCTAGAACTAAGTCTTCCAAACCTCCGTGGCTCTTTAGCCTGCACTCCCCCCAGTTACCCCAGACCCTTCACCCCTTAAACCACTCAGTGGTGCCTGTTTGTTTATTTTTTTAATTGCATGGCCCTGGCGTGTAAGTCCATATGTGCACATCTCTTGGCCATGCCCTGCCCTCGCCACACCCCTTTTTTCTGCAGCACATGTGCATACATCCCCCCCACATTATGTGCTAGATTCGTGCTCATCTCCCGATTTTGGCACGCACATCTCTTTAAAATTAAACCTCGGTATGCACAGTGGGGGTGTAGACATCATACCCAGTGTTTTTTAAATTTCATAGAAGCCCAAATTAGTTTTGTAGCACAATTTCAGATCATGCTTTCACCTATCTGTCTCCTGGACTAGTGGGAGGGAGCTGCAATTTCTTTTAATACTAAAAGGTTGACGTCTCAGATAATTCAGGTAAGGAGAACTGCAGTAGCTTTGTTCTGGGAGGGAAAGTCACAGTTTAATGCCTGGAATTATTTAACATGACAGCTATTGAAAAAAAAAAAAGATATATGAATCTTGATTCCTCTGCCGTGTTTGCAGTGTGTATGTGTGTAGCACTTTAAACATTGTCAGCTAAGTGTCTGGATGACATTCAGTTAAGCTTTATTTGTCTTGGGCAGTGTTGTCTCTTGGTCTTGGAAAAGTACAATGAGCATGATCTTTGACCTGAGCATTAAAACTCTCTGTTGGTCACACAAACAGATGTTATTGGGAGAGGGAAGGACATGATAGTTGGTTTTCTTTCTTGTCTGTTAAGAAATTGCTGAAAGAATGATGCGTATCAGTTCATCTCGTGGTGATATAAGTTCAGCATTAGTTGTTAATGAAATTTTATATTATAGTTGTAGCAGACAGAGCATTAATGTAGGATAAAATGTTTTTGTGGGTGTGAGTATAATTGTATATTTATTTATATACATGTACACTATGACATAAGTCAGATTACTTTATAAGGACAGAAAACACACACACATAAATACTGCAGAACCATATCCAAGCAGGTTAAATTTGTGTTGTATTTTCATCTCTTATACTGGAGCGAAAAAAGTTATTCCCTTCATAGTGTTTAATGTTTTACCACAGAAATGTGGTTGACCTCTGCTAACCTCAAGTGGCTCTTGTTTGTCATTTACAGCTAGGTAAATCATTAACACGGTTCAGTAATTTAGTTTTCTTTTGGGTTCTCTTGACAGACTTCTGTGTCACTGAACACATTTAGTATGTGTTCCGTGTTTAAGAGTTTTATTTTTCATTCTACTGTCCCATTTTGATTTTTTTCAGGCGCTTTTTCTATTCATGAGGTACTTTAAGAAAGTGCCACCAATCCAGATTGTTTTCCAATATATCTCCCTTAGTTATTTTTTGAGAATATTTTTTATCATGAAATATTTTTGATGTTGTGTTCTGAAAATAAAATTTTTGAGAAGTTTTGTTTCTGGCTATGAAACAATTAGCTAACAAACTAAGCATTTTATTCTAAATATCTACATTATTTAAGGAGCTCTTTAAGTTGAGAGATTAAAGCTAATGGAAGCAAAAATTTGCAGTATATTTAAAATTCTGATAAATATGTAGCAAAATATATTTATCATTTTTAAAACATACAATGTCTTTCTGTGCCTTTTAGTCTCATTTCCTACAGGGGAAATTAGCATTATGAAATCATCTGTGCTGCTTGTAAATGTTTCCCCTCCCTTAACTCTTGAACCATTCTTTCGCTTATATTCAGGTTTCTCTTACAGAGTATCCAATGACCCCCAGCTCACACTCTTTTTATTTGTCCCCAGTGCCCTCTACACTTAGAATTACTGTGTTTTACCTATAGGGAGATAGACCAGTTCAGTTCACCTGTAATTTCAAGAAAGTGAGAGCACATTCTGATGTCATCAAGCATTGTCAAAGCTGCCCTGCCTAACTATATACTAATTTTTGTATCAAAGAAGGAACACAGACACCCTGAAATCGTCACATATCTTCTTTGTGTTTTTTTTTCCTTTTCCCTCCTTATTCTTTGATATCTCCTCCTCCTTAATAATGTCTTTATTACTTGCATCCAGTTCTCCCTATCTTGTCTTATATTAAGTACTCATATCTCCAAGGCTTTCTGTTGTGCTGTGCAGCCTTTAAGAAACCCTACAATAGCTCAGGGCAGCAGCATCAACACAAAGCATTACCTTGCAGGCTTCTCCAGAATCAATTAACTCATTGTGTAACGTTGCCTGACTCAGAAGGATCTTAGTAATTGTTGAAGTCAGTGAGCCTCAAACTCTGCTGACACCAGTCCACTTGAAAGACACACAAATCTATTCAAGACATTAAGAACATAAGATATGCCATACTGGGTCAGACCAAGAGTCCATCAAGCCCAGTATTCTGTTTCCAACAGTGGCCATTCCAAGTGACAAGTACCTGGCAAGTACTCAAACATTAAATAGACCCCATGCTTCTAATACCGGCAACAAGCAGTGGCTATTCCCGATTGATTAATATCAGTTTATGGACTTGTACTCCAGGAACTTATCCAAACTTTTTTTAAACCCAGCTACACTAACTGCCTTAACCATATCCTCTGGCAGTGAATTCCAGAGCTTAATTGTGTGTTGAAAGAAAAATAATTTTCTCAATTTGCTTTAAATGTGCTACTTTCTAACTTCATGGGGTGCCCTCTAGTCCATGTATTATCCGAAAGAGTAAATAACAGTTTCACATTATTATTCTGTGCCTTGTCTGGATGAGGGAATAAAACTGAAATTTGAGAAAAGAACTATATTCTAAGTTACACTGGCAAAATTAGTGAGCCTTTCTCTGATTAAAAGTGGTAATTCTCCGCTTGAGTACACCCCCTTCCTAGCCATTTTCCAGAACATGGTAAATGCCATTCCTTTTTAATTTGTACTGTAGGGACTGTGGGGCATTTCAGCGAGTTCCTGAAACGTAATGCCTTAAAGCAGGGGTGGGCAATTCCGGTCCTCGAGGGCTGCAAACCAGTCGGGTTTTCAGGATATCCTTAATGAATACGCATGAGAGAGACCTGCATTCACACTGCCTCAGTTGTATGCAAATCTATTTCATGCATATTCATTAGGGGCATCCTGAAAACCCGACTGGTTTGCAGCCCTCAAGGACCGGACTTGCCCACCCCTGCCTTAAAGGATGTGGTGGCAGCTTTCATCAACCCTCTTGTGGCAAGCATGACAAAACAAGTTTGGAAACATCAAACTACTTATCACTACCTGTCAGTAGGAAAATGGACAGGGCTATTAAAAAAAAAGAATAGTGCCGGTCTTTGATCAGTCTGTTTCCTACAAAGAGCCTAGTGGTTGTCAGCCCTTCAGTGGTGCCTCGACTCTTGGTCTTAAATATTAACCCTGACTGATATGATGATTTCCATTTCACCTCTTATCTCTCAACCCCGAGCCAAGAAATAGCTCTCAAAGGTGCTCACCTTGTCATTGTTACCCTTAGTATGTGTAGTCTTCCCTTATTGGAAACCCAAATATAAGAAGAAATTTCCTTTTGTTCCTTCCAGGAATCCCCTTGTCCAGCATAGTAGCAGCTTTTCAGAATTTAGTGACATTGTAGAGAGGCTCTGAACCCCATGAATTTATTGGCAAGAAAGGTTTAACTGTTCCTGACTGCATATGGGCCCTCAGCCTGCCCTGTGTAGCTCAGAACATCTAGGCAGAAACTTCATCACAGGACACGTGCTCTGCACATGCCAAATATAAAAGTGATAAGGAAACCTAGATCAAATTCCTTTCTTTGGTAGGTTGAAGTTTTGATACAGGAAATAACTGCAGATTTGCTCCTACTTTAAGGGGAGCACTTTATTAACTCAGAAGTAGCAGATCTGGCTAATCTGGAACCACATTTATAGCATCATAAGTACATGGAGATTTCTAGAAGAATGAAGTAAGTACTGTATATACTTAAACTAGAAATGTTTCCAAATTTCTGACATGTTTTCCATATCATTTGTCAAAATGAGCAAAAACTGAAAAAGAGCTCCTTTAATTTGGTCCTATGTTCAAGTGACTGAATATCTGAAATCAACCCGCAATGCTTTGTAGCTTGGTAGTACCACATACATGAAAAGATTTGGAGGAATGGCAAAAACAGAAGGAAACGTTATTCTGACCTATCCAAAATAAGAGAGCTGTTTGTGGTGAGCAGACTACTAAAATGTGGCATTAACAGCACGAAGAACTCGCAGGATATCATAATCTATTAGGAAAACACTGAAATAGACTTTGAGGAGATTCGTTACCAGTATGCTGACATTTGCTAGACAAGTTTAGCAAAGAAAATGACCATTCTCCAGGCTTTTATGACTGTGACGATGATTGCTGATAGATATTGAAAACTTCAAATATGTGTAGTATATGCAGAAATACATATTTTTTCCTGTTCATTTGTACATGGGTTGTAGTAATTTTGAGTACTCAGGTTTATATCTTGGAAATTAACTGCAGGTATACATGGCAGCAGTGATATTGTCCGATTAGTCTTGGGTAAAGTGAGAGACAGAAAATGACTTGCCTTAGGATACACAACGAACCATTTTTTAGAAGGATTTGAGCTTTTGTTTCAGATATCCCTGATTTGTATCTCAGTGGATTAACTAGCACCCTTGGGATGGCAAAGAGTGATCCTGTGTATGCTTAGGAGGAACTTAGAGGTCCATCTTTAGCAAAATTACTGCCTGATTCACTAAGGTTTTCCTCTCATTCTGTGTCTGAGAAAATACCTTGATGAATTAGGCCCTTAGTTGGATAAACTAGCTGGCTAACAGCTACTTTAAATATTTGAAATGTATTTCTTTAATACATGTATATGCTGATAATTAGCTACAGTGTTATATCAAGGTTGTGGCTTTTGTTTCATTTGCACTTTTTGGTTATCCTGAAAACCAGACATGTTTGTAGCACTTATGGACTGGTGTTCATCAATGCAGAAGACCTTATTTCGTCTAACGGCTGTGTAGATGGCTCTGAATAACTCTAATATGGGTTGGACTTTGAAAAACTCTCCATAAATTAGATCAATTTTTCATATTGTATGTGAACTCTTCAAATATTTCTGCACAATAGTTAAAAAAAATATAATGATGTTTGAAATGACAAGTGTGTCTTGGTGAAGACTTAAACTCAGCAATCCATCATCACTTGTATGAATATTGTACCTCTATCAAGTCTGTTGCCCCTGCTGAGGGGTTGCTGATATCTGAAACCACACTTGACAAGTGAATATGTACCCATCTTTCAAAAGAATTATTTTGCTCCCTTCTCTTACATTGTCGAAAGAAAATATTCTAACATTGGATTTTTGCTTCATTTTATTTTATTGTGCAATACTTTCTCAGTATAAACTTTCATGTTAGTGAAACTGGAGGAAAACCCCTATCTTTCACAGTTTTAGCTACGTGTGGATCATGTTTTGCATTTTAAAGTCTTAGTATTGCTTACATAAACATATTATAATGGCTTATGAAAGGTCAGTCACATTTCTCAAAAAGATACTGTAGTATGGTTGTGTTGCCATTCAGCACAGAAGTATAGGATGGTGATAACCCAAAAATTGGAATCAGAATTGAAAGTGACTGACATAGTGTGAGTAGAAGCAGAGCTACTCTGGTATGTGAAAGTAACCATAGTAACGTAATGCTATTTTTTATGTTAGATTCCCGATTGACTGCTTGAGCTTGCTTTTTATCTGAGATCACATTTTCTCAATGTTCATTTAACACTTGTCATCACTTGTAATAGATGATTGTAAACAAAGATTTAAAAGAAAACCATGCCCACCATGCACTGAGCAGTATTTCAATACTTTAAAAAAGTTGTTGATGAAATAATTTTAGCATCTTTGCTGCAGTTCTCCTGAGGTCTTGGAAACAGCTGTATTTGTAGTGGTCACAAAGTATATCTGACACACAAAGTATAACTGGTTCATATTTTGTTTGCAATGCTACTTGTAAAATCATGGCTAATGTGAACAAATCTAATCAGTATTTGTAATAGTTTGATGCTTCCAAGCATGACTGTTTAAAATGGTTCAGCTGTGTTACAGGAAATCTATTTAAAGAATTTAAAAAAACTAATTTTAACATTCAATTACATTGTGCAAATTACTATTTGCCATATGGACTTCTGAAATATTGAACAGCACACAGTGAATACAGTTGTCTTTTAAGACTCTACTGTAAATGTATGCAAAATTAATCAGAGTACATTAATGATCAGATTGCTGTCCTTTCTATTAGTTCAGCTTTTTTTCTCCTTAAGCATGGCTTCCAGTTTGCATATTTTCTCTGACTGACAAGGATATCTGTAAAGTAAAAGGATGAAAATGTATCCTTGCAGTGGCTGAGGCAAGAACTCACAACTGAGGCTATGAGAGACAGAAATAGCTTATTTAGTCAACCGCTGTGGAAAAGTTCTCAGTTATTAGAGCATAAGGCAAACAAATTCCCTATGTGACAGTTTTTTTGCATTAGAAGTACTAAAAAAAAAAGAAAAGAACAAAGGCAAAACAAAATAAAGAATCTGTAACATGATATTCCTTATTTCCAACTTGGAGTACAGTCCAGTATTTTGATGGGGATAAAGTACAAGGAGAGTAACTATTGAAAATTGTACTTTAAATTATTCAAAGCTCCCTGCACCCACACGATGCCCAATCAGGGAGCTGCTGTTTGATTGGCATGAGCAGAGAAACGCTAAAGCGGGCAGATTCTTTGTGTATTATTTTTAAGTTATCCTTCCCTTAAAGAGTGCGCAGTTTGTTTTTATTATTAGGATTGTTTTATTTTTTATAGTATTTATGGTATGTATTATGATTTTGCTTATTTTCAAATGATCATTCTAAACCATCTTGGATTGATTTAGCATCTGAAGAAGTGGTTCATAAATAGTTTTTCTACCTGAAAGCCAGAAAAATAGCTTTTTACCACTGTTTTTTACATTTCTTTGCATTTTGTTTACAGACTGGAAGGGGACTTTTGGCATGAGTCAAGCTTGAGTAACCCTAAGTATGAAAAAAATACTAGGAAAAAAGCAGTGCCCCAGTAAGCAGTGTACATCTGAAAAAAAGATGCTGTTAATGTTTAGCCAAACCAATAGTAAAACATTATACCAAAGGATTTTGCTGGAGAAAGACCTTAAGGCAGGGCATCTAAAATTGTCCTTAGAACTGCCCAGCTAGTTAGTTTTTCAGGATCTTTACAATAAGTAAGCATAAGATAAATTTTGTGTATTTATCTGATGCATGTTATTTATGGATATCCTGGAAACTGGATTGGCTGATAAGCCCTGCTATATGGGGATAAAAATGCATATTAGTGGTTATATAACCTGACAGAAATTTTACATCACCAGCACCCTTTGGCTTTAAGCTGTTATTGCCATTGGAAAATTTCCAAAAGACATCCTTGTCAATATTTCTTTTCCAATCCCCAAAACCAATTGGAATGTGGAAAATACAGGACAATAAGAACATAAGTGCCATTCTGGGACAGACCAAGGTCCATGGAGCCCAGCATCCAGTCTCTGACAGTGGCCAGGCCAGCTCACAAGTACCCGGCAGATCCCTAGTATTTGATCTGTTACTTATATCTCACTCCCAGGGATAAGCACTGGCTTTCCCAAGTCTGCTTGGCTAATAACTGTTTAGGGACTGTTCAACTCGCTTTTGAACCCTGCTATGTTAGTTGTCGTGACCACATCCTTTGCAACAGATTCCCTAGCTTGCAGTCACATACAGCTATTTATGCAGGTAATTAAAAACAGGATCACACTAATAGGGTAACATCATTTGGATGAAACACAACTAGCCTTTAGAAGATGAAGAGGAACAAGAAATAGTATTTAATGTGAATGATAGCTGAGAAAATGAATTTAAAAAATATGTATCTTTGCTGTATTGATTACAAGCCATTTGATAGGGTAAATCACAACAAATTGGTAGAAATAATTTATAGAGCTGATATACCAAAACAGATTTATTATGAATTTGTACTGGAATCAAACTATGGACAGAATATCCAAAAAAATAAAGAAGATGGAAATAGGAAGAGTAAGTCAACTTATATTCATTTTATCAGTGAATTTTTAATGTTGAAAGCTCTGGAAAAATGGGAAAGCATAAACATCAACATAAACTTGTTGAATATTTGTTATAATATTGTATTTTTGGCATATAAGAAAGAAGACCTACAAGAGATAAATTGTATGTAACCTGTTAAGTCTACAAAATGAGTCTGAACACCAAGAACATGAAAATTGTGATAATCAATAAAGAATGCCAACACTATAGAAATATTTGCTGAAGGAATGAATCTAGAACAAATTAAAATAATTTAAATAACCATGTAAATAGCTTACAGAGAAATGTTTAGCAAGTAAAAAAAAAATAAAAAGAGAAAGTTGGGAAAAAAAAAGAAGAAAAAATATATATTTTTGGGATCATAATATGTTTTAGAGCTCCATATTCAGACACAGTCCAGATAGCAAAATTAGCTGGATAAACTTATCCAGCTAGGATAGCTCTTTGGCCCGACCAGACTCTGAATATCTGAGTTAGCCGGTTTACTTAGCTGGCTAGCTCAACTCCTACTAGTTATGCCCCTGGACTGCCCCTAACTTATGTTTAATTGTAGAGACTAAAATTTAGCTGGATATGTGCCCAAATATTAATTTAACTGGCTAATTTCTTTTGAATATGAGCCTCTTAGGTACCAAGCTAAAGAAACAGCATTCATTGTCTTAGTCATAGGATACAGAAATTAACCTGGACTTACAGTAAAAGGTCTTAAAGAAAATGCCTACATTTGAAATATAGTGATGTAAGGGTGCATGAGATGATGGGAGATGGAAGAAGCTGGTTAGAAGACCTGGTGAAAAAGAAAAGTGATTTGCTGCTCATGCTCAGACTCTCATGGCAAATTAGTTCATTTAGCACTCAAGGCCATGGTAGAGGGCAAAAGAGAAAAGCAGAGAATAATCAGGGGCAATGACATTAAGAAAGAGTCAAGGGGGAGTCCAAGATGAAAGCTAGCACCTACTGCCTGTCTGTGTAGTCATCGATTTCCATTTCCTAACTGCAGTAGTTTTGGCAAAAATGTCATACAAACTTGAAAAACAGACAGAAATCAAAGTAAACAGTGCCTGCCGCCTCTCACAGCTCCAGTTTCAGTGATCGAATCATGCACATGTTTTTTAGCAAGCAAAAAACATTGCTGAGTCACTCAAGAACTAAGTCTCTGTTGGCACACACTTCCATATAAAACTCTGCTTGGTTTTCATAAAACAGTGTTAGCTACCAAGAGAGGACATTGACACCTGTGAAGAATAAGGGTGAACAACTCATTATCAGGGTCATTTATCAAACTGCGTTAAGGAGTTTTCGCTTGTGAAAAATGCATTAACGCATGCGATAAGCACCATAACTCATGGTGCGATGCAAATTTTTAAAAGGGGAGGGATTGGGAAGGAGTCGGGGGCAGGTGCGAAGCCATAACGCACGATATCGCACGGTTTTAACGCCGAAAATAACTACTTTTTTCAGTTGTGTTAAGCTGTGCGATATCGTGCGTTATGCCCATAACGCAATTTGCGATTTTTTTTTGCAAATTCCGTTTTGGGCATTTTTAGGTTGGCGAAGGGCCTGAGATGTGGGAGGAGAGTGGGGGAAGGGCCTGAGATATGGGGCGGGGGGGGGGGGGGGAGAGAGTGAGCGCCTCTGGGGGTGGCACCATAATAAGCAGCTATTTATGCTACTACAGGAGGCCTACCTAGTAACTCGAGGAGCGGTTTAGGTAGTAGTGTAGGGGTTAGGGGCCACTTCTACATGCAGAATGAGACGCATAAACAGAACAGTACACGCTTGTGATTTCTTTTGGAGTGAGGAAAGTCACACAAAGATGAGATTTGTACAATGTTCTCTCAACCTAGCTTGATGTTATAAAATAGCCTGGAAGCGCATACTTGTGCCTGCAATTTTAAATGGACTCATGCATGTGCGTGCAAATGCTGCTGCTTCAGTGTAAGTGGGGGAATTTTATAAGGGTCATGTTCTGACACCATTCGCCATTTTACCAGTTCATTCTCAGTTCACACAATTTAGGGCTAGGACTTGCAACAGCCCCTCCCCCCCCCCAACTTAATAGGCACCCTTCCTCCCCCGTTAGCCCTGATCCTTAAAATACCACTGCCTAGCCTATATCATTTTGTTTTACCCCTTACATGCCATCCATAGCAGAAGTAAAGTTACCTGGCAGAGGACCCCAGTGCGTGCAAGGAAGCTTAAATATTTACTTGCACATCTCTTGCCCAGGCCCCGCCCCTTTTTAAAAAAACATGCCCTGAAGCCAATAGCCCAATGTCTTCTGGAGTGTTACGGTGGGGTGCATGTGCACTAGCATACACATGCATATCCTACTTGTCACTGACAGACCTACCTTTTTGTAGGACCTAAGTATATTGGGGTACATTTTCGTAACCCCCGAAAACCTACCCCTGCGCGCGCCAAGCCTATTTTGCATAGGTGCGGCGCGCCAAGCCCCGGGACGCACGTATGTCCCGGGGCTTTAAAAAACGGGCGGCCCGGGGGTGTGGCTGTGGTCCGGGGGCGGGGCTGGGGGCGTTCCTGAGTTCTTCAGCACAGCGGCCGTGCTGGAGGTTTGCGCGCCGGCAGCTGGCTGGTGCGCGCAAGTTACGCCTGCCTCGGGCAGGCGTAACTTTTGAAACAAAGGTAGGGGGGGATTTAGTTAGGGCTGGGGGGTGGGTTAGATAGGGGAAGGGAGGGGAAGGTGGGAGGGGGGGCCGAAAAAGTTCCCTCCAAGGCACTCCAATTTCGGAGCGGCCTTGGAGGGAACGTGGAAAGCCATCGGGGCTCCTCTTGCGCACACAAACCCTGGATTTTATAACATGCGTGCGGCAGCACGCGCATGTTATAAAATAGTGTACATTTGTGTGCGCCGGGTAGCGCACAAATATACCCCACGTGCTTAACTTAAAAAATCTGCCCCATTAGGTGTATAGAGATAAGGTTACCTGGATTGTTAGCTCTAGATCTGTACTCTATATACTACAAACAGATTTCACTTTTGACACCCTAGTTTAGTAATCTTTTGAAAATTGTTTGCTTTTTGGCATTCCTTCCAAAATTTTTTTTTTTATCAGGAAAAGTTGGAAAGCATTTTGTTCAGACTTGGTTTTTATAAGCTTTTGATAGATGTAATGCATCTTTTTGCTTTAGGCGACATTTTCAAACTGTTCTCATTGAGATAGTGTGTAGGTATTTTTTGCTTTTCGACTTTACTCCCAGTTTCAAAGCCAAAATATGCTTGTACTTTTGCTTTGTACCTGCGTTTTCTGTGGGTACTTTTTTCATGGAAAGTAATACATGCAGAATTAAGAGCCCTCCCCAGGAGCATCTTGTTCATTGTTGCTAAAAGTACATGCCTTGTTCCAATATTTTAGCCACATTAAGAAAAGGCAATTTTCAGACAGCCTTTTAACTTAGGTAAAATGCATTTTCCTTTTGCAAATCACTTTGAAAATTGCCCTCTTAATATTGTCACTTTATCCTGGAAAAGCAATTAATTGCCCAAGTGATTTGAAATGATATTGTATAAAAAAGCATAGTAGGAATTGAATTTACTTCCAGTCAACAAAATGTTGATTGAAGGTAAAAAAATGGTGTCGGAGGATGTCATGGGGTGTGTGAGTCCTCAGTCTGTGGCACGGTTGACATTGCCCAACATGTGGACACGGATGGGCCTGCACTGACAGCAGGCAGACACGCTCTGGGCTGGGACTGAGACGAAGACGTCACTTACACCAGCCACTTCACCCGCAGGTTCTGAGGCCGGCAGGACTTGGGCAGATGTCCTCGGCAGAGAAGCAGAGCAAGGGTCAGGGCAGGCAGCGTTCTGGCTGAGTCAGTATCCAGGCGAGAGCTGAGGTGGGCGGCTAACAAGTCAGTCAGGTCAAGGCACGAGGGATCAGTTCTTCCAGGGTGCAAGGAAGGCAGAGAACATGGAGGGCTTGGGCAAGGCAAGAATAGCAACAAGACAGGAACAGAGGATGAGTGAGCGCAGGACAAGGCAGGTGCCAGAATGGGACAAGGAACTGGAGCAAGGCAAGGACTGGAACAAGGCTAGGATCAAATAACCAGCACTGCAGACACAGGAGGACGTGTTGCTGAGGCAACAGAGTACTGCACAGGTGGCGTTTTAAAATCCTTGGGTGGATGATGTCTTAAGTATGCACTGTAGTGCCTTTAAGAGTGTGTGGATCACGCATGCACATGGGGCCTGAGTATCACATGGGGCCAGGAGCATCGGTGGCATGGTGGTGGCATCCCGGAGCAGGAACAGCTACAGATGAGCGCCAGCCATGGCACTGTGGCTGGCAGGCCGTTACAATGAGCAGGAAAGCTGCTTTTTTCAGGGATGTATCTTGAATTAACAGCTTTGAAGAATGTAAACTTCATGTGTATTTCTTTCTGCCTCGTAAAATAATGGAAGAGCTGCACGGTTCTCAGGCAGCATATCTTGCTAAATAAAACTGGAGCGTGCCATCATAGAAGAGGGGATTTAGGTTAGTGAAATAGTCACATTTGAATCTGAGGAATTGACGGAGAGCTTGCTTATTTAACTAATTAGTTATGATTTACTGGTTATCAAAATGTCTGAGCATCGGCATTAGTTTAGTACATACTTCCCAGCTTTAATAATGATGTAACAAATTTTAAGTGCCAACAAAACAGGAGCTTGCTGGTGTTGGATCACCACCAAGGCATGTCTCGCTCTCTGTATGAAGCTCAGGATTTAGAAAGCAGAAACCATGAAATCTTGAGATCTTAAAATAGTGCTTCTTTGCATATCTCCCACCTTGAGACTTGTTGCACTCATAATACAAAAAATAAACTCGCGCAATGGATGTTAATTGTTTTTTCTAAAGAATCGTTAAATGGTAGTGACCTAAACAGTTACAGTATATATCTAAAATTTAACATAATGTAATATTTTCACATCCATAATAGTGAGAGATGTGTTTTTTCAGGATTCTTTGATTGTTAGTCCTCAGGGGATAGGGAAAATACCTACAGTACCTGAATATAACTGATTTTGAGCTGCCTGCCAGTGAACAGGCACGAGCTAAAGAAAAAAATATTGCTTTCAAGTTTATTGGATAAGTTTACCATTTTTTGGGTGGACAAATTTCAATTATCTACACATATTGCCTTGGCTGAAAAATTGTCCTCATTACAAATAAAACTATGCACAGCCTTTCACAATGTACATATTTTCAGTTGATTTAAAAGAGGTATTCCTAGGAGCCTGTTTATATCAGAGGAGTAAATCGCACACACACATTGGAATTTCCAAATGCACTCACATGGTTTTACTCCTGGTCAACTGCCTGCAGAAAAAGCAGGCGAAAAATACGCATGCCATTTATACATTAGAATTTGTAGTCTGTTTTCAAAAAGAAACTACCTTCTCTTTGAAATTAAGCTATGAGCTATGTGCATACCTTGCACTTAGGTGGGCTATTGAAAATTGTCCCCTGTATGTATTAAAATGGAATGATTCGGCAGAGCTCTCTCACTTTATATGCAATCAGACCGATGCAATATTGGCGTGCGTTAGGACCCCAATGCAATATACAAATGGACTGCTGTGGTAAACAAGGAGGCCCTAGGGGAAGTTTTGCGCCCCCCTCGGCAGCAGGCACCCAGAGAGGTGGCTGTCAGTGGTTTAGGAAAACGGACGCTCAATTTTATGAGCATCCCTTTTCCTAATCTGTGCACAGCCAACAGGTTAAGAAAACGGACGCTCGTTTAATTGAGCGTCCCTTTTCCTAACCTGACCGCCTGCACGCTTCAAACATTGTTTTAAACAGTTTTTCTTTTAAAGTTCCTCTGACTTAATATCTTTGGGGCAGGCATTAATTTTTGAGATTAAAAATGTGCCCGTTGGGTGCACATTTTTTTTTTTTTGCATAGGGAGAAAATAAGTAATAACCTCATCAACACGAATTTACATCTGATGAGTGCTATTAAATATGCGCTGTATTAGCTGTGCATCTTGGACGAGCTAACCCCCATTTTGCATCGGGGGTTATAGATGGGCATCTAATTGCATGTTGAGCCATGCGCTGTGACCAGCACACAGTATTACATCAGCCTGATTAGGGTTTTCTTAAAAGAAAAATAGTCTATATAAGACAGTTTTTCCTCATTTATAATAGGAACTTGTACTTGGCATCTCTTGAATTTTAAGACTCAAATCTTTCAAATGCCATATATGTGGGGAAAATTGAGTTATCAGTATTTCATTATTTGTTTGCTTTATTTTTTTAGTTATATACAATGTTATTTTCACATGTTCAAAGTTGATGTTCTAGAGCAGTGGACTTCAAATTTGTCCCCCCAACCTGTCTGTTTTTCAAGTTATCCACAGTTAATGTGCATGTAATATATTCGCGTGTATTGTCTCCCTTGTATGCAAATATATTGTATGCACATTTCTTTGCCATCTGTATTATTTAGGAGAGGGTATCACCTTCTGTCTGTGTTGACCAACACCACATCCATCATTTCCATGGCAATAGCCTGAGTGTCACCACGGAGTCACTAGACTGGTGCCCTGGATGTGTTGGATCCATATGTCTGGTCTGCTGTTCAGAGAATAAGGAGGAATACCTACATGACAGAGGGCAGGATGGGTAGGATTTAATGAGACCCAAACAGGATCAGAGACAATACCAAGAAATAACTTGGACTCCGTCATTAAAACACCTTTCCCTATGAGAGAGAGGATGGTTAGGCCTCTTAATATCTCTTCTTTAGAGTTCTTACAACTTTGTCATCCATCCAGAAAGGGATCTCCAGCATGCCTGGTGCAATTTTCTTCCAATTCAAGAGGAAATCAGAAATCCTCCTTTATTTGCAGAAACAAAATTGTTAACCAGAAAAAAATGGTGTTAATTTTCATGTTAGAGGTAATGGAGCCTCAGAAAAACTGGAAGACCGTATTTTGGAGAGACCTTCTAGATTCAAAATAACTGTGATAACTCTATAATGAGGGAGATTATAGAGAAGGAACAGACAGGCACACCAAGACCACAAGGGAGTCATTCCAAAGTATTTTTAAAACAGATCAGGCAATTGAAAGGAGAGATGATTCAGTGAAACTCTGCCTCCAAGATGCATAGTGCATTGTCAATGTTTCTGGCTATTTTCATAGAGGGAACAGCATCCTTAAAGACTACCAGTGAATGGCACATGAAAACTGTTTTTTTGAGCTTATGTTGGCCATATTACAGGTTGAGGTGGTTTCAGGTATTGTATATTTCTAGAGCTATTGTGAAATGGGCTTAGTATCTGGAAAGAGAGAATCTGAAAACAGTGACAGACAGTCATGGGTCGAGGTCTTCTATGGCTCTGACGATACTTGCATTCTAATTACCGGCATGTGGAATTTCTGCTGAGAGAGGCCTTTGGCTAAATAAGTGGTTGGTGGACTTTTCTTCTAAAGTGCAATTGACAGGTTTACCCTTTGAAAGTAGAACTTTTTGGTTCACATCTGGATAAGATTATAAAATCTTGCAGAGAAGACTCTCTTCACAGTTTGAGAGCCTCAGAAGCCTTGTCCTTACAGACTTGCCAAAAAGACTTTAGAAGGAGGTGTAGCTTCAAATGCTACAGGAGCTCCCAGCTTTGCTGCTTTTCGCTCTTTCAGAATTAAGGAAAGTGGAGACGAATTGGAACTGGAAAAGCTTCTTTCAAACAGCATTCTAGGCACTCCTGTCCTGAGGCAAGAGCAGGAACTGAGGAGGAAGAGATTAGTTGTTGAGGGTAGACTTCAATGGTACTGATCGATCTGGAATGCATTAAGAAGACACAGGTGGTGAAGTGTGATAAAAGGTTATAGAATAGAGTTTCATTCTGTGCTCAGACCAACAATTTTTGGCTTAGACTTAAGAAAAGGAAGACATCTTGAGGGAGAAAGGCATCTGATAGAGCAGAAGTTATTCCTAACCTTGTTAGAGAGGTATCTATTCAAATTTTGTGGTGCTGAAGAAGCTGGGGGGGTTTTGGTCATTGTTTGATCTCAAGAAACCGAACAAATTAAATGTACAGAAGGCTTTTCATATGGGAACCCTTATCTTTTATCATTCAGGCAATCAGTCGGTTGAATTTCTAGTGCTGCTTGAACGTACAGGATACCCATCTTCGCATTCTCATTGCTCAGTGTCACAAGAAGTACCTTTGCTTTGCTGATGAGCAGTGAGCATTTTTAGTACAGAACTTTTCCATTGTTTCCAAGGATGTCCATAGTAGTGTTACCCTGATCACAATGCTTTGAGAGCTTTATGTATCTTTTTCTGGACAGTTAGCTAATAAGAACTACATTCGTTTTGGTGGCAATAAAGGCAAAAGTCAGGGTTATGAAATCTCTGCTGGATCTTCAGTTGGGAGAATGCGTGTTATCAGCTATCTAAAGATCTGTCATCAGGGAGTGAGGTTTATCACTTATAAATATATGCTGATAGCTGCAAATACAACATTCAAAAGAAAAGTCATGCAAGCTACATTTAACCCGCCTGAGTAAGGCCCTGCTGAGATAAGTCCCAACATGGTGTAGAATAGCAGAGACTTACCAGAAGAGGAAATTCCCTTGCCTAATCATTTCCTTTCTGTTTGTTTCTTGCTGGTCTGGACCATACCTTTCCTCTGTTGAATGAATAAACTTGATGTGTGTTATGTGAGTATATGCCTATCTAATTTGGCTCAGTTTTTTTCTTTCTTACTGTTCTTATGTTTACTGTAATGCTGGGAAGCACGAAGGCTGAGGGAGAAGAAACAGAAGAGATTATGGGAGGAGGAGAGAGAGAGAAGTCTTAAAATGACCGAAATACTAAACAGTTTAGAACTGCAGCAGAAATGAGAGAAGAGAATCAGAAGTTGGGGAGGCGGAGCAGCAGTTACTAGAATGACCTGCCAAAAAATAAAAAAATAAAAATCTGCTTTTTCAGCTCAGTGATGTGGCTTGCAGCATATCAGACATCTATGATGTGTGCAAGCCATTTGTAAGTTGCAACCTGATGTGTTACCAGGGTATGAGTTGAGAAGCTGTACTAGATATGGATTTCAGCAAAATGGTGACACTGTCCCACTTAAGAGGCTCACAATCAAATTGGCCTGGCTAGAGGTGGATTCCTGTAAGATGGGTATTAAGGACCAAAATATGTATACCCTATAACAGAAGAGAGAAAGAGGTGATATTACAGGCACATCCAAATATCTCAGAGATATGAATAATATGCAAGAGGCAAACCCTTTTCAGTGGAAAGGAAATTCTAGGACAAGAGGTCATACAATACAATACAGGATTTATTTGGCACACACCTCATCTGATTATTGTTTTTTTGTTTACATGTTCTATTGTACCCTGCCCTGAACCTAGGAAGATGTGGGTTATACATTTTTAAAAATAAAATGGCTAAAGGCAAGATACAACAGTTCTGGTAAATTAATTATTGCAGTAATATAGCATAAAACAAAAATAAAAACTAAAGGTAAAAACGGGACATTAAAAACAAAGGAAAGTAAATTCCACAGGTGAAGGTACACTTTACTAACTCTTCTATGAATACAGAGTAGGACTCAACAAATCCAAGTCACCATGGTGTCTATAAATTATGCTGTGCAACTGGGAATTTTCTGCCCCATTTCAGATATCCTTATTAATTCCTGCGGCCATTGCACTCCCCAGAAACAGCTGTCGTCATCAGTGGGTACCATATGGCTCTCAGGGAGTTTGAGCCACATAGTGCAGAAACTCCTGTGCTAATCTCATGAGACCTAAGCGCATGAGAGAGTTTGTGCACTTGCGTGGCTCAAACTCATTAAGAGCTGTGCAGTACCAATCAACGAGAAAAGCTGTTCTGGAGGGTTTGGTGGCAGCCAACAAGGTGAGGAGGGATTGGTGGCATACTCAAGCTGGCTCAGGGGTGACCGGGGCTAGCTTGCTTGTGGGGGGGGTGACTAAGGATGGCTGGGTTAGCTGGTGGATGACTGACTGGCTGGTTTGGGGGGTGTAGGGGTTAAGGGGTGAAGGGAAGTGGCTGAAGTTTTGAGGGTGGAGCCTCCTTGGTAGCTGAGGGTGGAGATGAGAAAGGAGGAGACTGCTGGGGACAAGGATAGAGGTTGAGAGAGAGGGAGAGACTAGTGAGGATGAGAATGGCTTGAGTGAGAGACTGGTTGGGAGAAAGATGGGATTAAAGAGATGGAGATTGCAGGGGATGCCAGCCATGGCAAAAGATGAATCAGTAGTGTATTGAGGGCCTAATTTACTAAGCTTTTTCTCCTAGAGACAGAGAATGGGAAAGCAGCATCGTAAATCAGGCCCTGTGGCAGACCTCAGAAGGGGGAACATGATGTTGGAGGGGAGACAGCCCCTCCCCTACTTAACCTTTGGTGGCGATGACAGGGAGATTAAGCGAGCTCTTAGCTGTTGGTTCCTAAGTTTATAGACCGGCTTCCCGATCCAAAGAAAATTTGTCAAGGCCTAATATAGAGCATTACAAGCTCTATAGTATTTATCCTCACAGAGATTAAAATCTGATCAACATATTTAAAATGATTGACTATTATTCTTGTAAAGTATAGCAATCAGAAACTATTTAATGTCAATCAAAGCTAAATGCCAAACAGTATATAAAAGTTTATAAATAAATAAATAAAAAAAATAAAAATTAATTAATTAAAAAAAACAGATTGCAACTGACACTTGAAATCCTCAATATCTGTCACTGCCTGGAGCGCCTTCGGCAAAGATTCCAGAGGAAAGGAATTGTGCATGACCCAGACCTGTTTCTTTTTCCGTTTTGCATCTTTATGCCCAGGGGATGTGAGTAAACCATACCTAACTGACCTCAAAGTCTGGGAAGGAGCTTAAGATCACAAGCGACCTGTGAGGTGTCTATGATCTCCACCTTCACTTCCACCCTACCTTAATGCTTTGAGATTTAATGGGCAGCCAGTGGAGAGTTTTTAGTAAAGGGAATAATATGATACTGCATCTTTGCATTAGATAAGCAGATGGGCAGCTGCATTTTGAATAATCTGGAACCTAATGAACTTCACCAACAAGCCCAAATAAAATGAGTTGCAATAATTGGTCTTCATTGTGACAAATGCAAAACTTCTTTAAATATTTATAAAACTTAACTTCACAATTGCTGGGTACAGTGTAACTGGAAAAAATGTTACTTTCACAACCAAAATGATCTAGGTCTCAAAGTTTAAGTTGGAATCCAGTATAACACCAAGGACTCAAACTTGTGATTTATTCACTGCGGAAACATTGTTCAAGACAGTTGGAGGCTCCGGCTCATTCAAGTTCATTTTACCTATGAACATCAGTAAAGTTTTGGTTGCATTTAGGATAAGTTTATTTGCGAACATCCAAAGCCTCGTCTCCTGCAAGCAATTAAGATCTTCATTTGCTTAGTGAGATTTGAATTGACTTTAATATCCAACTGAACACTGTCTGTGTATAAAAACTATTTCATATCACCTTACTTGATAACATTGACCTGTGGACATCTGTAGATATTTTATAGGAAAGGGGAAAGGATTGATCCCTGGGAGGACACCACAAGTAATTATATTAGGTTTACAGTAACAGTTGTCTCAGATTACATGTTGCATTTGTCCAGTAAGTTATGACACAAACTTGGAAAGTGCAGACACTCCCTCTCTCCTCAGGCCAATCAGGATGCCCTGGTCATTAGTATCAGTAATCATATGTTGCAGAGATATTCAGCAGGATCAGTACAGATGGTAAATCCTTAACTGCAGTACACAATAGGTTATCAACCAGAGCAACCGGGACAATCTCTGTAAAGTGACTTCTTCTAAAAACTGAGTGGAAGTAATAAAAAAAAAAAAATGACCAAACAGCTCACGCTATTAACTTAGGCCTAGATTCACTAATACTGCTGGGCTCTTTGAATCCCGCGGTACAGGGGGGTGAAGCGGGGGGGGTGAAGCGGGGGGGGGGGGGGAAAACGGGGGGGGGGGGGGGCGGGCCTGCGAAAGCCGGCAGCGATCGCACCTCTGCGGTGCAATCGCTGCCAGCTTTCGCTCCCAATGGCGCCATCAAAAAAGGTGGCGCTGTTGGGCACGAAATTGGCAGCAAAAGGGTTCTTACCTTTTCGCTGTCCACGATGTCTTCGCGGCGTCCGCCCCTGTGCAACCCAGACTCCTCCTCTTCCGGTCTTGACGCCGCCCCCATTTAGTGATCGCTTTGGAAAATAACCCCCTTAGTGAGAAAAGGGATCTTTGTCATAGGTTGATTATGTAGATTGAGCACAGATTTTTTTTTAGCAAACTAGGAAAAACTCCAGATGTTAAAGATAAATTTATTATGGTCTCAACTAAGCAACATTTTCTTTGGCTGCCTTAACTATCCAAGCTGGGCAAACATCAGAAGAACAGCAGGTAGCTTTAGTTGTACAGAGTCAAAGATGGGACAAAAGAAAATTGCAGCAGAGTCACATTATCAGTTTAGCCGCTTCTAAAGCCTAGAAATCTTACTCTCAAAATGCATTTCAACATTTTTGGTTATGACCACATAAGCGTTTTTAGGAGACTTGATACTACTATAAATAATTCCTTCATGGGATTGTTAGAAATCATTTTAGCTATAAAGTAATCTCTTTATATGTACCACCATTTTATTATGGACACGCTTTGCTTTCTTGCACGTTCTTCTTTTAAGCCTGATTTTAACCAATGGCGTTCTAACTGATGATTCTTTCTTGAGCAGGTGCAAATCACCATCAGATCATGGGGCAGATCTAGAGTGCTAACTGGCCTATTATGGCAATGTTTATGTTCAGCTGCTTCAAGTGGAGATTTTTCTATGGGGCCATGGCCTCTCTGATATATAATTTGGCATTCCATGTTTCCTTAGGTAGATCTGTGGAAAATGCATGTGGAATCGGCATCTTTAGTAATAAATTATTTGCGATGTGGTCAATCTTAAAATCTCTCCAATTTCGCACTTTCTTGGTAGTTACTGAGAAGTACGGTAATTCCCAAGGGTTCAGACCACATCATAGGGAGAGATTGAATCCTGGAAGTGGCAGCATGTAATTAGTGTATTCTCACCTGCTTTCTCTACAACTGGTGCAGCAGCCATATCACAGTCCCCAGGCAAGACATTTCTCCATCGCACTGAGGCAAATGGTGCAGAGCCTCCCACCTTCTGTCTGTCTCTGGTGAGCTCTGATCATTGTCGCCTCCTATAGTAGCCTCTTGCACCCTTGGGGCACTTCTTACAATGATCTGTTATCTTGTGTAAGCGTCAGGACTGCCTATGGTGAATTTTGAACCAGGGGGCCTGCTGGGGTAAGGAACCAGATTGCATCTTCCTGCATCCTGAGCTACCGGAGAACACAGATAAATTCAGACCTATACAAGTAAAGAGAACCTTACACCAGGACCAGTAAACCCACTTCCAAGGAATGGAGTAAGCCCTTGAAACAAGGGGTTGTTGAGGACAGGGATGTGTAATCTTTTCCCGCCTCATGCTCTATACTTTTAGCAGAGAGACACCTCTCTTGTAAGACATGATAGCAAAACAGTAAATAAATAAATAAACCATGAGAGATTTGCACATGCTCTTGCACTCCAGCAGGCAAAGAGAAGTCAATAGAAAAGGAAACAGTCAAGGAAAACAAGAATACTAAACAGCCTACTCACAGACCGATGTAGAAAGGTGTGTTCAGCCGAGCACACAGTTTTATCTGCTCTTCCATGCACATTTTCTGTGCTTAAGTCTTACTGCTGATGCAGCTAGGAGTTTTGCATGCAGAAAATGTTTTGGAAAATGTGCAGTCAGCTCTCACATGGAAATTCCATGCTAATGAGGGTATTAAGTACTGCTTTCCCATGCAGAAAGGGCACCTCTTAACTTGAATTTTCTTCATGCTGAAAACTTTACTCCTGGTCAGAAGTGGAATAGCATTTCCAGCGGGTATGTCAGACATTGCAAGAGGGGGAACGGGGAGAGGCCTCAGGAACAAACAGGATTTTAAAGGATTTTTAAATTGTCTCTTCCCCCCCCCCCCCCCAACTGCCTCGCAGCAGCCCCCACAGGGCCATGCCTCTGGTTTCTGGTATTTTTTTTCTTTCATTCTCCTCTCAGGTATCTACTGACGCCACAGAGTTCTACAGTTCTCTCCTCCTCCCTCCCAGCCAAACACTGGGCAAGCCAGAGCTTTCTCCCACCTGCTCCCCCCTGTTTTAACAGTGTGCAGGTTTAAAATGTGCGTTCAGCCTGTCCTGAAGGCACATTTTGCTGTCTGTGCCTTTTTTTTTTTTTTTTTACCTCCAGTGCTTATTGCATTGGAAGTTTAAAAACAAAAATTGAAATCTGTTGAACCTGTGTGCTGGATTTTATTGCACAGTTGTAATGCACAGATCAGTGAATCGGCCTGTCAGTTATCACAAACTACCTTTCTTTTGCTGTCCTGCACAAAAATCTTTAATCTCCACACATGAGTTCAGTAGCTCTTCTATCTTGGAGCATTGACAGCAGGTGACTGTAAAGGTCAAGCTTTTATACTTTTTAAGGAGAAGTTAGGGTTACCCACAATATTTTGCTGATCTTGGAAGGTTGAAATATCAAGCACTATGTTACCATGTGGTACCTTTGTCTATCATTTGCTTAGTGCATGAGGCAATCAGCCTTTTATTGTGCACAGAGAGTTCACTATGAGATTTGACATTTGATAACTCAATCAAAATGTTCCTAGGGTGAGAGAGGATTTGATGCACGTCTGCTTACTAACCAAACCGTTGCATAAAACACTGTTCCCTTTAACTGAGACTGGGTAACATCATGCTTCAAGGATCAAAAGCCATACAGCCTTTTAAGTCTGTTTCCACTCCTTCCACTAAGTCCACTTTGTCTTTGTTAGAGAACTGTTTTCAGTTTCTATTTTATTTTTCCCTGGAACTTATTGGTGTTTTTATTATATTGAACAAATTTGGGAGAAAATCAATAAGAAAAAGAGACTTTTTCTTTCCATTGATTTTCTCCCATTTTTATTAATTAGAATAAATCCTGATAAATTCCAGAGAAAAATAAAATAAAAACTGAAAACGAAGGTCCTTAGGCACTGTCAGGTTAGGGCACAATGGACACAACTCCGTTCTCTTCTATACTTGGATGCCAGGGTTTTTATTTACAGGACACAGGTTTATCTACAATTAGTACTGAACTTAGTCCAACCATCCATTATTCAATGTGAATGTTTACTCCAGGTCTGATCATGCTAGATTGCTTCACCAGCATACTTGTTTAGAGTCCAGCCCTACCATGCAGCCTTCAGCCATTTAGTTGCCTTAACACTGGGCATTTCCTAGCAGCCCCTTAAGCCAGACAAGGATGAATCTGGTTTCTCAGGTGTGGGGCTGTGTCCTGGGCTGGCACTGCTCTGAGACTGCCTCAGTTCGTCATTCTGTGGTCTCATTAGCAGGGCACCAGTCCTTGACTGAGTGGACTCTGGTTCAAGGCCTGCCAAATACTTTATTTTAATCTGAGAAATACATAAGAACATAAGATATGCCATACTGGTTCAGACGAAGGGTCCATCAAGCCCAGTATCCTGTCTCCAACAGTGACAAGTATCTGGCATTATACCCTAATATTAAATAGATCCCATGCTACTAATGCCAGCAACAAGCAGTGGCTATTCCCTATTGATAGCAGTTTGTGGACTTCTCCAGGGACTTCTCCTGACCTCTTTTAAACCCAGTTTCACTAGCTGCCTTAATCACATCCTCTGGCAATGAATTCCAGAGCTTAATTGTGCTTATCTGATACCCCATATCAAATCCTGATGGGGGGAGCCACAAACATGAGGTGGGAGGGGTTACTATGCCATGTCCTGATATTCTAATGGGGGCAAAAAGACTATCCTGGTAAAGTGCCCCACAGAGCTGTCTTGCTCAGAGATCCTCTTATGGAGTTGTCTTGCTTCCATGCAGTTGCTTTCTGAGGGATCTGTGTTGATTGAGGATAATCTCTTTGCCTGGAGATGCTGTCTGACCGTGATGACTTTACTTCAGTTGCTGGCTGAAGTTGTGGGATGATTTTGGTGGTTTGTTCCCAGGAGATATTTACTATAGACTTTGTAATAGAGCCTTCAACTTATGTTGGGGCATCTTCTGTCTTGGAGCATGATAGTAAATAAAAAGATTGTAAGTTGATTATGCCTTGTACATAATCAATCTACATTTGTTGTATATAAATTACTTGTCATATTAATAACTGCTGCCCTATTTTTTATTTAAGATTAGACTTAAAAAGATTGTGGAAGCTCATATGTTATGTGATTTTGTTTTTAGGGTTTCAGAGAGAGGATCTCCCATAATCTTAGCCATCTCTTTTCAGTCCTATAAACTGTGAAACATTAAACCTTTCATTGGGTATTCCTTGGTTTAGTAATACCAAGGCATAACTTCTCCCCTAGTCACTCTTACCATCTAGATGGTTGAGAAATCAGGAAGTCATTACTGAACAGTAGAATCAAGAGGAGAGGAGGACTGCAGCACATTATGTAGGAAGAAGTTTAATGAAACCGATGGCTTTTGGTTGTTTTGTTGCTCTTTTTCTTAGACAGATATCTTGAGTGTTTAAAATACAAGTTAAGTAATCCACAGTCATCATTGTTCAGAACTGATTCATTGTGGATTATTTTTGTGCTCCAGATTAATGCCAGCTAAAATTAGATGCCTTATTGCAACATAATAGAGCATCCACTAGATAAGCACAATGTTTCAGGGGAATAAGGTAAGGCACCACCTGATTTATTCAAACATCTAAATTCTTTTTGACAGTCTTATGCGCTGGATGATAGAACTGGATGTGTGACTAATTGTACTATCTCTGTCATCCTTGGGGTAGCTACAGAAATAAGCCACCATGGTTGACATCCATATTTTATATCATCATTGAAACAAAAAAAATAAAATAAAGTAGTTGGGGAGAAGTTTGTTAGGGAGCAAAACATTATGTGGGTTTCAGCTAAGTGGCAGATACAGCAATCCATGCCCCCCTAGGAAAGCCTTAGTAAAGATAGGTAGTCATGCTGGGCATATGTGATATATTGTTGGCAGACCAATGGTAATGCATGGCATGATTTGCAGTATTTCCTTACCTAAGAGTTAGCAGTGAGATTTTCCTGGCATGTTTGTGTGAAACAGTATATGTAGGTAAAATGATCCAAAAAAAGTGCACTTCAACAGTGGCTAACCTTGGCCATGTATACCTGCTTTAGATTGGCTAAAGAAGGTAGAGTGAGTGTGATGTAGGATACCATTTCCTCTCTGCTTCTACTGCTGCAGTCAGTGTACTATTATGGGCTCCATATTAGTGAAGGAAAACATAATGTCAGCTGTAGGGTTTTATACTTGCTATGACCAGCGCTTAATTTATTCCACTTATTGCAGTTCAGTACAATGAGGTTATATGTTTAAACAGCTTATCTTTCATTTACATGGACATTACCATATTTACATAGGTGGACATGAAAACACTTATGGCTGCAATAATGGAATTTACTATGTCAACAGGTGTGGTAAGTTCCTTATCATGAGCCCTGGTCTTAACTAAGAAATAATTATTTGTAATTAATAAAGTGTAATTGTTGTTTAATCATATTTAGTGTATAAAATGAACAACAGAGAGGGAAAATTAGAGGAACAGAAGGAAATTTAGCATTTTTTCCAGCTGACAGGTTTGTGGATTTGTGGATTTTTTTGTGAAAAAATGCCATGAGTGAAGGACTTGCTGAAAGGAGCTCAAATTTACAGACAGACACTATTGCAGCCAGCTCCTGATGAAGTTGTCATAACGAAACACGCGCTGTGTTGGGTGTACTGGGCAGGACCTTTAAAAATTTACTGCTTACCAGAAATCGCAGGCAGGACGCTCAATTCATCGCTGCCTACATATGCTGCATAATTAAGAAAAGTGGCTTTCTTCTGTGTCTGTAAAGTATTGGATTTGAAAAATTGAAAACAAGCACAAAAAGGTTAATATGCATTGAGTTCCCACTAAGAACTCTTAACAAGACAAACCCCATGATTATATGTAGTGAGCAGTTCATTTATTCTTGGAAAAACTGATTCTCAACAGTGAACGCCACGAAACACGTTGCAAATACGTGCATTTGAGCCAACATGCACGTATGAGGGTTGTCTTAGGCACAAATATTTATTTGTTTAAATATATGATATTTTTCACATACCACGTGGTTTAATTATTTTGATTTGGAAGGTTTGTGGATTTGGCATATCCTGAAAACACCACAAATGTTGCTTGAGTTTTTTTACCGGATAGCTATGCATCTCTAATCATTCTTGGAAAATTGCATTATGTCATGTCTATTTAGCCACTCACTTTTTATCCTGTATATTAGAAACAAGTAGGGAAAGTGTGTAAAGGCTTGCCTTTGGGAATGCTTTCCAACCTACAGAGTGCCTCAGGGAACTGTATTGGGAACCTTACTTTTCAATATATTTATAAATGATCTGGAAAGAAATAAGATGAGTGAGATAATCAAATTTGCAGATGACACAAAATTGTTCAGAGTAGTTAAATCACAAGCAGATTGTGATAAATTGCAGGAAGACCTTGTGAGACTGGAAAATTGGGCATCCAAATGGCAGATGAAATTTAATGTGGGTAAGTGCAAGGTGATGCATATAGGGAAAAATAACCCATGCTATAATTACATAATGTTGGGTTCCATATTAGGTGCTAAAACCCAAGAAAGAGATCTAGGCATCATAGTGGATAACACATTGAAATCGTCGGTTCAGTGTGTTGCGGCAGTCAAAAAAGCAAACAGAATGTTGGGAATTATTAGAAAGGGAATGGTGAATAAAACGGAAAGTGTCATAATGCCTCTGTATCGCTCCATGGTGAGACCGCACCTTGAACACTGTGTACAATTCTGGTCGCCGCATCTCAAAAAAGATATAATTGCGATGGAGAAGGTACAGAGAAGGGCTACCAAAATAAGGGGAATGGAACAGCTCCCCTATGAGGAAAGACTAAAGAGGTTAGTACTTTTCAGCTTGGAAAAGAGACGCTGAGGGGGGATATGATAGAGATGTTTAAAATTATGAGAGGTCTAGAATGGGTAGATGTGAATCGGTTATTTATTCTTTCGGATAGTAGAAAGACTCGGGGGCACTCCATGAAGTTAGCATGGGGCACATTTAAAACTAATCGGAGAAAGTTCTTTTTTACTCAACGCACAATTAAACTCTGGAATTTGTTGCCAGAGGATGTGGTTAGTGCAGTTAGTATAGCTGTGTTTAAAAAAGGATTGGATAAGTTCTTGGAGGAGAAGTCCATTACCTGCTATTAAGTTCACTTAGAGAATAGCCACTGCCATTAGCAATGGTAACATGGAATAGACTTAGTTTTTGGGTACTTGCCAGGTTCTTATGGCCTGGATTGGCCACTGTTGGAAACAGGATGCTGGGCTTGATGGACCCTTGGTCTGACCCAGTATGGCATTTTCTTATGTTCTTATGTTCTTAACCTAGATTGCTAGTTGCGGAGGGAAGGGCATTCTGGTAGGTATGTTTTGGGGGAACGGATGAGGGGTGAATTGGTGGGGTATGTAAGGTTGGTTGGGATTGTGTGGCTGATGTTAGTGTGTGCGTTGATGTGTGGGTGGTGGAGGGTATAAGGCTGTGATTAGTCTGGGTGTATGTAGAAGGTATTTGTAGGGGATAGATGTGTTTTTAGGTAATGGATGTGATTGTGAAGTAGCATCTGTGTGATTGTAGAAGGGGTATGTGTGTGGAAGTGTGCTTAAGTTGGATATGTTTGAGAGGAATTGTGTGTGAGTCTGTGTGGGAGATATGGGTATGTATATATGGGAGAGTATAAATTGAAGTGTCATTGCTTCATTTTAAGACAGCCCACTGCACTTCTTACTTTCTCCACACCCCCTGCATTTCAGTTGCTTGGTTATTGTTTCTTGACATAAAGAGCTACTCCTCTCCCTTTTGTCATCTGTATCCTTTCTCAACAGGTTATAGCCCGGTACCTGTTGAGTCTAATCCCATTCATGAGACTCACTGGACTATGTCTCTGTAATATTAACAATGTCCAAGCCCGCCTTTACCATTAGGGCCTGCAAATCTGGAATTTTATTGCTTAGGCTATGAGCATTTGTGTGCATAGCTTTAGTTTTGCTTCCTCAATTTGCTGGTCTTCCTAGTCACCTGTCCTTTTGCTTAAGAATGGACTATTGAGCTGATTAGTTTTGTTACTATCTCTACCCACTTCCTGTGTAATGATTGTGAGCCCTTGTACTGTGGTGTGGTTGAGGGAAACTAGTAGGTGAACCTACTATGTCCATGCCAACAACTGGCGAACATGCCCTGATCTGGGATGAACTGGAGCTTTGCCTATATTGGCCCCGTTCATGCAGGTTGAGCCCTTGGTTTCCGGGGGCCAGCAGAAGGGTCCCGAGGGCAATCAGAAAGGAGAGAGTCCTGAGATGGGCCAAGGACAGGCAGCAGTCGGGGAAGTACTGAATTCAGGCCAAGAGTCAGGGTTGGCAGCAAGCACAGCATAGTCAGTGTCCATAGCAGAGGTCAGGTTCAGGTGGCAGGCAAGTGAGTGGTCAAGATCCAAAGCAGTAGTCAATCCAGGTGGCAAGGGAAAGAGTGGTCAAGATCTGAAGAAGAGGTCGTCCAAGTGGCAGGTAAGAGAATAAACAAAGTCCATAGCAGAGGTCAAAGCCAGGAGAGTGGACAGACCAAGGACTGGGGGAACCAGACAGGAAGCAGAGGCAGGACTATGATCAGAGTAGGGAAGAGGCAAGGCTGGAACAGGACGAGATGAGCAACACGCACTGCGCTAAGCAGACTGACCTGTTGCTGAGGCCCCAGCTGTGGCAATGTCATCATGAGATGTTGATGCTCTAGTTTCTGCCATGGAGCGCATTTATTATGCAGGGGTGTGCATGCGTGCACCTATGGAGGAGCATGGCGGCTTCCAGGTTAGCAATGTTCCTACTGCTTGTGGTCCAAATGAAAGGATCCATCTGAAAGGGTCAGTGGTGTTCGTGGGTGAGTTTGCTAGTCATGGGGCTATCCCGCAATCATCTATTTGTTAAACCGTATTTGTTGCGAGTGACATTCCAATTCCATTGGCTTCCTTCTGCCACCTCCATCCTCTCTCTTAAATGCTTGATGACATATGATCTGAATTTCTCACTTAGGATTCCTTTTTTCCTGCCACAGAGAGATGGAGGCCATCTTTACCATGTAGCCTTTTACTGCTCTTTACATGACTCCAGCCCCCAATATATCCAAAACTTCCTTCTTTACACCAGGTTTTGAGCCATGTATTGATGTTGTCTATATGACTTTGACTTTCATTTCCGCTTCTGTGAACAGGTAACACTTCTGAAAAAGCAATGGCCTTTGCCGTCTGCCTAAGCTGCTTCTGCAGAGTCTGGATATTTCTCTGTACTGTTTGGATGCTGTGTCTAACAAGGTCATTAGTCCCCAGATGGATGATCTATTTTATAGTCCTTTTTTCTTTAATTGAATTAACAATCTGGTTTGCATTTCTGCTAGCTGAGAATCCTGGAAGGCATTTAAGTATATTGTGTTCCTCAGAATGAGTTCCCAAGTTATTGCCTCCGAGTCTCCCAGCAAAAAGCTTTCTGTTATGATGTTTAATAGTATAGGGTTTTTGTGTGCATTGGGTATCTTCTTTCCTTTCAGATACCACTTCAGTTTCCATTACTAGAGTATCTTGATTTTCCAGTACAGAAGAGGCATTTTGTATGGGTATCATTTAAGAGAGTAGGTGTCTGTCACAGGCCTCACCTACCAGAGCCCACTGTAATCCATTTATTCCTGGGCTTCTGAATCTTGTGTGGAAGTGGGGATGAATATATTAAATCTAACTTGAATCTGTACAGATAAGATGAAATTGTCTGGGTCTTTAAACCCAACCTACTCTGTAAGGAGATAAATATCTTTATAGAGAATAACAATTAAAACAGTGAAGTATAATAAAAGAACTGTTCTTTACAAGTAATTTGTTGTACTCTAGATTTTATTGGTGATTAGTAAAGGTGTCTGTCAATTCAACAGTGCTTTCTCACTTTCATTGGCTCTCACATTTTCATTGGTCTGAATATTTATATCATCTGTCTGTTGCTATGGAATTGGTTGTTAGACCTTCACTGCAGGACTAGCCAGGAAGAAAACATAGAGTAAGAATGTTCTTTTTATGAACCTATAAAACCTGTTTCACGTGTTAGAATATTACCATTCCCTGTCACCTTTAGCAACCTGCCTTGTCTGACTAAAGATAAATTGAAACATTTTTAAAACCAGATTTTCTTGAACTTTGAGAACATGTTAATTCCCAGGTTTAACATTTCGTATGCAGGAAAATTAACAGCATGGAACTGTCTCTCTCTGGCCTCTGTAGCCTGAATATTTTTAGTAATTTGTAAAAGTATTAAAGAAGTTTGCGGTAAAAGTACTCGAAGTTAATTTGTTCTGGAAAATATATACTCTAAATTTTTACTTATGAAAAATTCCTCTAAGTTTTATCCTAATAATTATCATGAGATGGGCAGATTATAGTCTAATTTAAGTTTTAGGTTAGGTGAAGAGTTGTAAAAGGAACTTCTTGTTATTATTTTGTATTCCAAAATAGACAGACTTAGGAACTATGCCAAGGCTTGCCAAACCTGTCCTGGTGACCCCAATGCCAATTGAATTTTCAAGATATCCACAATGATTATGTATGAGATGAATTTGCACACCTTGCAGGCTCTGTATATGCTAAGTTATCCCATGCACATTCATTATGCATATCCTGAAAACCGGACTTGCTGTGGGGTCATCAGGACAGGTTTACGAAGCCCTGCAGTATATTTGTGATGTTGACCTGTTCTGGCACAGATGAATCTGTTTTAATAATACAGAAAAAATACTGCATACTGTAGGAATATGGACTACATGTCCCTTGCATCTGCTTGAGTCAGCAGCTAGTGCATTGTACTGTAGCATTCTGCTGCGTGAACAGCCTGTGAAGGTTATTTGAGGCTGCTGTAAGTCAATTCAATGACTTCTCAGTGGTTATCAGCAAGCAGAATGTCTATATAATGCTAACTACTTTGTTTTTATTGCTAAGGAAAAATTGCTTCATGAATAAGAAGGAAGGTAATAAAATATTTAATATTTATTTAGAAAGAGGAAAAGTAGCTTAATCCAAAAATAAATTCTGAATCTTAGAGGCATCAAAATTCCAGCTAGAAGATTACCAGCAGGGGATGTTTCTTTCAGTGTTTTCACTTTTGTGGGACAAAAGGAGATTGCTGGGATCAGGCTAGAAATGCAGTAGAACTGCAAGACTTCCTAGTCAGGATTTTCAAAATTATTATGTGAAGGTGGTGTTTGATAAATCTTGTCTATAATTTCATAACCTTCCATTGCCTTAACCTAATTTAATCTGGCCCATAATGATGCCAGTCACTGAATTAAATAGGATCATTTTCAAAGCCATTTACTCAGGCACATAATGATTTACCTGGGGAAACTGGCCCATCTGAAAATAGTTCTCTAGCTAGCTAGCAGTATGCAGGGATTTTCCTAATGCATGGGCTTTTAAGTGGATTTAAAAAAAAAAAAAAAGGGGGGGGGGGTTAACTTGTAGGAGGAAAGCAGTGCATGTATTTGGTATTTTCCAAAGGTCACTCATCATTTTGCCCCTCCTTAGTTGGCTGCACAAATAGCAAGTGCAGTGTATGTGGGCACTTTTAGCATCCTTACTTTACACTAGCTAATTTTCTAAGATGTGGAAATAAAGGTCAGTTAAGCAAATAATGATATAGGGTGATACCCTTTTAGTGAACTAACAATATATTTCTTGACCAGCTATGTATCAAAGTAACTTGGTGAAAAGGTATCCTGTTATACATTGTTTGTTGGTCTTTATTTCTGTGTAGTCAGGTAGACTAACACGGCAATCACAGTCATTTTCAAAGAGAAACTACCTACAAAGGGTGAATATCAAAGTGCGCATGTACTTTCCAACTAAATGGGCTACTTAGAATTGCCCCCCCGCCCCCAAAAAAGACAACATGCAGGCCAAAATTATGAGTATTCCTTGACATTATTTGCAGTACATTATAGAAGTTAAAGGTAGCTAACTATACAGAGAATTTTACTTTGCTGCCATGGTGGAACAGTATTTGATTCAACTCCGTGCTCCTCAGTCAGGACCATGGTAGTCACATGTTAGAAATCATGGTACAAGAACACGTTTTTGTAAACATGTATCAGAATGGCTCTGGAGAAGGAAAGGAAAGTTTGTTTATGCTTATTGTGGCTCCGTGGGTTTGCATTATTCCATCTGCTATATATAGTAGTAGTTTGATTACAAGGATGAAAATGGTTGAGGCTAGTCATTGGCTCCGAGCTTTAAAATTATAGCCTTTGCCCTGTGGAGCCATTGAGGTTCACTTACTATCTTTGAATAGCTTTCATTTGAAACTTTTACTTTCGTAATATAAGTGATCTTAAATTAGAATTGCTTTGTAGTATGCTTTCCTGAAACATTCCACTCAAAGTAAATGTTTATCCCATAGTGATACTCCAAGTGTTGACTGCATATGTAATTTGGCATTATGCATTATATTATAAACTCTAAAAGCTCTTAATAATCAAAACACTCACGAAAGATACTTTCAGCTGCCTGTTCAATGGAATGGCCATACCATAGTTTAATTATTTACACATTACATAGGAGCCTATTACACTTGGTGCTACAGTGACTTATGGTTCCCTGACTGAGAGGACTATCAAAAATCAAGGGTTTCTGACCAGAAGCCTGTAATCCAATTACTGTACACCTTTGTAATAGACGTAATGTGATGGAATGAAAAGCACTATTCAAGGATTCACAATATTTTGCATGTTCCTACCCTTTTTCGACCTTCAAAGGTTTGTGCGGACTCTTAGCTTGTCCCCACCACATGCTCTCCTCTCCCCATTTCATGCCTACCAGTCTTTCTGAAGCCCAACCAGCCCATTCCAACCACTGTCTGCCCTCTCGCCTTATCTTATTGCTGCTGATTTCCTGGTCTGCTGAGCTGCTGCTGTCACCACCATTGATCTCTTGGCCTGCTGTATGTACTACTGTTGCTCTTAAAGCTACCATCACGTGTCCCCCTGTCCTAAATACACCAAAGCTCCCACACTTGATCTCCGTATCAGCACTGGCTGAAGTTGCCGCTGCTTCTTTTAACCTGATGCTACCACTGCTGATTCCTTCAGGAGTAGAGCCTTGTGAAGATTAATGTTTCAGCTGTTCTTTCCTTCTGACCTCCTGGTTTTGGGCGTGCAGAGCACAGGTTGGGAACCACTGCATTATAGTTATCCTGTCACAAATTATACACTCCCCACATATGTAATACTTCCCACCTATAGCTATCTTTTCCAGTGTGTGTACAAATATTCTTTCTTGTGCAGGCAGTAAATAGATTAAAAAGATATAAAATCACCATGAGATGTTCAGATGAGGCAGGAACTTATGTGGTTTTGAAGATCATGGATACTACCATCTTTAGATAATCCTTATGCTAATGTAATTTACGGTATTGCAACCTGCGAAGAATACACATATATGAAAAATATTTAAATATCCATTAATATACTATCTTAATATGACTAGTCAAAATGATAGATGTACAATATGAGAGACAAATGTTTGATTCCCATTTTAAAGCCCAGTCCGTCATTCTATCTACTGCATAGAGTGGTCCTGAAAATAGCAATTAAAATCAAATATTCTTTTGGTTTTGTCATCATCAATGTAATTGAGTATCTTAATGAAATTTGATTTTTATTCTGTTTTTTTTAAATGCCTTCCAAATGCATTCTGAGCCAATAAATTCTGAACATCCATGAAAGCGAAGATTGCAAAAAATGGAATTCATTTGATTAAGTATTAGTCAACCAGATCTCCTGATAGCATGGAGTTTTACAGGTAACACTTCTGGGTTTTTTTCCCCCAAAGTCCCTGTCATGCAACTTGATTCATCCCTATATGATTTTTGATTTACAGTTTGCCTTTAGAATTCCTTTTGCACAAAATACAAATTTGTTTTTCTTTTGTTTTTTGAACTGCAAATATAATGCAGTAGGATTCGAGTAATAAAGTGAATCTATAAATAGAATCTTTCATACTTGGCTCTTACTGGTAGGATGATTACTTTATCATTTAACCCTTGACAGTGGTGTGAATCTGTCACTTCAATTCTCATTGAATTGTCATTTCAATTTTTCTTAAAATGACACATCTAAATATATTGAGACACCACTGATATTAACATCCTGTTGTGTTTAGAAGGATTAACCTTAGCAGCTGTAAAGGATTTTTTCCACATACATGCTTTTAGACAGGTTGATATTCATAGTACAGCAGCATAATACTTTAGAAAATAAGCACATAAGAAATTGCCATGCTGGGTCAGACCAAGGGTTCATCAAGCCCAGCATCCTGTTTCCAACAGAGGCCAAACCAAGCCACAAGAACCTGGCAATTACCCAAACACCAAGAAGATCCCATGCTACTGATGCAATTAATAGCAGTGGCTATTCCCTAAGTAAACTTGATTAATAGCCGTTAATTGGCTTCTCCAAGAACTTATCCAAATCTTTTTTGAATCCAGCTACACTATCTGCACTAACCACATCCTCTGGCAACAAATTCCAGAGCTTAGTTGTGCGTTGAGTGAATTTTCAGCCAGAGAAATACAGTAGTGTAAAACATATGCTTAAAAATAAGATGGGCATAGTTTCATCTTAGCCTGACTACATTACTATTGAATTGAATGAATGTTGCTTGATGGGTTAAGAAGCAAGGAAATGTATTTGTTACACTCCCCCATTCTTTCTGAATATACACATGTGCATCACATGTGCCTACAGTGACTGCTATTAATTAAGTTGACTTAGAAAATAGCCACTGCTATTACTAGCAACAGTAGCATGGAATAGATTTAGTTTTTGGGTACTTGCCAGGTTCTTATGGCCTGGATTGGCCACTGTTGGAAACAGGATGCTGGGCTTGATGGATCCTTGGTCTGACCCAGTATGGCATGTTCTTATATCTTCAACCATGATGGGTTTGCTTCAACCTCTTAAGAACATAAGACTTGACGTACTAGGTCAGACCAAAGGTCCATGAAGCCCAGTATCCTGTTTCCAACAGTGACCAGCCAGGGTACAAGTACCTGGCAGGATCCCAAGGGGTAGATTGATTCCAAGCTGTTTTCCCCAAGAATAAGCAATGGATTTCTACAACTCTACCTTAATAATGGTTAATGGATTTTTTTCTCCAGGAACTTGTCCAAACCTGTTTTAAATGCAGCTACACTAATAACTTTCACCACATTCTTTAGCAACAAATTCCAGAGCTTAATTATGCATTGAGTAAAAAAATAATTTCTTTTATTAGCTTTAAATGTATTACCTGGTAATTTAATTGTATATTCCCTGTTTTTTGTATGTTTTGAAAGAGTAAACAACTGATTACGTTTACTCATTTTATTACACTCATTATTTTATAGACCCCTATCATATCTCCCCACAGCTCTCTCTTCTCTAAGCTGAAGAGTCTTAATTTCTTTAGTCTTTTTTCATAGAATTGTTCCATCCCCTTTATCATTTTGGTCTCCCTTCTCTAACTTTTCTAATTCTGCTATATCTTTATTGAGATGTAATGACCAGAATTTCATATAATACTCAAGATGAGGTCGCATCATGGAACAATACAGAGGCATTATGATATTCTGTTTTATTCTCTATTCCTTTTCTAATAATCCCTAGCATTCTATTTGCTTTCTTGGATGCTGCTGTACCCTGAGCAGAAGATCTCAACATTTTCAACAATGACTACTAATGTGGAACCTTGCATTGTGTAGCCATAATTTGGCTTACTCTTCCATAAGTGCATCACTTTGCACTTATTCACATTAAATTTCGTTTGCCATTTGCATGCCCAGTCAGTTTTACAATGTCCTCTTGTAATTTCTCACACTCCTCTTGTGTTTTAACAACTTTGAATAATTTTGTCATCAGCAAATTTGATTACCTCACTTTTTGTTCCCATTTCTAGGTCTAGCCCCAACTCAAAAGGCACATTCCCTTTCTGAGCACCACCTTATATTGACCCAAGGAAACTCCCTCTAGGGTTCTCCCTCAAAACACTCTTAAAAAGCAGTGTTCCCAGAACAGATCCCTGAGACACTTTACTATGCACCTTTCTCCATTGGGAAAATTTACTTATTTAGACCTCCTCTCTGTTTTCTATCTTTTAACCAGTTGGCAGTCCACAATAGGACAATGCCCCCTATCTTCTATTGGCTAACAATGTTAGCTTTGTCCCATTAAACTATGCCTATCTATATGTACAGCAATTTTGTTCTATATGACAGTTTCTACCATTTTGACTAGCTATTAATAGACAAAAGTACTGTGCTCTCAACATTGAAGTGGAAAAGTACCATATTTTTCGCTCCATAAGACGCACCTGACCATAAGACGCACCTAGGATTCAGAGGGGGAAAATTTAAAAAAAAAAAAAAAAAATTGTGCTAAACCGGCTCTGCGTCTGGGCGTCTTATGGAGCAAATTAGGGGAGTGCATAGCTTTTTTTTTTTCTCCCCATTTTGTTTTTGGGTCTGGGGAGGGCCATTTCGGTCCACTCCCCAGATCAGAAAACCTTTTTCTCTGGGAACCCCTCCCCCCCCCAAAAAACCCCCCCATCCCACACTTTAAATTAACAACCCCCACCCTCCTGACCCCCCCAAGACCTGCCGACTTAATTTACCGCAACCCCCCACCCTCCTGACCCCCCCAAGACCTGCCGACTTAATTTACCGCAACCCCCCACCCTCCTGACCCCCCCAAGACCTGCCGACTTAATTTACCGCAACCCCCCACCCTCCTGACCCCCCAAGACCTGCCAAACGTCCCTGGTGGTCCAGCGGGGGTCCAGGAGCGGTCCGGGAACGATCTCCTGGGCGTGGGCCGTCGGCTGCCAGTAATCAAAATGGCGCCAACGGCCCTTTGCCCTTACTATGTCACTGAGACCGACCAATAGCAGCGGTCGGTCCCAGTGACATAGTGAGGGCAAAGGGCCGTCGGCGCCATTTTGATTACTGGCAGCCGACGGCCCACGCCCAGGAGATCGTTCCCGGACCGCTCCTGGACCCCCGCTGGACCACCAGGGACGTTTGGCAGGTCTTGGGGGGGTCAGGAGGGTGGGGGGTTGCGGTAAATTAAGTCGGCAGGTCTTGGGGGGGGGGGGTCAGGAGGGTGGGGGGTTGCGGTAAATTAAGTCGGCAGGTCTTGGGGGAGTCAGGGGGGGGGGTTGTTAGATTTTTGTTTGGTTTTTTTATATTCGCTCCATAAGACGCACATACATTTTCCCCCCACTTTTGGGGGAAAAAAAGTGCGTCTTATGGAGCGAAAAATACGGTACATCTTATTTGAGGTAGTAATTGTTCTTCACCATTCATTTTTTAAGCTAGACAGTAACAATGCCATATGTTTATGGTTCATTTAAGAATAAAGGACCAGATGTATTAAAGGTTTTTTTCCCATTTATGTCTGGGGGGGGAAATGGTTAGTACATTTATTTACATCTATTCTATTTGTTCCAGCATTATTGTTAGTTCTATTGTTACCTGTTTTATTGTTCAACTGTTCTATGTAAAGCCCACTACTCTTTTTGGGCATTTAAAAGTTGTATGTAAACCGGATTGATTTGTAGTTCCTACAAGAACTTCGGTCTATAAAAATTAAAAATAAATAAATAAATAAATACATCCAGTCCAGGATGTACAAACTGTATTTGAAGATGAAAATCATTTTCCCTAAAAGGGTCTTAGATTATGATGATTTTTAATTAAACAGAATCTCTAATGTTTGTATGTATGCATTTTATTACAAGGGGGTTTAATCCTCCCATGTTGTCCAGATGGTTTCCTGTCCCCAATGGGGCTGGGAGGCTGGACACTAAACCCTGCCCCTTCATCTCCCCATATATTGTACAAATTGTCCTTCTCAATCAAAATGCCAAGAAGAAACTCTCCTCAGCTCATGATTCAGACCATATCTTTGGTTTTATTAAAAAAAAGAAAAGAAAAAAAAAAGTCCAAGGAGGATCCCTGGAAATGAATCAAATGAGGACTCTGTCTACCTTTTTCCATATCTTAACCATTTTCTCATGCCTTGTGCAACCAGTTGAGTAGTATCTCAAAAGCAGTAAGAAGACCTTTGAGAGCAAAATAAAAAAAAATCACCTTATTGAAAGAAATAAATGTAACCCCACCTCCGGAGGTATGGTGGGGCCATAAGCTTATTCTTTGGGGAAGAGACCCTGACTAGCTCTTCTGTGACAGGCTTTTTCCCCTTTTGTGGATCCTTTTTATGGGGGGGGGGGAAGAGTTAACTTTTAGGGCCCAAGCGCTAGGGGTGACTTTCTCTTTTTGTATTGACTCTGGAAGAGCTCGGCTTCCTCTGTTTCTCGGTCTGAGTCCCCTGAGAGAGGGATACGTGTACTCGCTGTGTGCTCAAACAACTGCTCTGGAACCACTTGGTTAGTATCCAAAATTAAAGTCTTTACTGTTCAAACGCTGATGATAAATGGCACAATAACTTAAACTGCAGCACTGCAGAATTATCTTGTTTTCTTCTCTTACAGTCTCTTTCCCTCTGTCTGGGCAGGACTCAGATACCAGGGCCAGGGAAACATCCACCCTCCAGGGCTTGGTTATGTGGAGTTCCCAGGTGGGCAGGGTCTCCTTAAGCTGGTGGAAAACCCCTTCCAATCTGTAAAAATAGTAAATAGTCTCTGGCACAGAGAGTAAATCTTCTCATTTCCCCAGAGGGTGAAAACACTGGATGAACATCCTCAGTGATTTATGGTCTCTCTTACTCACAGTTAGCAGATCTTCTGGATCTCTTTGGTTCTTACACAGTTTCTTTATCTCTTCTGTCTAGATCCCAGCGCTCCTTCCCTTAAACAGGAAGGAAGGGGCAGCCAGAACATCCTCCTGGATGTTGAAGTCAGTCTTTTTCCACTTAACTGAATTTAATACCGGAGTCCCTCCTTGCATCAGGTTAATGACACCACTGTTCTGAAAGAGGGTATGGAGGGCAGGTCTTCTCTAGCCTGCACAGCCCCAGGCACAGGGTGCCCCCATGCCCTGGGCCTAGGTGGTGTACAGGTTCTCACAAGGCTCCTACTGCTTAAACTCTTAAACCCAGAAAATATATCCAGAGGGAAATGGCGTGAACTAGGTAAGGAACATCCCGACCCTGGTCAGTATCTCCAGACAGGGTTTAACTGGGTCTGAAAAAGCAATTTAAGCAAACCTCTTCACTACTTCCTAACTCTCAGCAAACCATAAGGGACACTCTCCTGAGCTCTCTGTAGAGAGCTCCTATATAGACTCTCAGGAGGATGGTCATTCCAGACCCCTTAAAGTGAAGGGCTGCATTTGAATGGTAATCTCCCCTATACACTAACCTGCACTTTTACTAACTGAGGTTCACCCAGGCCTTAATGGTAACAGACACAGGGGTCTGTTACATAAAGATCTAAGAAATGGAAAAACCTTTTCAAATTTGAAGTAAGATACTTGAAAGGAAATTACATGTATTGCATTTGGCTTCTCTCTTTGTTTCTTATAGGAATCTATTTATGCAGAGCATGTATTTAGATATTTTCTGATTTTTTTTTTTTGAGCAGCTCTTATACCTTGATTTGAGTAAAATATACATTTTTTTAACTATCAAATTGATAAATTCTAGATAGAACTGATTATTTAAAGGCTAACAGTTTAAAGAGTATAAATATACATCATAATTGTCCTGAATCTCAGTAAGAATGGTCTTTTAGGTTGCTTACAGCACTGATGTGTGTCTCATGGAGTAAAGTCTGAAAACAAATCAACCGTGAAAAAAGTTAAATATGGTAAGCCCTACATGTAAAGCTGCGTAGGCTAAAGAAGCCAATAGTATACCGAAAGTGCCAAAATATTTGGGGGGCAAAATCCCACCAGCGTGGGAGAGGCAACCTTACCAAAGAAAAGGGAGCACTGTGCTGGAGCTGCCTCCAAAAGGTAAGTTGAGTTGGGAGTGCAGGACTGAAGGTTCGCCTAGGGGGCCAAATACTCTTGACCAGCACTGAATGGCTGTATTAAAGTTTTAATATATTGGCGCCAGAGTGGAAAGACAAAAACATTTGGTAAGATCATGCAAACATGACTTGACTCTGTTGCTTTACTTTTTTTTTTTTTTGTCGAAGGAATTAAATCAAGAGGACAGAAATCCTGATATTCTAAGAATCTTCCAGAAATCAAGGACAAAAAATACTTTTAGGCATTTTACATACAGAGTAACATGTTGAAAAGGACAGAGAAGTACTGGTACATAAAATTGTCTGCCTAGTGAGAAAGCAATAAACGAGGAAGGACCTAACTTTGTATTACAAAAAATAACAGCTGCAGGAGAAATGTCTTTAAAAAAAAACAAAAAACACACCAGGTGCTGAAATGAATGAGGAAGGAGACACTGAAAGCTCTAAATGCATGAGAGCTTTAAAAGGACAAGTACATGTGTTGTCTTGGCAACAGCTCTTAGAAACCTTTCTTCTTTACAGTAAACTGGAAAAATGGTGCTGGAAGAAACATACTGTTCTCTGATGAGCCTTCAATGTTTTCCTGAATTTTAAGTAATTCCTTTAAAGTCGAATACTAAGTGGCAGTGAGTTCCAAAAGCAGGGAGATAAGAAAAGCATATTTCTCTGCATTTCTCAAACTGTATATCTATAATTGAGGGCAGTACCAAGAGCTCCTGCTGGGAAGAACGTAAGGTGTGAGTAGGCAGATGAGGGATAACAGATGAAAGATAAAGTAGAGAACCCTAGCGTAAGGCCTTAAGTTTGGCATCCAATTTTAAGTTGGATGTGCATCGAAATTGGGAGCCAATGTAGTTCAATAAAGAGGGGAGTCACATGATCAAATTTAGATTTACCAAAGCTTATCTTAGCAGCCGCATTCTGAACTATTAGAAGACTTTTGATATGTACAGAGAGATCATATAAAAGAATGTTATAATAGTCTAGTCGAGAAAGGATGCGTGAATGAGTTAAAATTTTGAATTATGGTGCCGGCTCTCTGATCTGCTTCAGGTGAGGAAGTGAGTATGACACACAAGTCTATGGCACTGGAGCAGATGCTGAGAAGAGTGCCTAAGTGGCATTTCAGGGCCCTTCAGGGCTAGAGAGAGAAGCTCAGTGCCATCAATATAAGGCTCAGCTGGAGCGGGCCTTTCATCGACACAGAGATAGAAAATAGCCTCATTGGCATAGGTTCCATTTATTTTAGAAACGTAGAAATGACGGCAGAAAAAGACCAATCAGCCCATCTAGTCTGTCCAGCAAGCTTACACACTTATTTTCCCATACTTATCTGTTTCATCAACCACCAAACTGAGGGCCCATGTTGGTAACTGTTTGATTCAAATTTCCTGCCATCCCCTGTCATTGATGCAGAGAGTAATGTTGGAGTTGCATCAAAGGTGATGCAACTCCAACAGTATTTATTTATTTAAAATATCTTCTAGCCTGCGACTTCCTATCCTATGTTCAATGCAGGTAACAAAATTGACATACATGGACGCCGACAGCGCCGATTGGTCATGGTCATGTGACAGATGCGTCCCTCATACCATGTTCTCCAGCAGCGATATCTTATCTGTAACAGCAAAGTTCAAAATAAAGTGCAAGCAGGTATAAATCTCACATGGATGCAGCTAGAATGGTGTGGAAGATCCCCATGGCACTGAGCCATTTGCTTTATCGGAACCAAGGGCCAACTAGGATGCCATCCCTGTCATCAAAGAATTCACAATCCAAGGCACAGTCGATGGACTTAACATAGCAGACCAAGGAATTGTCGGAGATGTCTGAGCAAAGTGCTTTGGCATGTAAGGCCAAGAGTCCTGTGTGTGTGTGCTAATGGTGCGGAAAAAGGTCCAACATATACTGGTCAACAAAGGTTGTTGATGCAGCTGGCATGGAGTGCCTCAGAGCAGACTGCCTCTATAGCAGAGACCTCTATGCCAGGTTCTTCTTAGTGTTACTAGTAGCTCTGAGTGAGGCTGAGCTTATGAGTTTCTAAAGAGAATGTCTCTCCCCCAATTCTGGGAGTCCTTCAGCCAGTGCGAGCCCAATTATTGGAACTAACAAATTTCTTTGCGCCTTAAGTCCTGAAGACTGGAGAGAGCTTGGATCCTCTTCTGTCCAAGATGGAGGAAATTTACCCACATAGTGGGACTATGCCATGCCTGAGTGCACTTCTTGGGAGCTTCCAGTATTGTGAGTCCTCCTGAGAGGATGGATTCACTTCCTCAGAGAAGGCCTTTCACAAAACAGGAGGAAGTGGGTTCAGTCCACTGAGTTCCTACCAGATGTCTCCCCATAGGGACCAGTGAAGATCCCCCTCCTTGGTCACCTTATCAGGATCATAGCTTAAGGTTCCCATAATCAGAGGATAAGGAAGATTCTACGGGGATTTCCTCAGACCCCTTACCAGACTTGCCTCAGCATATCTCTCCTCTGGAGGATCTCTGCTACTCCAACTATCAGTGTTAAAAATAAATAAAAATAAGGAACTGAGATCAGATGTTATCAAGTTAGACGAGGGAAACTGATAGAAGGAAAGACTGAGCAAAAGAGAGGGAATGTGGATGGAGGGGCCCGGGTTCTTCACCTTTTGAAAGAGGCTTGGTGTAAAGGAGAGAGAGAGAAATGCAAGTGGGTGAGAAAAGCTACAGAGGAAAGGAAGGAGAGAGTAAAATGGAGGAGATAAGCAGGAAAAGGCTGAATAGGAAAAGCAAAATCAAGGAGAGAAAACTGGGGGCATGTACTCAGCTTTGTCTGGTCACACAGGTCCAAGAAATCACCATGTTCATGCCTTACATGCAGATAGGTGTCTCCAACAAGGCAAGCCTTTTCCAGTTTCCTTGGTTTTACCTTGTTTTGTGGCACCTAGCTGCATGAAAAGCGTATTTGGCCTTAATTGATAGTTTGTGAATGATCACATGTACTGTACCAGCAAACAGTGATTTTCATGCTCGGGCTGATAGGATGTACAAATCTGAAAAGTGTAAACTCGTTTTATAGGTGGACCTGAAATTTCATACTGTAGAGCTGCATCAACACGAAACGCATCCTATAGAGTTTGAACAAGGTTTAAATGTTGTCATCACATTTTTTTGTTCTAATACTGTAGATCTTTTTATTTGTTTTAAAACTTGGCTTTCCAAACTGTAATTTGTTGCCATGAGATTAGAATACTGCGAGAAATATGGGTTTAATGTTCTTATTTCCATTATTGTTGCCATGTAGCAGATGCAGTTTTTCTCGCATATGAACACTTTTTTTTCCCCTTAGAATTCAGTGACGACAAACCCCCTAGTAGAGTATATGAGTCTAATAATTTATTCATGGCTATGCAGCTATTAGAGAATAATTTCAAATGCTTCCGAATGTATTACATATTACATCTTTCAGGGAAACTGCTAGCAATATAGTTTAGCACAGCATTTTATTTTGAAGCAGTCCGGTGCAAGGATTGAGATGAAATTTAATATTTATGGGCAAATGGGCATTTTTATTTTTTGGTACCAATGACCTCATTTTGCTTGATTCTCTCTCCTTCCTGTTTCCCTCTAATAATCACTGTATAGTAGGTGAACTCTGAGTCCATTTGGACTGAATGGCACAAAGGAAATGCTTTAACTTTGGGTCTGAATGCATCAGCAGCACTCCTAGCCAGCATGGTCCCTCAGGTAACATGATTAGCAGCCCAATTCTGGGATGGAGCCCAAAGGCTTCACCACTACTATGCACTCCAAGCCTATCCAACCCCCAGATGGTACGTATTCTTTAAAGTACAGGGTTGCCTTTTTCCAGATCATTTATGAATATTTTAAACAGCTCTCACCACAGGAAACATTCTTGATGGACGTAATACTTTGTTTTCCTCTAATATAAAAACTGACCATTTAGTCCTTACTAACTTTCATTCGGTTTTTTTTGATTCATAAAAAGACCTCCTGTTACGCCATGAGAACTTAGTCCATCCCCCAAGGCTCTTAGTGAAACTGTAAAAATATTTTTCAAATTGCATTATATTATGTCAACTGAATTCCGCTTATCCTTGTGTTTGACTTCCTCAAAGAATTCCCAACAATTTAACGAAACACAACTTCCCATTTATAGATACCCTTCACTTATGTCATATTTATCTTGTGACTAATGATTCTATACCTTCCCCTCAATGAAACAAGTACACAGTTTTTGGCATAATAAACAGGCCGCAGTTTATTGAATTAACCCAAGCCCTGTAACATAGAACAACTGTTAACCTTAACAATTCCAAAAACAAGCCCCTCCCCCTCCCTATACCTCTACCACCTCGATCCAGTGGTAAAGCGATCCTTCTCCCTCCCTCTATGCCTGTCCCGCCTCGACCCGGCGAGGGCAAGCTTGGCCTTGAGCATCAGCCCCCCCCAGCTCTTTGGTCCTCTCGTGCTGCAGACCCCCCCCCGCCTCCCCCCCCCCCCTCCAATAACTTTACATCTTCCCCCATCACAGCTTGGGCTGGGGTTTTCCGCCTCCACTGCGACAACTCCGCATACCCCTTCAAGTACAAACATCAACGTCAAGAGCGGGAGGGAGGGAGGGAAAGCCAGCACCCTGCCACCAAGCCGCCCGCCAGCTCAGCAAGTGAGCGGGCCTGCCACGTCACTGGCGACGACTGAGCAGCCAATCAGGGTGCATCAATTCAAGTCGATGCACCCGGTCGTTGGGGGCCCCCCCCCCGTGCGCTAGTTTTGGCGCGCTGAGCACCCCCCCCCCCTTTGCTCCTCCTCCCCCACCGGTCGCCCCCACGAACTCTACCCATGTTATGTTCTTCGGGACAGGACAAACCTGTCCCTCAGATTCTTTATTTTTTAATCCTAGATGCTACTATTTTGCCTGCAACAATGTTTAGACTTTTTGATCTCTCTAGTTACATGGGCAGTGCTGTAGCCCTTTGTAAAGATGATGCTTGGCACTCCTCCAATTTATTGCTACTGAAGTTGGTTTTGGTGATGGGTTACATATTATTATTAGTAGCTATGCCATATTATATTTAGGTTTTTAGAATTTTTGGATGAGTGCTGTCTGGTCCTGGTGATTAGCTGCTCAGTGATTAAATTGGTTCTATATTATCATCTCTGTTTGAGCCACTAATTTATCCTTAGAAAATGAAAACTGGTTTGAGAATACCCTATTCTCTCTGTAGTAGAGATCAATGCAAAGTATTAATGCAGTTTCTATGCTGTTGCTTTATTTTCTCTTGGTACACCTTATATACCTTGATTTTCCAGTAGTAAATTTATATATACTGTATATTTAAAAAATGTGCTGTGATTTATTTCTTTAGTAAGATACTGCTCAAATGTTTTTGGTTACCCTTGTATAGTTTTGTTTAATATTGTAGGGTTTGTGCACCATTCTGTTTTTCCTTATTTCCGAGTAAATTTCATTTCATCAGTATATTTTTCTTTTGATAATCTCCTTTTATTTTAACATTACACCATACTGGTTTATTTTTGGACTGGTTAGAGTGTGTTCTGTTTTCATTGACTTAACATAATATCCTGAAATAAGATATTTTTAAATAGATTCCATGGTGTCTGTAAGCATTTCACCCTTTTGGTAAAATGCTTGCTTTCTTTCTAGCTTTCTCATTTTTGTATAGTGAAATATTTTGTGGTGGATATTTTGAGCTTATTTTCTTCTATAGAGATGTTGAGTTTTAATATGTTATGGCCAGTGTCAGAACTGCTTATATGTAGTTACTTTCTGAAGCAAGCTCTGTGAGATACAGAAAACCATTAAAATTGTTTTTCATCTTATGAGTTACCGGACTAGTTGCTCCCAAAAGAAAGCATTGTCTTGCTCCATGCTATCTTTCTGCTCTTGTCTGTCACTATGCACCCCTTCATACCCTCAGCTCTGAATTGCATACTGTTGTTGATTAGACTACCTCTCACTTTCTGGCATTTTCTTTGCTAACACAATTTTGTTAGAATAAATGCCCAAGACACAAACTTCCTGTTGAAACTGAAAACTCATGTCTGTAAATCAGCATATTATAATAATTGACCCCTTCTGTTAATTTTTCTTTGGTTTATAATCACTTATTTTTTCTGTGTACTATATTAACTCGTTAAAAATTTTTTGTTGTAAGCCATCCTGGGTAGGATGCCAAATGAAAACTATAAACAGTTATTCATAGTATCCAGAAATGTCTGCGTCATACTTAGATGATAGATTTACCCAGTCTTATGTGAGAATAACTGAAGTCTCAAATTGTATTATCTGCTTATGCTACTTCCTTAATCTTCCCTACTGTTTGTTGATTGTGGTCACCATCCTGATCAGTTGGTCGATTGTATAGTCCTAATATCATATTACTTTTATTTAAGCATACTGGGGGCAATTTTCAAAGGGTTCACCCATAGAAGAATTCTCTTTAAAAATTGTCCCCCTCGAGATCCAAGATGGCCGTCGGGTCCGGACGTGGGTAACCAGGGCTCTGAGAACTATCGTGCTTTTGTGGAGGAAAATGCCCCATACTGGAAGAAAACAAAGAGCAAAAGAAAGAGAAGTGATGGCAGAATCTATTGAGGGTCGAATCGTGGGCCCTATGGATTCCCACGTCGTACGGGAGCAAGAACCGGGAGAAAGCTCGCAGTGAGGAGAGTGGGTGGAAGAAGAAACCACTCCCTCACATGAGCTCCAGACGACCTTATCCCCGGTAACGCGGACTCCCCCAGGAAACCCTGCAGCCCTGCGAGGGGCGAACGGGAGCAATCTCAACCGTGTTAGCGAAACCACCGGAGACTCGTGGTTGCACGACGAAGGCGGTGAGGAGGAGGAAATACAGAGGCTACAGTTTTCGGAAGAGAACGCCCTGGGAGACGCTGAGGGCTGTACGACACAGCCTCCAACGGAAAGGAAAGTAGTTTTTTCTTTACCTAAAAAGGAGTTAACTAAACCAGATACTTTCTCCTTGGAGAAAATCTGGGAAACAATACAAATTGTAAATGACAACCTTTTCAGTCAGATAAATCCTCTGGCTTCAGTGTTAAATACAACAATGGAGAGAATGGGAAGATTAGAGAAGGATATGAATATACAAAAGGAAAAATCCGAAAAGTTTGAGAGAGAATTTAAAGAGATGAAAAATCTTCAATGCAATATTATAAAAGAAAATTCTGTATTAATGAATCGCTTAGAAAATATGGAAAATCAAATAAAGGGGAGGAATTCACGTTTAATAAACTTTCCCAGAGATCCAATGGTGACCCCACGTGATATGTGGAGGAAATATTTGCTTCAGGCATTGAAGATTTCAGAGGAAATGATTCCTCCTACAGCTAAGATGTATTACATACCACCATTTAAAAAAGTGGAGAAGGAAGGAGAAAAAGAATTTCAAATTTTAACTCCCATGATATCAAATAAAATGGAAACACCAGTTCTAGATGTAACAAATTTATTGGAAACAACTCAGAGTGAACAAGTAAAGCCAGCTACTCTTATAGTGACGTTTCTACTTGAATCGGATAGAGATTGGATTTTGAGATCATATTTTCGACACAGGACTGAGACTTTTCTTTGTTTGAATGTTGGTATATTCCCTGATTTAGCAAGAAGTACTCAGTTCCGGAGAAAATTATTTCTGAGACTGAGATCACAAGTACAAAAAATGGGAGCTATGTATATTCTTAAATATCCGTGTAAATGTTGTGTAAAATATAAAAATGTTTCGTATATGTTTTTTCAACCAGAGCAGCTGGAGAATTTCCTAAAAAAGTATTCGTTAGAAATAACAACTTCCTCTCCTGTAATGGAAGGCTAAGTACTATTATCCCTCAGTTGGATCCGCAATAAGGAATTCTCCTGTATAGGATTCCCGCAATTTCTGTATTATAAAATGATTATTCATGAGGTTGAGTAAAGGATCTCCCCCCTGATACGAGGACTTAAAAGCAGAATTTTAGGGAAAAGATAATGTGTTTAGTTGTAATAATGTTTAATGCTTAAAACTGCTATCTACACAAGAATGTTTTATCTTGATGTATTTTGGATAACTGCAAAATAAATTAAAAAAAAAATTGTCCTCCTTATGTGAGTAAAAGTACATGTGCTGTCTATAAGCATACATGCTTTTCCCCGTAGGCAAGATGGGCAGGATTAGGGTGACCCTGCTAAAGTATGCATGAGGTTTTTCTTTCGAGATCCCTGCATATAATTTACCCCACATACTTTGCACTTAGAAAGTGTTTGTGATCCTGCAAGCATCACTGGGAGAAACTGCATGATAGGTAACCATAGAGATTTGATAATGCTTTTTGTTACTATTTGTGCCTTATTTGGATATTACAGGTTAGAGAGGATCTGTTGTTAACTTTGGAGACTGGAGTGATTTTAGAAAATGAGGCAGATGTCCATTTTCATAAAAATGGAAATAGGGAGCAGACTAGTTTGACCTCTGTGGTGCATAAATTAATGGAATTAATTAATAAAGGAAAGTATAGTTGATTAAACAAGTTACAAAATCCAAGGCAGCAGAGGAAGATCATACAAATAAATCTGAACAATCTCTATGACTGTGTGACTAAAGAATTAGATATAGGGAGGAGAGGTATGCTTAGATTTTAATAAAGCTTTGACACCATTTCATGTAAGAGGCCCAAAAATAAGCTGAGCAGCCTGGGGGGGTGGGTCCTTAGGTAGTAAATTGGATTAGGAACTGGTTGATAGGCAACAGAGAATAGTAGTAAACAGTTTATTCCAAAGAAAGGGGGTTAAGGAGCAGAAATATCTGAAGACCCTCCATTAGGATCTTCACCCTGAGGGACAAGGACAAAGGCTGGGTATGAGAGACTGAGCAGTTTGGACTAAGGTAAGATTTTTCTGTGCCTAAGGGGATCCCATCACCCATAGGGTTTCCTTGAACATCTGGGATAGTTCACTCACTGAGTGAAGAAGTGGTAATCTATATTCCAGGGATTTGAGAGAAAAGACACATAATCAGAGAGAGAGAAAAATCAGTAAGCAACAGAGCTGTAATATTACTTTGGATTGATTGGACATTGATTTAACTTTAAAAGAATCGCTAAACTTTATTTTGAACATCCAGCAAAGTCTCCAGCCTGTTTTGTGCCAGCATCTCACCTCTTGAGATCAGCAACTACACACATGGGAGAAAAGCACTCGATCGCCTGGGTCACAAAGGGCTAGCCTTACCCCCACAGAAGGAATCCACCCCTTGGGAGCTGGGGAGAAGGGGAAAATGAGTGGAGAAAGCCTCCAGTAAATAAATACTTTTGTGGCCTTTAGGGGACACCACAACCCTGGACAAAGGGTTACATACAGTTATTTGAAAATTGCAAAAAAAAAAAAAAAAAAAGATTTTCATCCAAACTGAGCATTTATGTTTACATTTATAATCCCTCAGAAACATTCAAACACCTATGTGTAGGGCAGAAACACTGGCTAGTACCTACCTATTTATTCTGGCTCCTGATCTTATGATGGCTTCTAAAGAGGAAAGTGGAGAAGTGACTGTAACTGCTGTTTCTTCTTACCATTTACAGTGTAGCTAAATGGACAGGGAAATGAAATGACTGTTAGTTGTAGAGCAAGGTCAAAAGTCAAAACACATGAATCCCAGCTCTCCTGACTACTAAGTTTGTTCTTTTCATTGGTCGGCCCCTGTCACATGTGGACAGGGGCCGACCAATGGCACCGGTAGCCCCTGTGACATAGTAAGGGGAAAGGGCCACTGGCGCCATTTTGATTACTGGCAGCAGACGGCCCAAGAGCAGGAGATCGCTCCAGGACCCCCGCTGGACCACCAGGGACTTTTGGCAAGTCTTTTGGGGGGGGGGGGGTCAGGAGGATGGGGGGTTGTAGTTAATTATTATTATTATTTTTTTTTTAATATTCGCTCCATAAGAAGCACAGCCATTTCCCCCCCACTTTGGGGGGAAAAAGTGCATCTTATAGTGAAAAATACGGTAATTTATTATTAGTGTAGTTTTATGTTTTGTTACATGTGTGTGTGAATATGTGGCTTGCTGTAATGGATTACTGTGCAATAATTATTGTAATGTTTATGGAACTTTTTAGAAATGTAAATGTGCTGAATTTAGCGTGTACTTATATATAATTGAAAATATATCACATGCAAACGAGAATTTAGCATGTGTACAAGAAATACTATGGTATATTCTCTCTCACACACTATTTACTATGGGCTTGCTAATGCCTAATTTTGAACATCTTTCAGAGGTGTTCCATTTTTACTGTGCAGCTAAAACCAAAGACTGTTTAGCTGCCTCTTAAAATCACATGTGCTAGCTGGCCTGACTTGAAAAGGCCAGTTAGTATGGAAAATTTCCTCTCCCTTTTTGAATCCTCCTGATAAGTCTGCCCTATCCTGATAGCTATTCAATCCCCCCCCCCCCCCCCCCCGCAAGCATCCTTTGATTAATACCCTCAGCCCCTATCTTATCCTCCCTCTGATTACCATATCCTCCCAACCCCTTCTTCTCTCAGTATACCTCCCTCCCACATGAAGTCCCAACCTCCTTTCCACCTCTTCTGAACGAGGTCTGGCTCTTCATGACAGGAGGGCTGTTAGATTGCAGTGGTGAGGGCAGGGTGGCTGTATCGTGTGGTGGAGCACCACCTGGCAGGTTCATTCAGTGGGCTGTGGCAGTGTTGGAAGGAGAGCTCTGACATCTCTCCTGCAAAGAAGCAGCCCTCTAGTATGGTTGATATTCTGAAGGGCTGGAAATTGGGTGATGGTGGAGGAGGGTTGGGGAGGGGGACTTCATGTTGGAAGGGTATTGGATGATATATCTGGCCATCAGGGAGAGGGGGGGGGGGGGGCAGATTGTCACTGCAGGCAGAGGAATTCCCTGATGGTACCCTACCTTTTCATTTCAAGCTGGCTGGCACAGGAGATTTCAAAAGATAGCAATAATACATTTGGGTTAGCATCCATGATAATACCAACCACATGCTATTAAATTACATTGCATGTTAAATGCCATTTTTGCATGCATGTTTGTTTTACCAAGGTGCACGCAAAAAAACGTTTAACACAAGTTATATTGCCTTGGCCCCATACATTCTTTGCACACATTCTAAGAGTCCTCTAAAACCTGAAACAGCCTTCCTTTCTCTTTTCAGATAAGTCACCTTCTCTCCAGTTATCCCAAAAGCAAATTACTGTTTTTGTCCTTTCCCCCTGATTTTTCTTCACTAACTGTAATCAAAATGTTTGAAAATCTGGTTTTCAAGTACTGTGCCTCCTCTCCTTATTTTCAATCTTTCTCTGTCATTTATTATATTAATTTTATGTCCCACAGTGATTACATGGTATTTTGAGACACATTTCTATGAGATATTATATAAAATAAAATTGCATGTTATTGTAATTATAGTGTATTTCATTAGCTGCTAACATTACTTTTCTCATAGAAAAGGTATTATTACATATTGCTACTAATCCATTACATATTTTGAACAGCTATATGCTGTGCTACATTAATATATTATTATGAAAATTACATATAACAAAAATACATCATTAAAAGGGGAAAGAGACTAGTGGTGTACATCTTTATACATTGCTTTTGTGTAGAAAAAACATAATTACTAAAATGCTGCAGATGTATTTTGTATTTAGGGCTGACAATATATGGTTAGGGTTTAGATTATAAAGCTTTGAATGGGTCACTTAACCCATCGACCATGTACTGCATAACCTTGAACACAGCATGCCTTTTTGTGCTCAAATTTAAAGTATAATTTCTTGGGGGTTGAGGAGGAAAAATAAGGTAATTATATTCCTTATTGATTAGTGCTGTGTATCTAATGACACTATAAATTGTAGCACAGTAAATAAAATAATTTTATTGTTAACAATAGTGTTCTTTATGTAATATTCCAAAGAGAGACTTAAAAAAAAATCTACCTTATGTTTATAGTCCTGTTAGAATAATAGAGACCATCATGTCTGGAGCCTATACATTTGCTTGATATGGCTCCTCAATATAATCATAGGTTTCTGTTTATAATTTTTTTTTTAAGTTTACTTTACACACACAATATAAAGTTCAATTTATCTTGACTCCTGTGTTTCTGGATTCCCAACACTGTCAGTTTTTCAAAAGCTGTAATGTCTCTGCTTCGGTGAAATTTACTCCAATAGCTATTCTTGGTTCTGTATTCCTGCACCGTGACAAAAGTGGCCAGTTTTAACTGCGCTAGGTGTTTGGAGTAACACTCAAATTTGAACGTAGGGACGAGCCAATCGAACATACCAATTCATGATCCAGTTTTTAAACATTTTACCATTCAGTAGCTTCATTTATACCATCAGGTTGACCCATATGCAATGTGAAAATCCAATATTGCACTCTTAGATTTAATGACTCTAATAATTGCCCCCCTCAGCAGGAAACAGTAATTTGTTCAATAACTATTCATGCCAATTTGTCAACACTGTCTTAACTGAATATAGTGCTGTACCATGGAAACGTTCAGTTTCCTTGTCTGTATACAACTATGATGTTCAATTAGCTGTACCCATATAGCTCGTTTGATGCGACCAGTATAGCAGTGTTTCCCAACCCTTTCCTGGAGGCACACCTAATCAGTCAGGTTTTCAGGATAATCATAATGAATATGCATGAAATAAATGTTATATGCATTGGAGACCCAGTGTATGCAAATTTGTCCTGTAGATTCATTGTAACAATCTTGAAAACCTGACTGAATAGGTGTGCCTCCAGGAGAAGGTTGAGAAAACACTGTGGTATAGAACTTTAAACATAAACATTGAATTGCAGCTGTCATACTTCCAGGTCACCATTCATTTCAACAATGTGATTTATGTTTAGAGACTGTTGAAGGAGATATAGTGGGACAACCTGTTATGAAATATCAAATTAAGCACAGACTAGTAACAGATTGTGTATCGACTTGCGTTGTATATGGATTCAATGTTCATGTTTAAAGCTCTATAATTGGTTGCACCAATCAGGCTATGGCTAATTGAACATCATAGTTGTATACATATAGGGAAATTGACTCTCACGATATAGCACTGCATTCAGTGAAGATGTAGGTTCAAAGAACTGACATGGACAGTTATTGAACAAATTCCTGTTCTTTACTGAAGAGGCAATTGTGAGAGTCCTTTAATTCTAAGAGAGCAATATTTTATTTTCCCATTGCACATGTTCAGCCTGATATGAATTAAGCTATTGAATAGTATGATGATTAAAACTAGATCATGAATTAGAATGTTTGATTGGCTCATCCCTTGATTCAAATTGATTGGTTACTCCAGACAAACACAGCTGTTAAAAATGGCTGCTTTTTTTTCCCCTTTAACTGTACAGAACATAAGAACACAAATTGCCATGCTGGGTCAGACCAAGGGTCCATCAAGCCCAGCATCCTGTTTCCAACAGAGGCCAAACCAGGCCACAAGAACCTGGCAATTACCCAAACACTAAGAAGATCCCATGCTACTGATACAATTAATAGCAGTGGCTATTTCCTAAGTAAACTTGATTAATAGCTGTTAATGGACTTCTCCTCCAAGAACTTATCCAAACCTTTTTTGAACCCAGCTACACTAACTGCACTAACCACATCCTCTGGCAACAAATTCCAGAGCTTTATTGTGCGTTGAGTGAGAGAGAATTTTCTCCAATTAGTCTTAAATGTGCTACTTGTTAACTTCATGGAATGCCCCCTAGTCCTTCCATTATTCGAAAGTGTAAATAACTGATTCACATCTACTCGTTCAAGACCTCTCATGATCTTAAAGACCTCTATCATATACCCCCTCAGCCGTCTCTTCTCCAAACTGAACAGCCCTAACCTCTTCAGCCTTTCCTCATAGGGGAGCTGTTCCATCCCCTTTATCATTTTGGTTGCCTTTCTCTGTACCTTCTCCATTGCAACTATATCTTTTTTTAGATGCAACAACCAGAATTGTACACAGTATTCAAGGTGCGGTCTCACCATGGAGCGATTATAGAGGCATTATGACATTTTCCGTTCTATTAACCATTCCCTTCCTAATAATTCCTAACATTCTGTTTGCTTTTTTGACTGCTGCAGCACACTGAGCCGACGATTTTAAAGTATTATCCACTATGTTGCCTAGATCTTTTTCCTGGGTGGTAGCTCCTAATATGGAACCTAACATCGTGTAACTACAGCAAGGGTTATTTTTCCCAATATGCATCGCCTTGCACTTGTCCACATTAAATTTAATCTGCCATTTCGATGCCCAATCTTCCAGTCTTGCAAGGTCTCCTGTAATGTATCACAATCCGCTTCTGATTTAACTACTCTGAATAATTTTGCACCATCCGCAAATTTGATAACCTCACTCCTCGCATTCCTTTCCAGATCATTTATGTATATATATTGAAAAGTACCGGTTCAAGTACAGATCCCTGAGGCACTCCACTGTTTACCCTTTTCCACTGAGAAAATTGACCATTTAATCCTACTCTGTTTCCTGTCTTTTAACCAGTTTGTAATCCACAAAAGGACATCGCCTCCTATCCCATGACTTTTTAGTTTTCTTAGAAGTCTCTCATGAAATACAGAATTGGAGTAAATTTCCCCTGAAGCAGAGACTCTCTAACTTTAGAAACACTGATTGTATTGGAATATGGAAGTAAGATAATTTCAACTTAATTTTATGTGCAAAGTAAATTCAAAAATTATAAACAGATCTAGGACTACACTGAAGAGCCATATCAAGCATATGTGCGAGTTCCACATATGATGATCTCTAAGAGACACAAAGATTTTGTAATAATGGATAATGATTATTCTAGTGGTGGTTCAATTTCTTGACAGTATTCCAAAGTGAAACAGTCCAATGAAACTCATAGAAACATGAAAAGCATTAAAATTATCCGTATGTGTCATAAACATATCCTTGCTCAAATATATTGTCATAGACTATTGTAAATCTATTTGATATCCATAGTCCATTTGTTTGACATATGGTCAAATCACATATAATGTGCTACAATTTAATTATGACCTTCTTAGAAAAGTTTTACAAACTTGTAAGAGTTACAAAATATAACAGGGATATAACATTATTGCTGGCAGCACTGCGGGAAATAACGGCACTTTTTCCAAGGGCGCTATGGGAGCGATAGTGTGCGGTGCGGCTGGCTGCCCACTATCGCCCTCCCCTGCTAGCCAGATATAAGGTAAAACTGGATAAGTTAGCCGCATAACTTTAGACCTGCTAAGAAGCAGATAACTAGCTATTTACCAAGATATCTTCAGAGATATTTGGGTAAGTCACAGGCCTCCCTGATGGTGCCAGCCCCCCCCCCGCACCACCCCCCATGACAGTTACTCTTAAGAGAAATATGGGAGTAACCTACACAGAGTGGCAGTTGCTACCTTAAGCTTACTGGGCAGACTGGATAGACCATTTGGTCCTTTTCTGCCGTCACTACTGTGTTACTATATCTTTCCACATGTCTACCCCCTCTCCTACTGATCAAAAATATGTGACCGGCTAAAAGATATTTATTTTATCCCTTCTGCCACCCCCAAAAATCCACTCCCCCCTCTCCCCCCTCAAGGCAGGCACCCTCTCACCCATCCAATTATCTTGAGAATGTGTCCTATCAGGATCACTGAGCTATGCGATCCTGGTCACTTCCAGATTAACTTAGGTAATAATGGACGCATACTTCTCCACTACACAGTACTTCTGGTGCTATTACCTAAGTAACACACAGGCCAATTCAGCAAAAGTCGCAGGAGAGCGGGCGAGCGCACAGGCCACTCTCCTGTGCATGCGATTCAGTATTTAAATGAGGGCCCGTGGTAAAAAGAGGCGCTAGGGACACTAGCGCGTCCCTAGCACCTCTTTTTGGAAAGGAGCGGCGGCTGTCAGCGAGTTTGACAGCCGACGCTCAATTTTGCCAGCGTCTGTTCGCAAACTCGCTGACAGCCACGGGTTCGGAAACTGGACGCCGGCAAAATTGAGCATCCAGTTTTCAAGCCGTGGGCCGATTTTACATTTTTTATTTTAAATTATTTTTTACTTTTGGGACCTCCGACTTAATATCGCCATGATATTAAGTTGGAAGGTGTACAGAAAAGCAGTTTTTACTGCTTTTCTGTACACTTTCCCGGTGCCGAGAGAAATTAACGCCTACCTTTGTCAGTGTGGATACAAAATGTCCATCACTGACAGTCACAACTATTGCTAATTCTGTTTCGGCCTGGACCACGACCAGGCATCGTGGAAGTACTGCGGCCGCATGTCTCCAGGCATGGCTGTTTCTAAGAGAACAATCTCCCACTGGATCACAGATTGCATTTAGTTCATCCATATGTCTGCACATGTACCATTGGTGGCATCCGTCAAGGCGAATCAAGTGCAAACCAAGTTTTCTCCATTGGAAATCTTCCGAACATACCGATTGAAGATATCTGTGAAGTGGCTACATGGTCATCTATCCATACCTTCACCTCTCACTACTGCCTAGAACCACTGGCCACTTCAGATAATGGTTGGGGCATGCAGTGTCATCAAGTGTGGTTAGTTGGTGAGACATGTCCACTGGGGGAGTTGGGTAAAAAGAAAAGTGGAGCTTTGTGAAGGGCTAGAAAAATTGGGAATGGTGACTTGGTTACACGAGTTCCACTCTTGTCCTTTCACCCTTCTGTTCAGTTTTTTCTTTTTGTACCCAAAGCTTGGGACTTCCAATCAGCATGACTAATTCAGCCTGCTAATCAACGGAAAAAGGCAAGTTTGCTTGCAATAAATGGTGTTTTCTGTAGATAGCAACATGAATTAGCCATGCGTATCCCCCCTCTTCCCTGGACATGTCAGTTCTAATCCTTTCCAATCATGGTGCTGCCATCCTTCTTTGTTAGTCACTGAGAAGACCGATGATGCGCTGCGCTCAGAAAGAGCCGTGCAGGTGCAGCAAATTGAAACTTTGTCTTAGAGAGAGAAGGTCTGCAAGAGTGCCGTCGGATGACATCACCCAAACAGCATGGCTAATTCATCCTGCTTTTCTAAGGAAAACACCATTTACGGTAAGCAAACTTGCCTATCTCTAAGATATCAGAGTAAATAGTTAGTTATCTGGCCACACTAGGCTGGATAACTTTAGGTCTAACCATCCATATTCAACCAATAGCTGGTTAGGGTTAGCCTGATAACTTTAAACAAGTATATTCAGTGGGATGTTTATCCCGCTGAAGTTATCCGGCTACCTTTAGCTGGATAACTTATCCACTAAACAGCCTACTGAGTATTGGCCTCACAGTTTATATACTGAAAGTGGACAAGGCCATGAGGCCTGATGAGATACACCCCAGGATACTAAGGGAGTTCAGAGAGGTGCTCAATGGTCCGCTGAAAGTCTTATTCAGTAGATCCTTGGAACGGGTATGGTGTCACAAGATTGGAGAAGGGCGTTGGTGGTACCGCTTCACCAAAGTGGGAGCAGAGAGGAGGCTGGAAACTTTAGGCTGGTTAGCCTATCTTGGTGATGGAAAAACTAATGAAAATGCTGCTTAATGAAAGGATAGTCAACTATCTACAATCCAGTGGGTTGCAACTTGGTATTAACCAGAGGAAGGTCAGGTTAAACTAATCTGATTTGATTGGCTGGCTAGAGAATTAGATTGAGGGAAGAGCATTTGATGTGATTTAGCAGGATTTCAGTAAAGCTTTTGATACTGTCCTGAGTAGGAGGCTCGTGAACAAAATGAAAATCCTGGGAGTGGGTCCCAAGGTGGTGAAATGGGTTACAAATTGGTTGCCTGACAGGTAGTGAGTACTGGTAAATGAAACCTATTCTGAGGAAAGAAGAGTGATCAGTGGAGTGCTTAAAGGTTTGGTTCTGGGGTCGGTTCTGTTGAATACTTTCATGAACAACATAGCGGAATGGTTAGAAGGAAATGTTTGCCTTTTTCAGATAACACTAAGATCTGCAAAAGCATGGACACATCTGAAGGAGTAGAGGAATGGAAAGTGATCTAAGAAAGTTTGAGTAGTGGTCAGATGTTTGACAGCTGAGATTTAATGCCAAGAAATAGTCATGCATTTGGGGTACAGAAATCCAAAGCAGCTCTATGTGATGGGGGAAAAAGATTGATGTGCACGAAATGGGGAAGAGACCTCAGTGTGATAGTCTTATGATCTGAAAGTGGCAATGCAATGTGACAAGGTGGTGGCTAAGGCCAGTGCAATGCTGGGATGCATAGAGAGGCATAACTAGCAGGAAAAAGGAGGTAATGGCTAATGCCCCTATACAGGTCCTTGGTACAGCCTTACCTGGAGTACTTTGTTCAGTTCTGGAGACCATATCTCAAAAAGTAGAGTCAGAATGGAAGCAGTCCAGAAAAAGACGACCAAAATGGTGTGGGGTCTGCACTAGAAGACTCGTGAGATGAAACTGAAGAACCTAAATATGTATACCTTGGAGGAGAGAAGAGATAGGAGAGATATGATAGACTTTTAAATACCTGAAAGATTTTAATGATGCATTGAAATCAAGCCTTTTCCAATAGAAAGAAAGCTTTAGAAACGGGCAATAATATGAACCTTCAAGAGGGTTGACTCAGGAGCTATATCAAGAAATATTTCTTAATGGCAAGGGTGGTGGATGCATGGAATGCATTCTGGAAAAGGTAGTGAAGATAAGAATGGTAATGGAGTTAAAAAGTGATTGGGGTAAACAGAGAATTCCTAGTAGCTAAAAGATAGAAATGAAGAAAAGGGATTACCTGCACAGAGCGGCAGTTACTATTCTTAGCAGATCAAGAAAGCTAAAAGTCAGGCAGAAGAAAGGATTGCCAAGGAGGGAAAGAGAGGTGACGAAACATTTTTCAGATATATCTGAGAAAGGAGTAAGTCCTGAAGGTGGTATAGTGAAATTGAAAGGTGACAAAGATAAATGTGTGGCAAGAGACGAAGAAATGACTGAAATATTAAACAAATACTTCAGTTTGGTGTTCACTAAAGAAGACCCTGGAGAAGGACCATCACTAGTTAAAAAGAATGTGGATGGAGGTGGAGCAGATGAAACTCTGTTTACAGAAGAGAAATGTATGGGAAGAGCTAGGAAACCTGAAAGTGGACAAGACCATGGGGCTGGATGAGGTACATCCCAGGATACTGAGGGAGCTCAGAGATGTGCTGGCAGATCCGCTGAAGGACCTGTTCAGAAGATCCCTGGAAATAAGAGCAGTACCACAAGATTGGAGAAGAGCGGTGGTGGTCCCTCTTCATAAGAATGGGAGCAGAGAGGAGGCTGGAAACTATAGGCCAGAAACAGTGTCAGGAAATATTTCTTCATGGAGAGGGTGGTGAATGCCTGGAATCCCTTCCAGAAAAGGTGGTGAAGATGAAAACAGTCAATGAATTCCAAGGGGCATGGGATAAACACTGTGGATCCCTAAAGGTTAGAGGTTAAAAATAACGAAAAGAGTGCATGGAGGTAACTGGGGGTAACTTGCTGGTGTGGCAGTTGCTACAGTTAACAAATAACAGTTTCAAGGCTTAATGCAGCTCCATCATTGCTCTCCGCTTCAGTGGCAGTGAGTGAGAAAAGGGTAATTGGATTCAGACAGTAACCAACAAGGGCCCCAACTTTTATGGTTTGGGGAACAAATAAATATGGGGGTAATTAGCTGTTGCGGCATTTACTACCCTTAATCACTAAGCCTGATACTTTTGATGCAACTCCAACATTGCTCTCTGCTTTCTCGGCAACGATTAAGGGAAATTGGATTCAAACAGCATCTGAGGGACCTGACTTTTTTGTGGTCTGGTAAACTGATAAGCATGGGGGTAACCTGCACAGTGCAGCAGATACTGGCATAAGCTTGCTGGGCAGACTGGGTGGATCATTTGGTCCTTTTCTGCCATCATTTGTATGTTTCTATGTAAAACTTGCTGGGCAGACTGAATGGACCACTGAAGTTTTTTTCTGCTGTCATTTACTGTTATTATTTTACTATGTATTGTTAACCTAAAAGGCGAACTAATATGGGTGGAATTATTTGTGACTCTCAAAAGAACCACAACTATCAAATCAAATAGTCTTTTATATGATTTACACCATATAGATCTCCATTTATTAACCAACACTATTCCACATAAAAAACACACATTCACACCTCATTCATACCCTAAAATCAACCGTACATATAGAAAGATGCATATACAGTATATCTCAACAATAACAAATAGATGTATACTGTAAGAATATTACATGCATATAAAACATATGTGCTTTACGCCTCACATACATATGATTTACAGTATATTGCATATATATTCTTTATGTACCCTTTCAAACAACTCCTTCCTCTTACCAACTACAATGTTATTTCCTCATCAAGTTCTTTTTCATTATAAACTTTTTTTTTTATCAAGTTCTTATCTTGTTTATTTCCCACACTGTTATTCACACATTCATAGAGAACCCTCTTTGCATTCCATCTACGATGTAATTTCGTCATGTAATTCTTTTTCATTGATGACTTTTTTCTCATTAGATTCTTTACTCATACGACTCTTCTTTATTTCCCCCACTGGGTTCTTTTCTCATGTTTCTCACAATGTTGTTCTCATATTCACAAAGATCCTTCCTTATATTCGCGATTCCTCTTTATATTCCCATAATTTATTATATAGCAAGAAGAGTCTAGGTTCAGGCTCCGATGGTCAGTCCGAGGGTAGGCGAACAAGGCACTGGGGAGCATGAAGACAACATGGCTGGAAGGACGAGGCAGGCAGGGCTTAGATCAGGAATGCAGGATCAGGAGCACCTGTGGGGGTAGTGTGAATCAGCAACTCAACACTGCAGGATGCAGGCGACCCGTGGTTCAGGCATCAATCTGCAGCACGGCGGGGGCTTGAATACCCAACCACGTGACATCATCTGCCGGTGCAGGCTATAGCGGTTTCTGCCATGGGGCCTTTAAGACTAGGTGCGCACTGTGTGCACGCACCTAGGGGGAAGCCCTGGGATCAAGATGGCAGTGGTGTCCCACCATGAAGCAGGATCTGGTGTTGGCGGCCTTGGATGAGTGTGCTGGCTTGCAGGAATAGCCCATGAGCCAGCAAACGTAACAATGGAATACCATAGTCCCTACTTAATCTCCAATTTTATCATTACTTTCCTACTGTTAAGGATCATTTGTGCCATACCTTTTTTGAATTCCAATATCACTTATACCTCCACCAACTCCACCAGTAAATTCACATGCATCCATGTATTCTCTTAAGTGATTCTTCTGTATATTGTCCCTTGTTTACACTCCCTGTAACTTCAATTTTTAAGAACCCTTAATTTAGAACATCTTTTCCACCAAATAATATTTTTCTCTTGGATACTGAGTTGCTCGGGTGTTTGTCATGTTATCGTCCTCTCTTCTCCTCCAGTATATACATTTATGTTCTTAAGTATATCTTATAGGTTTGTGATGCAGGCACTGTTCCATTTTGATATCCCACCTCTAAATTCTCTCTATTTCAGGCTGATCCAGAAATGCCTTCTTCAGAACTGACACAATACTACAATTGAGTTCTCCTCAATTATTTATACAGTTGTATCACTACTTTATTTTTCTTCAATTTATACTCTTTCCAACACACTCCAGCATTCCAATTGTTCTTTTCACTTGAAACCCCCTCTTCAGGGGCCTTCCACAACGCAAGGTCACATAGCATTGAGCCCACTCTTATTCTCAGTTCTCCTTCTCCACAACTAGTCTTTTGGCCACCAGGGTGCCAAAGTTCTTCTGGTGGGGAGGAGGGCAAACTTCCAGATCCCTAGGATCACGGAAGTAGTGAACCTGGAATAGTCTCTTACTCTCTTTCCAGAAGCTTTCTCAAATGTACTCACTCTTTTATGTCTTGGCTTGTGCCTCTTTGGATTTGAAAGAAACAGGATGGACACTTGGGGTGGTGTTAAGATAATAATGGACTACTGTAACTAAAAATAAAACTTTTAAAGTCCAGATCACAAAAGAAGCTGAAAACGGTCTGGATACAGTGAAAAATCACAAGTGCCTTGTTCTTCTCAATGCCTATACTCGGAATCAGTGTACGTTTTAGGTACAAGAAAGGTCAGAGAAGTCCTCTCCTCCTAAAGTGAGTAGGAATTTAGTGGTTAAAGGATTTTTAATTTTCAAAAATGTAAAAAAAAAAAGAAAAGTCTTCTAATTCCAGTCACTGTGGACCCTACCTTTTCCACTAGCAATAGGGACAGACAGCTACTTACCTGCACTCTTCTCAACAGGGGTGACTTCCCTCTTGATCAGGAACAGGTCTCCAAAACTCAGTAGAAAAGACAACAATCTTCAAAAAAAAATAAAAATCCTTCTCTTCTTTCCAAGGATAGTCCCTTTTCAGGTCTGTGAAGGCACTGGCAAAGGAAAAGCCCTAACCCACTGATTAGGCCATGAGGTCTAAGGGGTCTGCAAATACTTTCTCTGAGGATAAGCAGGATGGTAGTCCTCACGCATGGGTGACATCAGATGGATCCTGATACGGAAAACTTATGTCAAAGTTTTCTAGAAACTTTGACTAGGCACACTGTGCATGCCCTTTACAAGCATTCACTTGGCGTCCCTCTTTAATCTTTTTTTTTTTTCCCCATGGAGCTGTGAGCTTCATGGTTTGTTTGAGCTTTAAAACTTGCCTTTTTTTATTTTTGTCATGGTTTTTCATGATCCTTTTCTTCGATACGTCGCTGGGCCCTTCTCGGTGCCTCCCCGTAGTGTCGCCAGTCAGTTTTCGGTGTTTCAGGTAAGTTTCTTTTTTCGGTCAGTTTCTTACGTGGTGGTGTTGCCTCAGTGCCTGCTGGCCATTGATGCCCGCTGCCATTGTTCCTTCCTTCTACCCCTTTGTTTTGCCCTGTCATGGCCACGTTTGGCTTTCGCCAATGCTCCCAGTACCCAAGGACCATGTTGATCATTGATCCTCATGAAACTTGTATCCTCTGCCCGGGTGCATCGCATGACATCCGGGATTGCGGCTTGTGCACCCAGATGACTCTGAAAGACCATCTGCTTCAACTCGACAAGTTACTTGTCTTCAGGTCGAAGAAGGCCGAGCTATCGGCATTGGCATCAGCATTGCAGGACCTCAGAGCCGCACCAGTGGACACCTCACTATCGACATCGATGGGACGGTCTGTTCTATAGAGGTCGCCGGTGGATAGAGGCGCTGGAGACAGGCCATTGTCCGACCTCCTTCAGACTGAGGATCCTGGGTTCATTGTCCTTTACCTCTGCACTGGAGAAGGACCAGGTCGAGCATCAAGAGAAGTCTAAGAAGCATTGGCACCTGTCCCCATCGATGCACGGTACTGGGCATGGGGATGCACCAGCTTTTGCCGTGATGCCCCCAAAGCAACCCCATGGTGAGGAGTTCCCACCCTCCATCGATGCAAGACATCTCAAAGCAGGAGCACAAGGTGGTTGAGCAACTGATCCAACAGCAGCAAGACATCCTCATGTCGCTGGTGCATAGCGATTTGGAGTACAGGAAACACGATGTCCGTGCAACCTATGATATTTTTGAGATGGTATGAGGGTCTCTGTAGCGGGAATCGGCCCTCCAGAATGGCATGGATACAGGCCTTGGATCTTCGACCAGAGGTACAGGAATGACTCGTTGAGGTGCTGTGTACTGGAGAGGATCTCTTCGGAGATAGGGTGAGGGATGATAAACTTCGAGACCATCAGGAAATCCTCTAACATCTCTCCGCCAGTACTCCAGACCCATCCTCCTACTTCTCCAGGAGGCTGTCGAGGCTGGAGCCAAGGAAATCTTTCACCAAAGGAAGTACTATCCTCCGCTTCCTTGATCAAGTCCACACCATCAGAGCTCCTGTGGCTGTCCCAGGCAGCAGAGAGCTCCCAAGCCTCAGCCAGCTCCTCATTCAACTCCAGGGATGAATTTTGACTGGGCCTTAGGGAGCATAAGCTAGTTAACCATACCTGGGACAATGGACTCTCTGGGGGCAGGCTGTGGTTCTTTGCGAACCAGTGGCCCAGTGTAACCTTGGACCAGTGGGTTTTGTCCATTGTTCGCCAGGGGTACCAGTTAAATCTATTTTTTGTCTCACCAACTTGCCCTCTGTCCACAGTGGTGGCCGGTAGCACATTAGGAGGTTGTACAAGCAGAGCTCTCCTCCCTCTTAACAGCCAGAGTGGTTGAGCTTGTACCACCAGGACAAAGAGAGGGTGGGGATTCTACTCCAGGTACTTCCTGATTCCAAAGAGAACAGGAGGACTCTGTCCCATCCTAGACCTGAGGGCCTTGAACAAGCTTCTAAAAAAGAAAAGTTCAAGATGGATTCCATGGGCACCTTGATCCCCCTTTTGCAAAATGGGGACTGGCTATGCTCCCTCGACCTAAAGAACACCTACACCCATATCGAGATCCCCAGTCTCAGGAAGTATCTCAGATTTCTGGTGGGAAAAGACTTCCAGTACTGAGTATTGCCGTTCGGGCTTGCTTCCGCCCTGTGAGTCTTCACAAAATATGTAGCCGTGGTGGTGGCATACCTCCACAGACTGGGAGTGCATGTTTTCCCTTATCTGGACAATTGGCTGGTCAAGAGCACATCTTAGACAAGGGCCTCCAGGTCCATGCACTTGACCTTTACAGTGTTGGAGTCACTAGGGTTTGTTCTCAACTACCCAAAGACCCATCTCAGTCCTTCACCTCAATTGGACTTCATCGGAGCCCTGCTAGACACAGCTGAGGCCAAGGCCTTTCTGTCGCACCAGAGGGCAGTCACTTCAGCATCCATTGTGGAAGAGGTTCAACAGAGCCAGCAGGTATCAGCCTGGCACATGTTGAGGCTATTGCGTTACATGGCCTCGACTATCCATGTCACTCCCTTGGCACATTTACACATGCCCAGAGCCCAATGGACCCTAAGGTCACAGTGGTGCCAAGCCATTCAAAACATCCAGGATTACATCCCAGACACCTAGTCCCTCAGGGACTCCTTTCCCGGTGGCAGGTACTTACCAATCTGGAACAGAGGATTTCCTTTTGCAGTTTCCCTACTCAAATTGTACTTACCACAGATGTGTCTACCCTGGGGTGGGGAACTCATGTTGATGGGCTCGGCACCTAGCTGTGTGTTCCACTCAGGAACATTCTTGTCAAATCAACTTCCTGGAGCTCAAGGGGATCAATGGGCTTTTAGAGATCAACTATCTAACAAAGTTGCCCTGATCCAGACTGACAATCAAGTAGCCATTTGGTATGTAAACAAGTAGGGAGGCACAGGATTGTATCTCGTGTGTCAGGAAGCGGTCCATATTTGATCGTGGGCCCTGTCTCATGAGATGGTGCTCAGGGCCATGTACCTGGCCGGGACAGATAACATGATAGCAAACAGGCTGAGTCAAGCCTTCAGACTCCCACTAGTGGTCCCTGGACCAGGTTTTAGTGGATCAGATATTCCGCCTCCTGGACATAGATCTGTTTGTGTTCCTCTGCAACAGAAAGGCACTTTGGTTCTGCTCCCTGTCCAGGTCAGATGGCAAACCAGCCTCAGATGCCCTGGCATGACATTGGGGCTAGGGTCTTCTGTACGCATATCCTTTGATTCCCTTAGTGGCGAAGGCTCTCTTGAACTTTGCGAGAACAGAGGGACTATGATCCTCATAGCCTCTCATTGGCTGAGACAGGTCTGATATCCACTCCTGAGGGAGTTGTCCATCTGGAAACCAATCGGTCTTGGGACTCCCAGATTTCATCACACAAGATCAGAGCAGGCTGTGGCATCCCAATCTCCAGGCCCTGTCACTCACAGCCTGGATGTTGAGAGGTTAATTCTGCAGCCTCTTGATCTTTCTGAGGATATGTTTTGGTCCTGGTTGCTTCTAGAAAGCTTCCACTAGAAAGTCCTATGGTCTGAAGTGGAGGAGGTTTCCCGTGTGATGTGAGCAGAAGTCCATAGACCCTTTCTTCGCCCCACACAAAAATTGCTCGATTACTTTCTATACCTTTCGGAGGCTGGCTTATAAAACCAACTCCATCAGAGTTCATCTTAGTGCAGTTGGTGATTCCCATAACAGTGTAGATGGTATGCCTATCTCTGTACAGCCGATATTGTACATTTCATGCAGGGTCCTCTTCAATTGAAGCCTTCCATTGTGTCTTGGGTCCTCAACATGGTGTTAGCTCAGCTGATGAAAGCTCCTTTTGAGCCGCTGTGCACCTGTGACCTGAAGTACCTGACCTGGTAGGTCATATTTTTGGTGGCTGTCACTTCAGCGCGCAGGGTCAACGAGCTACAGGCCTTAGTGACTTATCCACCTTATACTAAGTTTTATCACCACAGGGTGGTCTTGCGCACGCACCCTAAGTTCCTGTCCAAGGGGGTGATAGATTTCTCTCTTAATCAGTCAGTCATCCTGCCAATATTCTTTCCCAGGCCCTGTTTGTACAAAAGTCAATGAGCACTGCAAGGTTTGAACTGCAAGCGAGCCTTAGCCTTCTGTCTGGAGCCGACAGAAGCCCATAGAGAGTCTGCCCACCTTTTTATTTCTTTAGATAAGAATAGGTTGTTTATTATTTTATTACCATTGCCAAACAGACACTATCCAGTTGGCTAGCAGACTGCATCTCCTTCTGTTATGCCCAGACAGGACTGTATCTTGGGGTTATGTCAAGGCTCATTCCGTCAGAGCCAAGGCAGCGTCTGTGGCCCACCTGTGAGCAGTTCCTGTGGAGGAGATCTGCAAGGCTGCGACATGGAGAGATCTCCACACATTCACATTCCATTACTGTCTGGATAGGGATGGCCGACTCGACTATAGGTTCGGCCAGTCTGTCCTCCGGAACCTGTTTGAGGTGTAGAACCTAACTCTCCAGCCTAGGGCCCGTTGTTTGGGTTCAGGCTGTCTCCCCCTCTGTTACCAACAGCACCAGTGTTGTGCCTGTTGGCACCTGTTAGGTGGCTATTGGCCCTTTTTTGTATTGGGCATCAGCCTGTGGCTATGGATTCACTCATGTGTGAGGACTACCATCCTGCTTGTCCTCAGAGAAAGTAGAGTTGCTTACTTGTTACAGGTGTTCTCCGAGGACAGCAGGATGTTAGTCCTCATGAAACCTACCCACCACCCTGCGGATTTGGGTTTCTCCTAATTTATTTGTATTGTATTTCTATGTTAAAAGACTAAAGAGGGACCCTGCATGGACGCATGGTATAGGGCATTCTGAGCATGTTAAGTGTGCCTAGACAGAGTTTCTAGAAACTTTGACATAAGTTTTCCGTATTGGGCTCCATCTGATGATGTCCACCCATGTGTGAGGACTAACATCCTGCAGTCCTCGGAGAACACTTGTTACTCACACTGGGTCTTGGGAGCAGTTACAGTGAAGGAGCTCTGGCAGTCACTTGCCAAGGTAACTAACAGAGTTGGCTGCCCACCCAAGTGTGGACTTCTCCCTTCTTCACTTATACTATATATTTTATTTATTTATTTTTTTTATTTGATGGTCCACTTGAGTTTGTGTCTCTCTGTTGCCTCCTCACTCACCCCCGCCCCCCCCCCCCAAAAAAAAAACCCCTTTAAAATTTGGAAGAAAGACTGTGGGACATTCACTGCTTCCCTGGCTCTTTTTTTAACCATGAGTCGTCTTCATGTTCGCACTGCCTGCTCGGTAACATGTGGTGTCCTACACAACATTTTTGTTAATATAGATGTGCCTTGTGCATGAAAAGGTTGGGAAATAATGGCATAAAGTACTTGTGAATACGAAGGTGCTTTGTATTCAGATAGAAAGTATTGAGAACAATAGCCTTTGTGATACATGAAATGTCATCTTGTGTTGGTTAAGAAAGAGAGATACATATTAAAAGTACCTTAAATTGTTAAAATGCTCCTAGATGCATTATCAGCTGAGTGTTTGTCCCACCCTATGTGAAGACTATATGCTATTCCTCCAGACTCCTGCTATATTAATAAGTTTGGGAATATCCTATTTCTTTTCTAAAATCCTGTATCTGAACTCTGTAAAATATGTAATGGCTGCTTCTGAAATATAAATGTGAACATGAGTACAGTGTCTTTAGGCTACAAAAATGCTGTTTTTCACTTTATAATGTATTTATCTTTTTTTCATAATAACTGATATATTGGACTTATTCTCCTATGCACACATGGTGGTTGAAGTATTGATATTCAAATGTAGACATTTTTTTTAAAGGAAGAAATCTTTTGTTTTCCTTTATAGACTACAGGCTGGTATAAAAATGATTTTCTGTAACGTAAGGTACACTGTGTTACCAGTACTACATTCATCTTGTGGCAGTAAGCCCAGATGGTAATTGAAGGTCATGGATTGTTTGCTAAGTGCAATTCTGTGTGCTGTTTGAATACATAGGAGACTGGTAGTACTAAGGAACAAAGACAGCTGTTTCTCGACTTATGGCAGAGGCAGCAGAAAGCTTTTTTGGTTGGGGAGTAGGTCAAGCAAATCAACCAAGCTCTGCTCTTAACTCCTCCCCCCCCCCCCCCAATCTGCCACTGCCAGTTTCTTACTTCTCGTTTACAGGTAATAATCTTTTTTCATTCTTTTTTTGCATAAATCATAGAGTATAATTCATTTGCAGTCCAACCAATAAAACGCTTGATGGTAAAGGAGAAAACCACAAAAACAGCATTGTCTGTACTAAGTGACTATTCTGCACTATGTATGGAGAGAGAAAAGATCATTAATTATCAAGACATGTAATCACAGATCAAGAAAATGTGGCCTAAAGATACAGAGAGAGTCTTAATTGTTTGGGCACCACTTGCCTAATTAAAAAGAATGTCTAAGCTGGACCCAAGGCAATATGGTTTTAGCAGAGGAAGGTCCCTGTCAGATGTCTGGTTATTTTCTTTGATTGGGTGACTAAAGACAATGACCAGAAGAGTACTTAATGTGGTTTTCTTAGATTTCAGCAAAGTTTTTGATAACTGTCCCACATAGGAGGCTCATAAAATATGAAGCCTGGGCAATGGAATGTATAAGAAATTGGTTGACGAGACAGCATACAATGGTAAATGGAACCTAATCTTCAGAGAGAATAATATTAAGTGGAGTGCCTCGGGTCAATTTTGGGACCATTTCTATTCAATATCTTTGTGAACGACATTGCAAAGGGATTAGAAAGAAAGGTTTGTCTCTTTGCAGATAATACTAAGATCTGCAACAGAGTGGATATGCCTGATGGAATAAAGAGAATGAAAAGAGATTTAAGAAAGTTTGAGGAGTGGTCAAAGGTTTGGCAGCTGGGTTTCAATGCCAAGAAGTTCAGAATCATGTATTTAGGGTACAGTAATCCAAAAGAGCCATATGCAATGGGGGATGAAATACTAATGTGCATGGACTGGGAAAGGGACCTTGGGTGACAGTGTCTGCAGATCTGAAGGAAACAAATCAATGTGACAAGATGGTGGCTAAAGCCAGGGGTATGTTGGACTGCAGAGAAAAAAGGTGATAATACCCTTGTACTGGTCTTTAGTGAGGCCTCACATGGAGTACTGTCTTTAGTTCTGGAGACCAGGTCTCAAAAAGGATAAAGAGAGGTTGGAAGTGGTTCAGAAAGAGGTAACCAAACTGGTTATTAGAGAGGCTGAAGGATCTGAATACACGTACCGATATGAGACAGGTCTTCAGATATCTGAAAGGTTTTAATGATGCACAAACGTCAAACCTTTTCAGTGGGAAAGGAAACTGTAGAACTCGGAGTAACAATTTGAAACTCCAGGAGGCTGGACAGAAAACCAGCATCATAAAATATTTCTTCACAAAGAGAGTGGTGGATGCCTGGAATGAGCTCCTGAAAGAGGTGGTGAAGATGAGAATAGTAATGGAATTCAAAAAGGCATGGAATAAACACTGCGGGATCCCTAAAGGCTGGAGGATGGAAATGAAGAAGTAGTGTAACCTATATTAACTTTAGGTATAACATTTCTGCATGGGGGTAACCTGCACAGAGCAGCAGTTACAACCCTTAACTTGCATGGAGTGGCAGTTACTACCACAAGCAACTTGCTGGGCAGACTAGATGGACCATTTGGATATTTCCCGTTGATAGCAGGGCTGAATTAGCCATGCTGTTATGGGATCTGTCAATCAGGCCCGGGAGGCGGAGCTTGTCAAAGCAGAGAACAGAGCTTTGCTCTCTGTGACTGCGCGTGTGTTCCCGCACAGGAAAGTAACGGAATCTCCTCAGTCTGTTTTTTCCGCGAGCGGGATCGCACGCAGAGCTGATTTTCTCCTCAGTTTTAAAAACAGAATTAAAATGTCAAAACCGGGGTTCAAACCCTGTCACTGTGGGAAAAGAATGTCTGTCACGGACGGACACGACCGATGTTATCAATGTCTCGGACCACATCACAGTACAGAGAATTGTGAGTTTTGCTCTAAGATGTCACCTAGAGCATTAAAACAAAGGGCCTATAGGCTTCAGGAACTTTTTGCCTCACGAGATCCGTCGGAGGTTCATTCGTCGCCTGGCCCGCTAACTTCATCGGCTCCATCGAAAAAGAAAACTTTGCCATCTAATCCTAAGTCCTCCACTCTAGGAGGTAAGGGAAAAGCAAAAAATCAAAGGCCAGTGGGTTCTCAGAAATCCCCAGTGCCTATAGAGCCGCAACATACCTCATCGGAGGAGGAACCCTTGGCGCCGAAGACTTCTGCGCCATCTGCGCACACTAACATACCGGCGCCGAGAACGGAGTCTGCGCGCAACCTACAGCTTCCAGCGCGCATGGCGCAGAAGAAACCACCGCACGGAACAGTTACGCGCATGGCGCCGGAGAAACCTGCGCAGACTACTAAGGAACTTACACGCACGGCGCCGAACACATCGGCGCCAAGAACCCATGTGCACGCCGCATCAAAAACATATGCGCATAAAACTACAACTGCGCATAAATCTACTTCCGCGCACAGATATACAAGTGCGCATAAGTCGACAGTCGCTCATACGCGCATACCCGCACATAACTCTACATCTGCGCGTAAGCATATATCCGCGCATAACTCTAACTCAGCGCATTGATCAAAATCTGTGCGTGAAAACCATAATTATTCAAGCAGAAAATTAACAACGAGCTTGAAGCGGAAACGATACCCTTCACACAGCTCTGCTCCAGACACTGAAACCACGGATACTGATACATCATCTGATGACTATCACAAGTATTCAAGTCACTCCCACCGTACTAAATTACCAAAGAGGACTGCTACTTGGGAGATAAGTCCTTCGACTTCTAAATCATCTCGTAAACCTACTACCTGCTCAAAAAGAAAAATAGTACAAATATTTTCCTCTAACACTTCTTCAGATTCGAAAGAGTTAAGGAAGACTCCAGTCGCTACACTACAAAAAGATAGAGAAGTGCCTACAACTTCACCTCAAACAAGTATCAAACAACAACAAGACAGTCGTATGGTAATGCCCTCTCATACAAGAGAAGCATTTTTTCAACTGTCTCAATCTTTAGCAGGGTTTTACAAGACGCTTCAATCATCATTCAAAATGACTAATATTGCTGATGACAATGCTACAAAACATAAAGCACAGTCTAATGAAGAACAATCGGCAGAACTGACATCTCCCATGATAAACCAACCAGCCTCGCCAACTTATATCCATGAGACATCTTTAGATTCTCCTTTAATACAAACATCCCCATCATCGGTGGGATGTCTCTCAGATCTGCAAGACCACATACAGGAGCCGTATTCCCCTCCTGAAGACCTTACATACCCAAAATTCCTAGAAAAAATGGGTACCATTCTACATCTAGAAGTACAAAAAGAAACAGACCCTAGGGCAGAAACCCTCAGTCTTCTAAAGATTTTTGATACTCAGGTGGAACCAACTTCTCTTCCACCACAAGATATCCTGCATTCAGTCTTACAAAAATCCTGGGAGGCCCCTTATACAATAGCGGCCGTTTCCAGGAAAACAGACATAAAATTTCGTATGAAGAAAACGTCACTATACACTCTACCACAATTGCCTCACGAATCAATTGTAGTAGAATCGGCGATGCAAAAGTTCAAGAAAACAAAGTTGCATACCACTTTCCCACCAGGGAAAGACAACAAATATTTAGATGAGTTTGGCAGGAAAATATACCATAACTCGATGTTAACTGCACGAATTATGCAACATCAGTTCTACATGGTACAATACCTCTATGAGTGCATGCAAGCTATGAAAGGTATATATTCCTCCGTTGCGGATCATATACCTCAGCCTCTTCATGACATGGAAGAGTGTTCTCGACACCTCTTGAGGTCAATCTACGAAGCACATGAAACATCATCCAGGGCATCTGCAACAGCCATTGCAGCCCGCAGACTAGCATGGTTACGTTCAAGTTCGATACGTGAAGACTTGCACGTGAAACTAACAAACCTCCCATGTACAGGAGATAACCTGTTCGGAGAGAAATTCCAGGATGCAGTAAGTAAATTAAAAGATGAAGCTCTAGCAGTGCAATCGCTAACATCAAATCCTGTTTACTCGACTACACGTCGTTATGTGGGATCTACTCGTAGGCAACCATATGCCAGAAGACCCTATAGATCTTATCAATCTTTTCGTACGCAGTCATACCCTGCCTACCAGCGTCCTGCTCCACTAAACAATACCTCAAATCAACGAAGGGGTAAACCACGTAACCAGAGGCAGCAGGCACAACAGCCGACTACTGCAGCAAAAGCGACGTCATCTTTTTAGTTACTCAGCCACCACCACAACATCAAGCTCCTCCAGGCAGAATTCGTGCTTGCCTGAAAGCCTGGGAAAGAATTACATCGGATCAATGGGTTCTGGAGATAGTACGTCAAGGCTACCAACTCCAATTTGTAACAAAACCCATATTGCCTCATCTTTCCACATTCAAGATTTACAATTCCCATCCACAACTGGGGGAGGAAATTGCTTTACTTCGCAAACAACAAGCAATTCAACAAATCCACCCACATTACAAATTAGCAGCATTTTATTCCCCGTACTTCCTCATACCCAAGAAATCGGGGGGCCTTCGACCCATACTAGACCTAAGGGAGTTGAACAAATTTCTCACCAAGGAGAAATTCAAAATGGTATCGTTGAAGTCAATTCTTCCACTCATTCAAACCAACGATTGGATGTGCTCCATCGACCTGAAGGATGCTTACACACACATCCCAATCCATCCATCCTCGTGGCATTACCTGTGCTTTCGCTACAGACATCAACACTACCAGTACAAAGTTCTTCCCTTTGGGCCGTCTGCTGCACCCAGGGTATTCACCAAATGCATGATAATGGTGGTGGCTCATCTCAGGAAACAAGGTATAACCATTTTTCCATATCTGGATGATTGGCTCATAATAGCCTCAACTCCAAACGTCTTACTGGATCACCTCCATCGGGTGATACACTGTTTACAAGAACTAGGGTTAGTGATCAACTTTCAGAAATCACACCTACAACCAACTCAACAGTTGCAGTTCATAGGCGCATGCCTGGATACTACGTGCAACAGAGCATACCTTCCAGTCGACAGAATATCACATTTCCGTCAACTTCTACACACCTTGAAACATACTCAGAGTCCGTCAGCAAGACAAGACTTAGTAATTCTGGGCCACATGGCAGTGGCGAACTTCATGGTTCCCAACACCAGGTTACACATGAGACGCCTACAATGGGGTCTAAAATGCCAATGGAAACAGCATTCACAACCATTGACGCAGAGGGTATCGCTGACCGCAGAAATGAAAAAGGATATAGCATGGTGGCTCCTAGATTCCACCCTGTCCAAAGGAGCGTTATTCAGCCCCCCATCTCACAATGCAGTCCTAACCACAGATGCGTCTCGCAAGGGATGGGGTGCTCACCTCGAGATTTACGAAACCCAAGGGTTATGGAAACCCTCAGAACAGAATCTACAAATAAATCTATTGGAACTCAGAGCGATTTGCAATGCATTGCGAGTCTTCCAAGACCACCTGAAGGGACGCAGGGTCATGATTTACACAGACAACCAAGTAGCGATGTTTTACATCAACAAACAAGGAGGGTCCGGTTCATGGTCCCTCTGCAAGGAGACCCTGACAATCTTCAAACACACTCACAAGCATTGCATACATCTACAAGCAACTTACCTACTGGGAGTTGCCAACACAAGAGCGGACAGACTAAGCCGCATCTTTCATCCCCACGAATGGACACTCAATACGGAAGTAGTCCAGGACATATTTCTGCAGTGGGGGACACCTTCCATAGATCTCTTTGCAACAGAGATCAATTCTCAAGTTCCCAAATTCTGCTCGATAAGACCAAGCCAATTCAGGATAGCTCAAGATGCCTTCCTCATTCCGTGGACGACAGGCCCTTCTGTATGCCTTTCCTCCCATACCTCTTTAAACAAGAACAATTCAGAAGTGCATAGCGGACAAGGCTCAACTGATACTCATAGCCCCGGCATGGCCGAGGCAACCATGGTACAGTTTCCTACTTCGACTATCCATCAAGGATCCAATTCTATTACCGAATCGTCAAGATCTTCTCAGCCAAGATCAAGGAACACTACTACACCCGCTACATTCATCTCTACACTTGACAGCTTGGAGATTGAAAGGCTCCTTCTGACAGAACAAGGAGTTTCCACTTCAGCACAATTCATTTTGTAATCGAGGAAACTCTCAACCAGGAAAAATTATAGCTATAAATGGAAATGCTACTCTGCCTGGTGCACTTCCAATGGTCTACCACCATTGGACTGCTCCCCGGAATTGCTCATTGATTATCTTCATACACTATATGTAGCTGGTCTAGCAACATCATCCATCAGAGTTCACCTTAGCGCAATAGGTGCCTATCATAGACCAATCGATGACATTCCTATATCCAATCACCCATTGCTGACTCGTTTCATGAAAGGGTTAACACACATTCGTCCTCCGGTATCCAAACCTCCAGTTCCATGGAACCTCAACATAGTTCTGGAACAGCTCATGCTTTATCCCTTTGAACCCATGGACTCGGCACACATTAAATACCTCACCTGGAAGGTGGTATTCCTGGTTGCAGTAACATCAGCAAGAAGAGTTAGTGAGTTACAAGCTTTGGTCCATTATCCTCCGTACTTGCAATTTCATCAACAGAAGGTAGTTCTACGGACTCACCCGTCCTTCCTACCCAAAGTAGTTACCCCATTCCATCTCAATCAGACAATGGAATTACCAACTTTTTTCCCTAAACCGCATGCAAACGATAGGGAAAAGCTACTGCACACACTGGATTGTAAGAGAGCTTTAACACACTACAAAGAAAGAACGAACTCTGACTCCCGTGATTCTCAACTCTTTGTCTCCTTCGACCCGAAGGCACCTGGATTACCAGTGGCTAAACGCACCATCTCCAGTTGGATAGCGCAGTGCATAAAATTCTGCTATGACAAACAATTTACATTTACAGTCTACTCCTAAAACTCAGCAAGTTAGAGCAGTAGCAACCTCCTTAGCAAACTTGAACGAGGTGCAACCCATAGACATTTGCAAGGCAGCTACATGGTCATCACTGCATACCTTCACATCTCATTACTGCCTTGACCAGCAAGCAGCCACTGATGCGAAGATAGGGCAAGCAATACTGCAATCTCTATCCTCCAACAAACGGTGACTGCCACAATGTCAAAGATCACGTCCAACACTTATATCACTACTGACGTGATCAACAGCTTGGGACTCCCATAACAGCATGGCTAATTCAGCCCTGCTATCGACGGGAAAAAGCAAGTTTGCTTACCGTAAACGATGTTTCCGTAGATAGGATGAATTAGCCATGCTGACCCACCCTCCTCCCTGGCAGTCACCAAGTCTTCGACTACAATACATCTTAATCACAGACTGAGGAGATTCCGTTACTTTCCTGCGCGGGAACACACGCGCAGCCGCAGAGAGCAAAGCTCTGTTCTCTGCTTTGACAAGCTCCGCCTCCCGGGCCTGATTGACAGATCCCATAACAGCATGGCTAATTCATCCTGCTATCTACGGAAACATCGTTTACGGTAAGCAAACTTGCTTTTATCTGCCCTCATTTACTATATTACTGTTAACCTCGATAAGTTGCCTGTATATATTATACCATACAGGCTTCAGAAAGAAGCTGTTTGGCACAATGCAAGTATTAAGGAAAACACTAGCAGTAAACTTGAGACACTGGGATCATTACGAACATACTCTGACTTAAGAGTGAAGTTAATTCTTGTCAAGATAAACCGAATATAAAACCCGTACCTCCAGTTTTGTAGATATATATATTCTGTATCCAAGTACACCTCCCCAACAGACATGTCCATTCACATGTCCGTTCACCCATATACATATCTCCAACAATGGAGCAGAGCGGGATATTATAAAATTCAAATTCTGGTGTCATCTAAGTATCAATAACACAGACTCCCTTCACCACCATGCCCAACCACTTGAGACTTTATATTCATTGGTATATCAAGTTAAATTGTGAAATACAAAATCATGAAAAAAGCACTCAGCACATATGTAGCCAACCTACCACACCATAGCAGCACTAATTCACAGGACCCCAGTGGCACCAACCCTACCTGTGAAAAGGCAGTGCTGCAAATATTACACTGGGCCATAGAACACCAGAATACCCCCTGTTGGGGAAACAATGAACAAGTCTGATACAGATCCCTACATACTAACAGAATACCTCAGCTCAGTCACACTTGCAGAACACAGATAGACCTTCATCAAATACAGAAAGGTTTCCTGCAAATTACAAATGTGCAGACAAAGATTGAAATGGAAACCAAATTACATTGCCTCCTATGCTTAAGCCAAGCCCCCATCATTCTTGTGGTGAGTGGGGGGAAGAGGGTGTTATATTGGAGCTCCCATCATTTTCTGTGGAGAATGTGAGGTATTTTGTTACATAATACCCACCCCCAGCAACCACAATAGGGGCTTGGTGATCCCCTACATAACACCTTCCCCCTTCTTGTGGTACTTTCTCCCCCCAGCCCAGCACCATCACTTGCCCAGCACTTGGACCCAGCACCAGTATCTCCTGACTCCCTCTCTTTCTCCATGGGCACAGCAGCTAGCCAGCCTCCAGTCCAGATGCCTTCCCACAGCCAGCCAGCTGTCCTCAGAAACCCCTCAGCCATTCTGCCTCAAGTCTCAGAACCCACCTCTCCCAGTCAGCCTGCCTCAAGCCTTAGAACTCACCTCCCCTAACCAGCCTGTCTCCAGCCTCGGACCCTACAACCCCAGCCAACCAGTCACTTACCTTGCAGTCTCACCTTGCTATCCTGAAAGTGCTGCTGCTGGCACCCCAGGGCTCTCTGCATACTTAAACTGGTTTCATGAGATCAAAGTGAGAATACAGACACCCTTGCAGCTCTCTGCAAGTTTGAGCTGCACGGTTGCCTGTATTCTTGCACTGAACTGTCTCTCTTGCGAGACCAGCATGAGAATGCTGAGAGTCGTGCAGTGCTGGCAGCAGCACTTCTGGGACTAAGGAGTGGGCTGCCCAGCCGCAGCCATTAAATCAGAGTCATTCTCTGAAGAGTTCTGCAGTCATGTTAAGCCATTCCTATCAAGTGAAGTGGATGCACACCTGGGAAGCAATTTTTTTTTTTTTTAACTTCCTTGTTCCACACTGCCATTGAACAGCCAAAAGAAAGAGGCTGAGTCTGGCAGGAGTGGTCTCTGGGGCAGGGACAGTGTGGCTACATTAGCAAGAGGACTTGGGTCCTCCAAGGGACAAGAGCAGGGTCAGAGGGGGCCAAAGCAGCAAGAAAGGAGGGATGGGGCAGCGATATCCTGCACAGGGCCAGAAGAGGAAGTCCACAGCAAAAGTAGTTTTGGATCAGTTAGAAAACAAATGGGGCAGTTTCAGCTTGTGAGGAGCAGGAAGAGGAAGCTTGACTGCAGGCTAGAAGGTAGCAGTTAAAATTGTATTTGTCTGTGTGATCAGGACAGTGGAGGGAAGCAGGGGTCATGCCTCCATGAGGTGGGGATGGAAGAGAGAGAACTGGATTGTGGTGGGTGTGTGTGAAGGAGAATGAGCGTGAGTGTTAAGAGAATATGAGGTAGATCTTAAAAGCCTTGTATGTGCAAAAACGGCCAAAGATGCGTGTAAGTGGGCCTTGCAGGAGCTACGTAGATTTTAAACTAGCCGGGAAGGGCATGTATACATTGATAGATGTGTGCCCAGAAAAAATAGGCGGAAAAGGGGCAGGGCATGGGTGTTCCGGAGGCAGGGCCAATACTGGTACGCGTTACCCTTAATTTTATGCCACTTACTGGCAGGACTAGGAATTATACATTACATTTATGCTGACTATATCCAACTAATCCTACCAATAGATGACACAATAGAGAAAACATTAATCCTAGCTAACATGTACCTAAGCATTATAAAACAACTACTGACACAAATGGAACTTGTTATTAATATTGATAAAACAGAATTCCTACACCTAGAATGGAAAAATACTGAAATCAGCCAAACCTCAATAATCATCAAAGACAACCAGAAAATTGAACTAGCTGGAAAAGTACGTAACCTTGGAATAATAATGAACCCTGAAATCAATCTAAAACAGCACATATCATTAAAAGTAAAGGAAGGATACGCAAAACTCATGGTACTCAGAAAACTAAAACCACTACTAACTCAAAATGATTTCCGAACAATTCTACAGGCACTAATTTTCTCCAGCACGGATTACTGTAATGCCCTGCTGCTAGGACTATCAAATACTACGTTAAGACCACTTCAAATACTTCAGAACACAGCAGCTAGAATACTAACCGGAAAAAGGAGGAGGGACCACATAACCGAAACCCTAGCGGAACTACATTGGTTACCGATTGAACACAGAATTAAATACAAAACCCTATGTACCATCCATAAACTAATTCATGATGAGAAATCAGACTGGCTAAACACAGCATTACGGGTACACGTCCCACACAGAAATCTTCGATCAGCAAATAAAGCACTCTTAACCATCCCTTCAGTTAAAACAGCAAGACCAACCCAAGTGAGGAAAAGGGCCTTATCGTTAGCAGGACCCACAATTTGGAACACAATGCCTCCAGAGATCAGATTACAAAGTGATCTCAAGGCATTTAAGAAAAGTTTAAAAACATGGCTTTTTAAACAGGCATTTTACAAGGAGACGGGAGAATAGAAATTATTCAGGAATAAGCAGATAAGCACTGACACACAGTACTTAGGACGATACAGTAGAGTAGTCTATGAACCCCACATCACAACTAGCATATTGATAACACTATGTATGATAAATTACCCGTAAAAGTACTTTCAGTACACTCGGTCATGACACACTTCTCTAAAAATTATTTTGTCTAATGATATATTGTAACTGAATCTTTGACGGCACCTGTTAGAATGTACTATAGTACACTTTTACCTACATTAAATTTGTGCCTACATGTAAACCGTTGCGATGGTGTATAACTTAGCGACGGTATAGAAAATATTTTAAATAAATAAATTTTCCTCAGCCATAACATACGCGCGCCACTTTGCTACAGCTCCTCAGTAGGCATAACATTCAGGAGAAAGAAAGAGAGACTGTTTATAAGGCATAGTCTGATACTCCTATATATGGACCATTGTAAGGGGACACTTTGATTCGGGGTAGTTTTTGGGAGGTGGGTTGGGGTTAGGGGGGTGGTGTTAGACACATTCAGAGGTATCCATTGTAGTGTACAAATCAACTCCTTTTCATCACTTATAAGGTATAAAATTCTTTAATGATGTCAGTTTTCCAATGGATACCTCTGAATGTGTCTATAAAAACACCCCAAATCAAAGTGCCTCCTAACAATGGTCGATATATAGATTATTAGACTGAGCCTTATAAAGAGGCTCGCTCTCGCTCTCCTTCTCTCCATGCATGCATAAGATATGTGCGCAGACCTGCAGACATATGCACGTGAAGGGTATTTTATAACCTATGTGTATACAATATAAAATAGCGTGTATATTTGCGTGTGGTAAGATAAGCGCATTTATGGACGCACTTGCGGCCCTTTTAAAATCTATTCGTGTGTATATATGAAAAAGAGGAGAATGTATGCGTGCCCCTAGCCCTTACCTTTACTATTTCATGACAGTTTTAGGGTGACTTGTAATCAAAAGCTCCAGGTATGGAGAACGGGGGATTATTTTTATCTTTATTAGTTTTGCGTGTTGGGTGGTCTTTGTGTCTACTGTTTAAAAATTTCCCAAACACCAAAAAATATTTTCAAACATTTTTTATGGGTTTTTAATTATTCTATTTGTCAGCTTTTTTTGAAATATTTATTTATTATTAGTATGGTTTTATTATATTGATTTTGTTGTTTTATTAGGCATGGTGGTGATTCTGTTTTTCATTGTTGCACTGCAAACAGTCTGGCTTGTTGTGGTTTCCAGTTCAGTTTTTGTCTGCACATTTCTATGTACACATTAATGGGTCAGTCTGTGTTCTACATTTGTGACGGAGGTGAGCTATTCTGCTAGACAGGACCTGATGTTATATTTGCTGTGTTGTCTTTTCATATTTTCAATTGTTACTGTTTGAGTGCTCCTAGGTAGCGATTAGGTATGGGATAATTACTGTATTGTTTACTCATGGTTTTCCGAAGGCCAAGTTCCCACCCAAAATGCATTACAATAGGTCTAATACTGTATAGGTTCCAAATGTCTTTTTTGCAGGATTTTCTGGTTGGCAGCATAGCAGTGCATGTAAATGTAATGTACTACTTGTGATATTTTTACTTCAGAAGACTGTACTTGGTTCTTTTTCATGTAAAATCAGTAATTTTAAATACCGTATTTTTCGCTCCATAAGACGCACTTTTTCCCCCCCAAAAGTGGGGGAAAATGTCTGTGCGTTTTATGGAGCGAATATAAAAAAACAAACTGAAAATCTAACAAAACCCCCCCACTCTCCTGAGCCCCCCCCCCCCAAGACCTGCCAAATTAATTTACTACAACCCCCACCCTCCTGACCCCCCCCCCCCCCCAAAAGACCTGCCAAAAGTCCCTGGTGGTCCAGCAGGAGCGATCTCCTGGACTTGGGCCGTCGGCTGCCAGTAATCAAAATGGCGCCAATGGCCCTTTGCCCTTAGTATGTCACTGGGGCTACCGTCGGCGCCATTTTGATTACTGGCAGCCGAAGGCCCAAGTTCAGGAGATCGCTGGACCAACAGGGACTTTTGGCAGGTCTTGGGGGGGTTAGGAGGGTGGGGGGTTGTAGTAAATTAATTTGGCAGACCTTGGGAGGGGTCAGGAGGGTGGGGGGTTGTAGTAAATTAATTTAAAGGGTTGGGATGGGGTTTTTTTTGGGGGGGGGGGGGGGGAGAGGGGGGTTTCCCATAGAAAGTGAAAGATAAGTTTTCTGATCTGGGGAATGGACTGCAATGGTCCTCCCCAGACTTGAAAACAAAATGGGGAGAAAAAAAAGTTATGCACTCCCCTAATTTGCTCCATAAGACGCACAGACGCCCGTGGACAGAGCTGGTTTAGCACAACATTTTTTTTTTTTTTTTTAATTTTCCCCCTCTGAATCCTAGGTGCGTCTTATGGTCAGGTACGTCTTTTGGAGCGAAAAATACGGTAAATAAGTTTTAATTGTATGTGGAGAGGGCCCTGGTGGTGGGGTAGGGCAGTGTGCAAGGCTGTAAAGTTTTCCTAAGGTGCCTAATACCCTTGCACTGTCCCTGACAGGAAAAACAATTTAAAAAAAATTTAAGCGTGTAAAAAAAAAACAAAAACCCAGAATGAGGAGGGGGCAGCACAATAACTGTTTGCATATGTTAGCAAAAGGGCTAGCACCAACCCTGCCAGGACCTAGGTAGCTCACCCTGTTCCAGCAGCTACGACTGAGGGTATGGATTCCTAATTGAGACAGGGTAGTTTAAAATAATAGTATGTTAAGCTAAGAGGGTAATTTTGAATAGTAGCTCAGCATGTACACACATAAGTTGGTGCTTCTAAAGTTAAGCTTTTAACTGTGTGGGAACCATACTGTTTATAAAATGCCACGTACCTCCACTCTGAAAGAACAAGCATATCTGCAGTTCCCGCACAAGTTAGTAATGGAGTGGTGCAAATCATTTTTACAAACATTTTATAAAAGTATGTGCATATATTTTACACATTTAAATAATTGTACCGTGCATAATGACCCTCATTTTATTCATGAAGTCAGCTCTTTTATAAAGTTGGCTTGAAGTATACACATATCCAACTTATGAACATACTTGTGTGCATACTTTCAAGCACCAGTTGGCCATGACCTTCACCAGTTCACCCACTCTCTCAATCGCTTGCTCCAGACCTGCCACCCAAAAACTACAGACAAGAGAAGTCTGAGTTAATATTTGTAACTTCCTTCCTTAGCAGGTGTAAAAACATGCATGCATGTTTGATGTATACCTGTCCTCAAAGTTGTAGAATGCATAAATGTGTGCATACTTTACAAACTTTGTCCTGGAAAGCCAGAAGTGCCCTCCTTTTATGTGCACACTATTTAATCCAGTGCAACAGTACACACATACTGCCTTCTGAAAATTGTTACTGCACACAGAGGCTAATTACACACGTATATATTACTTGCACAAACCCTGAAAGTTGCATGAACTCTCTTCAAATGTCAAGATCCTTATTTCATCCATTAAACTTTTGTGATCAGCATCGAATGAGAAAGAAACATCAAGGCCTAATTCAGACTAAAATATTTAGTTTAGTAGGTTGTTTTATATGGTCCATTCCAGCTGATTTGCTATTGGTGACATACAAGGAATCTCACATGCCTGAGTAGTTTATATTAGGTTCATACTAGACAGAGCCTTCTGTTGCTAATCTATAATATTTCTTATTTATTGCTCATATTATTTCTGAACCTTTTTTGCTTTGATTTTAAAAGATTTGCAACAGTATGATTTTTGGAAATGTTGTTGTACTTGCTCATTTTGCACTGACCTAATGAAGGGGCATAGCTCTCAAAAACTAGACGCAAACATATTTAGTTAATCCAGTGAAACCTACAACTGGTTGAACTGGAACTATGGTGCGGAAAAAAGCAGTTACATATAACAAGGGTGGTTGAACTGGGCGAGGAGAGAAACGAAAGGAAAGGTTAACGTTGGCTAATGATAATTACAAATAGTTAACATTGAAATGGCTGAGTTTTATGTATTGATGGTGAGAGGTTAAATTAATTGGAGTCCGGAAATGCTTGTTTGAACAGCCAAGTCTTGAGTCTTTTCTTGAAAATTGAGAGGCAGGGTTCCAGTTTCAGATCGGGGGGGATGGAGTTCCGTAAAGGTGGACCGGCTGTAGAGAAGGCCCGATCTCTTAAGGTAATGTGTCTGGTGGTTTTGGTAGGAGGTACCTGTAGTGATCCTCTGTATGCGTCTCTTGTTTGTCTTGAAGAGTTATGAAATTGGAGAGGGTTATGTAGGTCAATTGGAGCCAGTTGATGGATAGTTTTGTATATAATGGAAATGGACTTGTAGATGATTCTGAAGTGGATTGGCAACCAATGGAGGTTTTTTAGGATTGGAGTGATGTGGTCTCTTCTCCTGGTGTTTGTCAGTATTCGAGCAGCCGCATTTTGTACCATCTGAAGCGGTTTGGTGAAGGAGGAAGGGAGACCTAGTAAGATGGAGTTACAATAATCTAACTTTGAGAAAATGATTGCTTGTAGAATCGTTCTGAAGTCTTGAGCGTGGAAAAGAGGTCTTATTCTTTTCAGCACTTGGAGTTTGTGGAAGCAGTCTTTGGTGGTCCTGTTGATAGTAGCTTTCAAGTTCAGGCGATTGTCAATTATAACTCCTAGGTCTCTCACTTGTGTGGTTGTTGGGATGGCTGGATGCGTAGAGGTGATGGTACTATTCTCTGGAGAGATGAGCAGGAGTTCAGTCTTGGAGGAATTTAATACTAGGTTTAGGCTGGTGAGAAGGCGTTTGTTTTGGAGGAAGTTTTCCCAATGATCAAGTGTTTTCGCGTAGGTATCTTTGATGGGGATCAAGATCTGGATATCATCCGCGTAGAGGAAATGTTTAAGATTGAGGTCGGTGAGAAGCTGGCATAACAGTAAAAGGTAGATGTTAAAGAGCGTAGGAGACAGGGAGGAACTATGTGGGACTCCTACAGACAAGTCATAGCGTGAAGATTCTTTGCTCTGGATCTTAACCTTGTACCCTCTATTGCTGAGAGAGGTTTTAAACCATGTGAGTGCAGTGCCTGAAATACCTATGGAAGCTAACTGGTTTATGAGGATGGAGTGGTTGACAATGTCAAAGGCTGATGAAAGGTCGAGTAGGATCAGTAAAAAGGATTGCCCTTTGTCGAGACCCAAGTTAAGGTAGTCAGTCAGGGAAATGAGGAGGGATTTGGTGCTTAATGCTTTGCGGAACCCGTATTGGGATGGGAATAGGAGGTTATTGTCTTCAATGTAGTCCGAGAGTTGAGTGTCACCAATTTCTCCATAATCTTAGCTATGAAGGGAAGGTTGGCAATTGGGCGGTAGTTATTAGGGTCTTTAGGATCCAAATTTGGTTTCTTGAGGAGTGGTTTGAGGGAAGCCAGTTTGAGGTCGTCTGGGTAGGATCCTTGGGATAAAGAGCAATTTATGATGTCTGCCAGAGTTTTGGAGATGGAGTCAGGAATTGTCAAGAGATGTTTGGTGGGGATATGATCCGAGGGATGAGAGGACTGTTTCATTCTCCTTAGAATACCTTGAATCTCCGTGGCGGAAATGAGTTCGAATGCTTCTAAGCGAATGTTATTGACGGCGAGCTGATGTGAGGTCAAAAGAGAAGTGGTGTTAGAGTGAGTTAGAAGGCTGCTGATTTTGTTACTGAAATATAGCGCTAGTTCTTCAGCTTTAGATTGAGCTTGGTTAAGGGAAATCTCCGGGGGGGTTTTGTGTGAGATTAGATACATAGGTAAAGAGGGCTTTAGCCTCAAAGACCAGGTCATGGATCTTGGATGCGTAAAAGTCCCTTTTAGATCTTAAAGTAGTGGATTTATATTGATGAAGGGTAAATTTGTAGACGGATAGAGTGTTAGCGCATGGGTCTTTATGCCATTTGCTCTCTTTTTGTCTTAGAATTAGTTTTAGCTTTCTTAATTCTGTAGTGAACCATGGCTGTCTTGGAGGAGTTAGAATGGGATTTTTTTGTTACTAGTGGACATAGCTTGTTAGCTATAGATTCTGTGATGTTGTTCCAGGAACGGAGAGCTGAGTTTGGATCGGTGAAGTCTATGAGGTGGAGTTGTGATACCAAGTGATTACTAAGATCTTCGGAGGAACATGTTTTTCTGAATGTGAAGGAGGGTGAGGGTATGCGTGAGGTGCTGGTATCTTTTATTGAGAATGAGGTTGAAATGAGTGAGTGATCTGACCCCAAGGGACCTTTGTACAACTAAGGTGAGATGCAGGCTTAATGCCAGTGTTGACGAAGATGAGATCCAGCGTGTGGCCGGCTTTGTGCGTGGGTTTGTTAACTAACTGTTTGAAACCCAGAGCTGAGAGGGCTGTGAGAAAGGCTTCACAGTTGGGTGAAAGTGTAGGGTTGTCAATGTGCAGATTAAAATCTCCTAAAATTATTGCTGGAACGTCCAAATTTATGAGAGGTGGTTATTTCAACCACCTCTCTCATAAAATCTCCTAAAATTATTGCTGGAGCGTCCAAATGTATGAGAGGTGGTTATTTCAACCAGAGGGGAGGTGTCTGTTTCCAGGAAGCCCGGAGGGGCGTAGACGAGTAGGATTTGAGAACAGACTCACCATAGTTCCAGTTCAACCACCCTTGTTATATGTAACTGCTTTTTTCCGCACCATAGTTCCAGTTTGAAGTTTATCATGCACCCCTGTTTTACTGTGAACCAGCATGATGTGACTGTTGTCATGAATGCTGGTATATAAAAAACCTAAATAAATAAATAAAACGTGTTTGTCATTTTATTCTTATGAAAGGTTTTGCTGTGCTATTTAATTCCAAACAGGCCCATACATAAAAACGTGCGGGAGAGCCAGTGAGCGCCCACTCTTCCAGTGCATGCACAGGCCACTCTCCTGGACGCGCAATTCAGGAGGGTGGCCTATGCAAATTAGGGCCCGCAGTAAAAAAAAAAAAAAAAAAAAAAAAGGCGCTAGGGACACAAGCGCGTCCCTAGCGCCTCTTTTTTTGACAGGAGCAGCGGCTGTCAGCAAGTTTGACAGCCGATGCTCAATTTTGCCGGCGTCTGTTCTCAAACCCGCTGACAGCCACGGGTTCGGAAAACGGACACCGGCATAATTGAGCGTCCGTCTTCCGACCTGCGGGCTGATTTTACTTTTTTTTTTTTTTTTACTTTTTACATTTTTTAATTTTTGGGGCCTCCGACTTAATATCGCTATGATATTAAGTCGGAGGGTGTACAGAAAAGCAATTTTTTCTGCTTTTCTGTACACTTCCCCGGAGCCAGCAGAAATTAAAATGTGCGGCTTTGCTGCACATTTTGCTTTCTGGATCGCGCGGGAATAACTAATAGGGCCATCAACATGCATTTGCATGTTAAGGGCGCTATTAGTTTCAGGGGGGTTGGATGCACGTTTTCAACACGCTATTACCCCTTACTGTGTAAGGAGTAAAGCTAGCGCGTCAAAAACGTGCGTCCAAATGCGGGCTAACAGTGCACTTCACCAGAGCACGCTGTACTGTATCGGCCCGTATGTTAGTAGGTGTTTCTTTTCTGTTTTATCTAACCAAATGTGCTTCCTACATCTACTGCAGGACTTGGTGTTGCATCTGTGAATAACTGACTTTCTTGACATTTTTAGTTATAGTTTGGCTTGTATATTATAATCTCAAAGATATGTCAGAAAGCAAAGCCTTGTGTTTTTGGTAATGGACACGACTTTTGTTTCCTGACTTGATGATGAGTTGTAGCTACAGCAATTTACATAGTAAGTTTGATGAAGAGTGAAAATGTTCTGTGCACTCAACAGGCAATGATTTGGATTTTTTCTCTGCAACAAAAGTTTAATATAGACTATTTATTTTATTTATTTATTTATTTATTTATTTATTTATTTAAAGGCTTTTATATACCGATGTTCCTGTACTAGTACATATCGCGTCGGTTTACATAGAACCAAAGTTGGAAATTACATCGAACAAGTAGGTACAAATAAGGCTAACGTCGTAAGAACTTATAAGTAAAGCAGAGAACAAGACTTAAAAATTAAAACTATTAAAAATAAGTCAACAAACTTAGATTTACATCAGACTTAATAAGCATGAGTACAGCATAACGTACATCTAACAAGGTAAAATCATGAGAATAAATTATAAGATTAAATGGTTACAGCATCAGACATCTAGCGTATTGGAGTATGAAATGTGTGAATCTAGCCCTGAATCAAGGCTCGGGGAGAGACCTTTAAGTGAAGGCTTTTGTGAAAAGCCAAGTTTTGAGCTTCTTTTTGAACGTTCGACTACAAGTTTCTAGATGAAGGTCCGTGGGGAGGGCATTCTAGTGAAAGGGACTGGCAGTCGAGAATGCACGTTTCTTGAGCAATGACTTGGCTGGAGGTGCATATAGGGTGCCTAAGTAGCTGGTTCTGATTGGTCTGGATGATGCGTGAGGACGAAGTGGGCAGCTTAGATCTAAATCTTAGATTAACCCCTAAATGTAAAATGAAGGAAGAAGTGAGAGGGTTCTATCCAAATCCACCACTGTGTGTTTATGTGAAAAGGATCCATTAAATAATGTTATAAGATGATTAGCTAAAGCTTATTACTTGTTTACTAAACAGCAATTTTTGTATTTTTAGGAAACTAAAAAGAATCTGCGTGTTATGTTCAAAATAGAAGTTAATTTCCCTGTGATGACAAGCAGGTATAATGAGCCACACAGACAGATTTCATGACTGTCTCATGCTTGTGTAGAAGCAATCTTCCAGACATTTTCAGCAAAACTTTTAAGCATGTAGAAAAGCTTCCCATGTCCTGTCTACTCTGGTGCCACTCAGTTGTCTATATTACCTTTATTGGGAGGACATCATAATGTACCCTCACCATTTTCCACCATCTGCAATTCTTTGAAATTTCTCACCTGTTTTTTAGTCAGGAATTTTTGTTTACTTCCTTTAGTCTAATTTGAAAGGTCTTTAATCAATTTTCTAAGCTGAATTTCATTTTCTTCACTAGTGCACAGCTTACTGCATGAGCCAGTGTTTGTCTCTAGCGGCACAGCCGTGAATTTTCTCAGGTGGCACATATATAACTTTGAAAATTTCTTCAATTTTTGATTTAGTACTGTTGCCAAGAAATAAGTCAGCAGCTTCAAGAGGTGCTTAAGTGCTCCCAATTGTCCATCACAGATCACACCAAATACAAGTGCCTAAACAAAGGCCACAATGTCTTTCTGTGTGACTTCTGTGCAAATTGTTGCTGAGAGTGATTTTGCCTGGCCATTGTAATAAATGTAGCTCAAAGCTGGCCCTTGAGCGGAGAAGGTCCAAGGAACTGAACATAGTCATGCTGGTGACCTGGCCATCCAAGAGTAGAGGCAAGGCCTTAAAGATCATTAGCTTCCACTTCTAACCCACATCTTGCACGTCAGAAGTTGTAAAGCTGATTTTGGAAGAAGAGGCATTTGTCTCACAATAGACACTTCCAACGGTCATCTTGCCTCAAAGCTCAGTGTGGAAGGCATCACCAATACAAGTAAAAGTTAAAACCTTTCACTGACATTAGGTCAAACCTGGAGTTTATTTTTGACTGGGTCCAGAAGAAATAGTCTTTCAGTCCATGTTCTGTCCAATTTTGGTTGTTTGCTTTCAATCCATGTGCCGGATCCTTATGGCAGAAAGGCTGAGATTTTTTGTAAACCATGTAACTTCAAATAGGGTTCTCTGGATTGTCAAGGACTGCTAAAAATTATGCCTTCTCAATGTCCCCAAAAAATTGCTTTCCAAAAGAGCATTAAGGTCTTTTGTGCATCATGAACTTATGAAGCTGAAAATGTTCTCCCTCTTGTAGACCCATGTGATGAAACTTGTTCTTCTACAGGAGAAATGGTAGGGGTTTTACTCCATATATTTCTCAAGAACACTAGAGGATTTTGTCGTTATTTGTGATAATTGTGGGTGGATCCTTGGGCCGGTGGCAGATGACCACGCCCATGGGGGAAGATCCCGAGAGGGACCACGGTCAGGCTCAGAGTTGGGAGACAAACACACACTGGTTCTTTTATTAAACTGTTTTAAAGAACCACCAGAGGTGGCAGTAGTGAGCTGGAAGAGCCCAGCTGGGCTGTAGTCCCTCAGGCACTGGAACAGCGATCCTAGGATGGCTGAGCTGTAGAGAAACTGAATATAGCGAGTAGGTAGAGTATGCAGAGTTCAGGAACAGAACCTTGATGGTAACACTCACACAATAGTCTCTTGGAACAGCCCAGGAGCTGGAATGAAGTAGGCCCTCGAGGAGCAAGTACCTGGTTCCAGGGAAAGCTCTGAGAGAGAGATGGTAACTCACTGGTGGTGTAGGCAGCAATGACTTCCTGGCGGAAGTTATATTCAGTAGCAGGTCCTGGAACGTGGGCCCTTGAGGAGCGAGTACCGGTTCCAGACTGCGACCTGAAAAGCAAAAGAGAGAGCGAGGCCCCCGAGGAGCAAGTACCCCTGGTAAAGTCCGAGGAGGCAGAGTAGCAAGGTAAGAGGAGTGCGAATCCCATCCGCAGCGATACCTGGAGGCAGCTAGGTAGGAAACCCTTTGCTAACTCGATTAGCTAGCAAAACAAGAGGCCTTAAATATCTGGTGATGATGACATCATCTCAGGGGGATGCCCCTGAGGTTCGCACCACAGCTGGTACTTGAGTTGGGGCCATGCCGCGTGCCCTTAGGCCTCAGGAGAACATGGCAGAAGGCAGCATCTAGCCGGTCCGGGGACGCCAGAGGAGGTCGGCAAAATGATGCCGCGGCAGCCAAACCTCCATCAACCAAAGAGGGAGTCGCCAAAGAGGTAAGGTGGGCGGAGTGGAGACATTGGGCAGCAACGTTCGCAACAGATTTAGACTTGCTCTAGACTTAGTTACACCCAGATTTCTAAAGAGCTCAAAGACTTTACTGTCTTTAATGGTGCTTCCATTTTAAATGAACTTTCTTTCCAAATTCCTCAGCATCAAATTGTATCAACCACAGATGTGTCCAACCTGGATTAGAGAACTCATTTAGAGGAACCGCACACACAAGGCCCTGGTTCCTCTAAGAGAAATTGCTCATTAACTTCTTGAAGATGAGGGCTGTACTGAATGCTCTGAAGGTTTTATAGGCTGGCTTATAAAATTTTCCTAGTTGAAATAAAAAAAAAAAAAAAGTAGTTATGTTTTGGGAAGTAGTAAGATTTGAAACTGGGTGATCAATCAGTCTTAAGAGCCACTTATCTGGCAGGAAGGGGCAATATCCAGGACAGAGGGTAAGTTGTCATTTGCTTCACCTTCCCTAAGTGGTACTTGGATCAGGACATGACCAAAGGACTTTTCCTTGAGTGGATTCTGCCCAAGATGTATTTGTTTGCAACAGTTCTGAACAGAAAGATACAAATCTTCCTTTGTTAAAGGATTAGGTCTCCTTATGTGTATCCTGTAACTCTGATAACCAAAAGTTAAGTAAAACTCAGAAGGGATAAAAGATCCATATTCCTTATAGTTCCATGTTGTATGAAATAGATGCTCTCTTTCCTGTTTAAGATGACCATCAAGGAACTTAAGCTAAGGTCTTGTCCAAGCCAAATAACTCAAGAATGAAGGCTCCTTACTCCATCCTGATATTCAGTCTCTAGTCCTCACAGCCTGGATGTAGAGAGGGTATTAATTGGTAACTTTCACACTGTCTTAAGACAGGGGTGCTCAGACTGGTCCTGTGGGTCCCCCCAGCCAGTCAAGTTTTCAGGATATCCCTAATGAATATGAGAAATATTTGCATACACGAAGTGCATGCAAATAAATCTCATGCATATTCATTAGGGATATCCTGAAAACTTGATTGGCTGGGGGAGGGGGGTGGGGTGAGGCCCATAGGACTGGTAGAGATCCTTTTTCATGCTCCACACTGAAACTGGTTGAGTATCTTTTATACCTCTGAGTCTGGTTTAAAATTAAACTCTGCCAAAGTATGCCCCATATCACCACCTTATAGAAGTAAACCCAATTTTTATGCAGCCTTTAGTTTTCAAGCTAATGCAGGGTCTACTTCAGTGGTAGCCCCTCCTAAAGCCTCTGTCATTGCTTTGAAACATCAACATTGTCTTAACACAGCTAATGACAGCCTTTTCTGAGCCTCTTGTGAGCTCGGATACATAACCTGGAAGGTCAAATTTTTGGTGGCTGTCATTTCATCTCACAATCAGTACCTGCAGACTTTTAGTGACTTTATTCACTTTACACTAAGCTCCATCATACAGGGAGGTACCCTGCACACACCCCACGTTCTTGCCTAAGGTGATGTCTGACTCTCGTTTTCATCAGGCACTCATTCTTCCAATATATTTTCATTGGCCACATTACATAAAGGAGAAAACTGTACTTTATACTTTAGGTTGCAAAAGAGTTGTCACTTTTTGTCTAGAGCAAACTAAAGCCTTTTGCATATCCATCTAACTTTTTGTTTCTTTTGATCCCAACAGGTGGGTCATCGTAGTGAAAAAGAACACTATTTCTAAATGGTTAACAGATTGCGGTTCTCATTATGCTCTGACAAATCTGACCTTAGAAGGACATATCAAGATCCATTCTGTCAGGACCATTGTTGGCAATCTACCTCCTTAGACACAAGATTACAAGCTGAAATGTGGAGATTTGTCCACATATTCAATGGTCACTACTCTCTAGATGTAGCCTTCAGTCAAGATTCTAGATTTGGACATCTGTCTTAAAAGATCTAGTTGCAGAGTATAGCCTAATTTCCTCCCTTGGGACCATTTCTTATTTGTTTGTATGTTATATGTTAGGGAGGGCAATATTCAAATTCCTATCCATGTTAAAATAAATAAATAAATAAATTATCCATGGAAATTGAGTCTTTAAAAATTGTCCAGCCTGTCTGGACAATTTTACCCAGGGACTGTGAAGGTGGTCCCACAGGTAGGGAGAGGGTGGAAGATTAAATAGGCATCCAATCTGTGCCCCTCCCCCCCTTTCCTGGGACCAATACGTTTCTGCTGAAAAATTATTAGTAGAGAAAACAGGTGTAAATCTCTATGGATAATTTTTCATTGAGCAATAATCAAAGCAAAAATACCCGAGTACTTTAGCTTTGATTATGGTGCAAACCCTACTGGTAGAAACTACCTGTAGAGTTTGCACATAAGCATCCAATTTTGATTATTTACCTTTTATTACATAGTATAGAAGGTATCTCCTTGTTTCTTCTTTCCCTTTATTATTTGAAGACAACCCTTAGCTCAGGAGTCCCATCAGTATGGCTCACTGCATTTGATTGTCAGCAGAGAAAGCGAAACTGCTTACCTGTAATAGGTTTTCTCTGATGACAGCAGTGCAACGACCCATGCAACCTACCAATTTTCCTATTGGGAATTATTCTCTACTATTCTAAATAGCTTAGTTATACAGTAAACTGAAGAGCAGCAGTGCATGCAAATCCCGACACGTGCTCAAAAGCTTTCCAAGAAAGCTCTGAAAGATGTCCTTCATGCTAGCACATACAGAGTCATGTTATCCATTTGCGTACAGCTTGCTGAACTGCTGTTATCAGAGAACATCTATTACAAGTAAGTAATTTTGCTGTATTTGTTCTCCCTCTTCATGTGTTTAAATCTGAAAATGAGTGGATATTGAGCATTGTTAGATTCTAACTGTATGATCACCAAGTTTTAAGATTAAATATTGATATCACATGTAGGAAGTAACAACAGTGCATATTCTGGGTGAATCCTGAAGTATGAGACAGTTTAAGACCATTAATCACCCAAGAAATGTGGTTATCCAAGTCAGGGCTGATCTTAGGAAGGTGCAGCACATAGAGCCAATCAACCACAGTGGGCACTGGAATGATGAAATTGTAAATCTGGGGATGGGGTTACCGTGGTAGTGTGGGGACAAGGGCAGTCATCTCTATTACCATCCTCCTCACCACCACCATACCAAGTACAGTCCTTAATCCAAATGTGGATATACAGCAACTTGGCAATACTTGACCTAGTGCATGCGATTCATAAAGTATATCTAATGTCAGAACAAAATGGCGCCATGAGAGAAAGACGCGGTGAGATGGTGCTCCTGACTTGTTAAGATTTTTTGCCTTTTTGAAGAAAATGCCGCACACAAAAAGAAAAGACAAGGTGAGGGGGAAGGTACCTCGACCACCCTGAAACCTACCTTACAACAAACGAAGATACAGGAGTCCTATGCCGCAGGGGGAATTGCTCCGGGAGAGTCGGCTGCAGCGCTGGAGGTGGAGCAGGCTCTGACGCTGCTCAGCGAAACATCTCTCAGCCCCGGAGCGCCGGCTACTCCTTCACCTCCTGCCCATTCCAGCGCGATTGGACCGGCCTTGACCCATGGACGGACGATGTTTGAAGGGGGAAATGGCCTTCGAGGGAGCTCCGCTCGCAGGTCTAACGGGGCAGCCCCAGGGCAGAGAAGTTTTAACTGCCTTGAGTGAGGCAAATATTGGAGGTTTAAGCAAAGTTGGTGGAAACTTGCCAGCACAGCTTGTACAAGTAAGGAGCCAGGCAGATCTCCCTAAGGAACCTACGGAACAGCAAGAAGGTTTGGCTTTAAAATTACTTGTTAAACCCTCAGTAGTGACTCTGGATGCGGTGTGGATTGCTTGAAAATGCAATTGTTTCACTAACAACAGTGATTAAAGACTCGCAATCACAGCTTAATGCTGTGAATCCAGAGGTTTTAGACCACTCAAATAAAATTCAAGAAATGGACTTACAAATCCAACAGATTAAGTCTGTTCAAGCTAATTTGAGTCAGGGAGACTCTAAAATAGAAGAGAGGATGGAGAATTTAGAAAACAGTGAACGTTATAATAACCTAATAGTCCTGAACTTTCCAAAATGCAAACTAATTTCCCCGAAAGAGCAATTTAAAAAGTATCTGCAGGATGTATTGTCTTGGCCTAGTGGAGAATTACCAAATATTTTGAAAATGTATTTTCTCAATGACCAAAGGCATGGCAGTATGAATGTGAATACTCAAATAGAACCACCAGATATGGAATCTCCATTAATGGATTTATCCAGATTCCTTGAAACAACACAGGAAGAACAAGTGGAAAAAAGAGGGACTTTAATTATTAGATTTATGTTGCCAGCAGAGAGAGAGAGTGAATTAAGATCCTTTCTCCAAAATCGTAATAAAATGTATCTAGGTGAAAAAATTTGGGTCTATCCCAACATAGTAAGAACCACGCAATTGCGTTGCAAAAGGTTTTTGTCAATGTGTCCCAGAGCTCGCCAGTTAGGAGCTTTAATAACAATAAGATTTCCTTGCAAATGTATAATGAAAATAAATGATGTGCGTTATGTTTTTCTGGAACCTGAACAGTTAGAGATATTTTTGAATTCACGAGGGGACAATAGGGAGGAACCTGTTAGGAATGCCAACGTGTAAAATTGTTCTGCAATTTCTCTCTTTCTTAATATGTAATGATATTAATGCTTAATTCATTTTGCTCCAGTTTTTTCTTTTTGTTCTCCCCCATTTTGCATAGTAAATACAGGGTTAGGGCAAATATATGTTTCTTTTTAATTAAATTTGCTTTCTGTTCTCTCCTAATTGGAGACTGATATTGTAATGTCCTCCCTGGAAAATCTAAGACATGTTATTACTGTCTGTAATTATTATAAAACTTCAATAAAGATTAAATTGAAAAAGAAAAGTATATCTAATGTCACAGTAACTGGTCACCTTAGGATCCATTTATCATTGAACAGTAATTTAATAGAAAAGGGTAAAGATCCTGGAGCCTGACTTCAGTGCCAGGAAAACTCGCGGAAATTATTACAAACAATAATATCACAGAACATTTAGATAGACATGGTTTAATGGAACACAGCCAGCATAGATTTACTCAATGGAAGTCTTGCCCTACAAATCTGCTATACTTTTCTGAAGGGGTGAATAAGCAAGTGGATAAAGGTGAATCAGTAGAAGTGATGTATTTGGATTTTCAGAAGGTGTTTGACAATGTCCCTCATGAGAGGCTTCTAAGAAAAGTTAAGTCATGGGATAGGAGGCGATATCCTTTTGTGGATTGCAAATAAGTTAAAAGACAGGAAACAGTAGGATTAAATGGTCTGTTTTCGCAGTGGAAAAAGGTAAACAGTGGAGTGCCTCAGGGAACTGTATCCCGACTGATGTTTTTTTTAATATATTAATAAATGATCTGGAAAGAGATATGAGTGAGGTAGATCAAATTTGCAGATGACACAAAATTATTCAAAGTAGCAAAATCATAAGCAGATTGTGATAAATTGCAGGAGGACTTGAAGAGACTGGAAGATTGGGTATCCATATGGCAGATGAAATATAACATGGACAAGTACAAGGTGATGCATATAGGGAAAAATAACCCATGCTGTAGCTACACGATGTTAGATTCCATTTTAGGAAAAAGATCTGGTTGTCATAGTTGATATTACCTTGAAATTGGTGGCTCAGTGTGCTGTGGTGATCAAAAAAGCAAACAGAATGGAATTATTAGGAAGGGCATAGCAAATAAAATGGAAGATGTCATAATGCCTTTTTATCGCTCAGTGGTTAGACTGCACCTTGAATACTGTGTGCAATTCTGGTTGCCGCATCAGATGTAAGGAAGAACAGTCTCCTGCTTTATCTTCAGCTCATGTATACCATGAAAGAAAAACAAAAGACAGCATGCTACAGTTTTAGGCCTTAAAGATCCCTATGCTTAAGCTATATGCAGTACACATATATTGATCCACATTTATAAATTATTGTTGATTGTTTTGATCCATTATCAACCCCACCTTTGCATACAATAATGTTCTAATCTACTAATTAGCTAGCTCCCTAAAATTATCTTAATACAAAGGGTGAAAAAAATGATAAAGGGCATGGAACTGCTCCCCTGTGAGGAAAGGCTAAAGAGGTGAAGGCTGTTCTGCTTGGAGAAGAGATGGCTGGGGTGGGGGGGGGGGATATGATAGAGGTCTACAAAATCATGAAAGGACTTGAACGGGTAAATGTGAAATGGTTATTTACTCTCTTAGATAATACAAGGACTTGGGGGGGGGGTACTTCATGAAGTCAGCAAGTAGTACATTTAAAACAAATCGGAGAAAATTATTTTTCACTCAACACAATTAAGCTCTGGAATTCGTTGTCAGAGGATGTGGTTAAGGCAGCCAGCGTAGTTGGGTTTAAAAAAGGTTTGGATAATTTCCTGGAAAAGTCCATAAACTGCTTTTAATCAAAAGGGAATAGCCACTGCTTATTGACGGCATTAGCATGGGATCTGTTTAATGTTTGGGTACTTGCCAAGCTCTTGTGACTTGGATTTTCCACTGTTGGAGACAGGATACTGGGTTTGATGGACCCTTGGTCTGACCCAGTATGTCATATCTTAGGTTCTTATGACTTCAAGAGAGCCAGCTTCATTAAAATTGGGGAGGTTCTTAAGGGAGGCACTGGCAGAGTAGGAAGACCTAGCTGGAGTAAAACAGTAGGTAAAGCTAACGGGAGCTATTATAGGGGCAATAAAACTTATAGAGGTTAATTTTCAAAGATTTATGCAGAGGTTGCGTGTGCAAAGTCAGTAAATATGTGCATAAGTAATCTCTGTGCGCAGTAAGTGAATTTTCAGAAGGGCGGGAGTACGTTATTGCTGCATGGAAAAATATACACATACAAAGAGCATTTTGGGGCGAGGTTTGGAAGTACATATTTTATAAACTGAGTATGTATATGCATCATCAAACATATGTGCTTGCTTTTACATTGGGTAATCAAGTTGTGGAAATTCTGACTTCTCTTTTGTCTGCACTTTTCAGGTGGGGGGTGCCTTGGAGTATGTGGTGACCTCGTGAAGGTGTGGGTCAACTGGTGCTTGGAATTGCATGCACAAGTATTTTCAAAAGCAAAATATGTGCATATATCAACCAACTTTATAAAATACCTGCCCCTGCACATAACCTGAGGGTTATTACATATACATGTTAGGATTACTTAACACACATTATATGCCTATAAAACAGGTGCCTAAACTATGCAGATCCCTGCATAAAGAATTTTGTAAACTGAAATGTGTGTATTTTCTGGTCAGTGATGAGAGGTATTTTATAAATTGTGCTGCTCCTGCTGCACAGTTTATAAAATAAGTTAAATACAGGTCCATGTTTGGGAAGTATAAAAACAAGATGGTAAAGACACTAGTGTGGTTTTCAAATGAAGTGGCTGAAAAGGGAAGGGCAAAATAGCATTTAGAAGCTATAAGGGCTCACAGAGGGAGGATGACAGGGAATTATATCTGAAAAGGATACAAGAAGAGAAGATGACTAGGAGATCAAGGGAGAAAACAGTGGAGAAAATAGTTAAGCAAAATGTCAAGATTTACTTGAGGCATTTTGGTAAAAGGAGGAAGTGTGGGGGTGGTATTGAAGACAGAGTTGAGGGAAAGGAATGCATGGCAGGTGAAGGGGAAAAAGAAATATTGTATACTTCTGTACAGTATTCACTGAAGAAAGCTGGAGAATGAGTACAAATAAATATCAATACTCATAGAAGACAAGTAGGCAACAACCTTTTTATGGAAGAGAAGAGTCTGCATGAAACTTGCAAAGCTGAACGTGGATAAGGCAGTTGGGCCGAATGGGATACATGCTGGAATTTATATTATTTATTTATTTAAATGTTTTATTTGCCATCATTCCATGTGAGAATGTGAAGGGAGTTTGCATTGGTGCTGACAGCTCCATTGCTAGTTTTGTTCAATCGTTCTTTGGAGATGGGTATGATTTCAAAGATCTGGAGAAGAATGGTTATAGTATCTCTTTATAAAAGTGGAAGGGAGGAGGTTGGAAAATTCCTGTCAGTTTAAGCTGACCTCAGTGGTGGATAAATAAATAGAATCAATGCTGAAGAAAAGGATAGAGGAATACTTTAAATTCAGTGAGAACATAAGAAATTGCCATGCTGGGTCCATCAAGGCCAGCATCCTGTTTTCAACAGAGGTCAAACCAGGCCACAAGAACCTGGCAATTACCCAAACAACAAGAAGATCCCGTGCTACTGATGCAATTAATAGTAGTGGCTATTCCCCAAGTAAACTTGATTAATAGCAGTTAATGGACTTCTCCAAGAACTTATCCAAACCTTTTTTGAACCCAGCTACACTATCTGCACTAACCACATCCTCTGGCAACAAATTCCAGAGCTTAATTGAGCGTTGAGTGAAAATGAATTTTCTCCGATTAGTCTTAAATGTGCTTCTTGCTAACCTCATGGAATGCTCCCTAGTCCTTCTATTATCCGAAAGTGTAAATAACCGATTCACATCTACTTGTTCAAGACTTCATGATCTTAAAGACTAGGGATGTGAATTGTTTTTTGACGATTTAAAAAAATCGTCCGATATTTTTTAAATCGTCAAAAATAGAGTGCGCAATACAATAGAAATTCCCCCGATTTATCGTGAAAAATTGTTAATGGGTTAGTGTCCACTAACAGGAGTTATTTGGGGGGAGGGCGGGAAAACCGGCACACCAAAGCAACCCCTAAACCCACCCCGACCCTTTAAAACTAAACCCTTACCTTCCTCCACCCTCCCGAACCCCCCCCCCAAAAACATTTTACGAGTACTTAGTGGTCCAGTGGAAGCCCCGGGACCGATCTCCTGCTGTCGGGCCATTGGCGCCATTTTGGCTGCCACTAATAAAAATGGCGCCGATGGCCCAATTAAACCCCCCCCCCCCCCAAAAAAAACCCAAAACCCACAGACCCTTTAAAAATGACCCCTTTGCTTCCCCCACCCTCCCGAACCCCCCCCCAAACCATTTTAAAATTACCTGGTGGTCCAGTGGGGGCACGGGGAGCGATCTCCCGCTCTCGGGCCGTCGGCTGCCACTAATTAAAATGGCGCCGATGGCCCTTTGCCCTTACTATGTGACAGGGTATCCATGCCATTGGCCGGATCCTGTCACATGGTAGGAGCACTGGATGGCCGGCGCCATCTTGTGCTCCTACCATGTGACAGGGGCTGACCAATGGCACCGGTAGCCCCTGTGACATAGTAAGAGCAAAGGCTATCGGCGCCATTTTGAATATTGGCAGCCGATGGTCCGAGTGCAGGAGGTTGCTCCCGGACCCCTGCTGGACCACCAGGGGCTTTTGGCAAGTCTTGGGGGACCCTCCTAACCCCCACAAGACTTGCCAAAAGTCCAGCGGGGGTCTGGGAGCAACCTCCTGCACTCGGACCGTCAGCTGCCAGTATTCAAAATGGCGCCGATAGCCTTTGCCCTATGTCACAGGGGCTACTGGTGCCATTGGTCAGCCCCTGACACATGGTAGGAGCACAAGATGGCGCCGGCCATCCAGTGCTCCTACCATGTGACAAGATCCGGCCAATGGCACGGATACCCTGTCACATGGTAAGGGCAAAGGGCCATCGGCGCCATTTTAATTAGTGGCAGCCGACGGCCTGAGAGCGGGAGATCGCTCCCGGGACCCCCACTGGACCACCAGGTACCTGTAAAAGGTTTTGGGGGGGGGGTTGGGAGGGTGGGGGAAGCTAAGGGGTTAGCTTTAAAGGGTCGGGTGGGTTTTTTGTTTATCGGCTGGGGCGCAGCCGATAAACAAAACCGCGATTGGGCCCGATGGAAAAAACCCCACATGTGAATCGGAACCGGAATCCGAACCGGTTCCGATTCACATCTCTATTAAAGACCTTTATCATATTCCCCCCTCAGCTGTCTCTTTTCCAAGTTGAACAGCCCTAACCTCTTCAGCCTTTCCTCATAGGGGAGCTGTTCCATCCCCTTTATCATTTTGATTGCCCTTCTCTATACCTTCTCCATCGCAACTATATCTTTTTTGAGATGTGGCGACCAGAATTGTACACAGTATTCAAGGTGCGGTCTCACCATGGAGCAATACAGAGGCATTATGACATCTTCCGTTTTATTAGTCATTCCCTTCCTAATAATTCCTAACATTCTGTTTGCTTTTTTAACTGCTGCAGCACACTGAGCCGATGATTTTAAAGTATTATCCACTATGATGCCTAGATCTTTTTCCTGGGTGATGGTTCCATATTAGGAACTAACATCGTGTAACTACAGCAAGGGTTATTTTTCCCTATGTGCAACACCTTGCACTTGTCAACATTAAATTTCATCTGCCATTTGATGCCCAATCTTCCAGTCTCGCAAGGTCCTCCTTGTGATTTAACTACTCTGAATAATTTTGTATCATCCGCAAATTTGATAACTGCACTTCTCGTATTCCTTTCCAGATCATTTATATATATATATATATATATATATTGAAAAGCACCGGTCCAAGTACAGATCCCTGAGGCACTCCACTGTTTACCCTTTTCCACTGAGAAAATTGACCATTTAACCCTAGACATCCAAGACAGCATAGTTTCACCAGAGAGAGAGAGAGAGACAAACAAATCTGATCAATGTTGTAGAGTGAGGAGGGAATTTGATCATGGTACATACTGAATGTGTTGTACATGGATTTCAATAAAGTTTTTGCCACCTATCAAAAACAGGTTTAATATTAACCTGAGGAAACTAAAGGTGGGTCCTAAAAAGAAAAAAAATGCAGCAGCATCCATTTAAGCCCCAGAAACCCAAGTGAGCAATACATGATGGAGGGCAGGGTACAGGGATGATGCACTAATGTTCACCAAATAGGCGAGGGATCCAGTTTGATGGCTTCAAACAACCCTCAAGAATGCCACTTGCAGTCTTGCTTAAATATGAGCAACTTTGCAAACGGGATTCTGAGAAAGAGAAGCCATGGCTGCAGCAGCCCTGGGCAGTCCTCTGCTCTCTGGCCCCATATAATCAGAGTACTATTGTGAGGAGGGAACAGGGAAAGGAAGCAAAACAAAAAAATTATAATTTCTCACCCTTCTGCCTCAAGAATCACAAAGTGAGTTACAAACAAAACATGATACAGCTCATACAGTAATATTGAACAAAGTTAAAAATATATAAAATTAAGAGTGGAATGATATGACAGTGATATTGGAAAAGTATTCATAAACATTAGAACTGTTGCAAATCATTTGTATTAACTGAAAATTTTGAATATTCTTTTGTAAGGAAGACAGTTTGAGAGAAAATTGTATTTATTTCTTTCTAAATTCCCCTCAGTCTTGCTTCTGTCAATGTGTGTGTCAAGACATTCTTGTCATGGTAGGAAGTGATGTCTCTAAAGCAATTTGGAAAACCTTGCTAACATTTACTACAGGCCTTGAGATGCATAATTAAACATTGCTAGATTTATAATACTCTTCAGTGAAATAGAACATTTTACTTGCTGTCTGCTATTTTGCCTTTTGGAAAAATAGATGTCTTTAAAGTTTGGAATATAGGTAAAGGCATTTGGATATTGTTTAGAGCAGCAGAGGCCACTGCAGTCTCCTCAGTCTGGTGTCTGCTCGGCTATATTATGGATATATCCGTCACAAAAATGTAAACAATTCAATTGTTTGTTGATCTTTTTCTATACCCAGCTAGATTTCTGGTAGCATTAATTAGAAATAAAACTGCATGGAACCGTCTCTGATTAGTCAGTTTCATAACTATTTGGTATCTTACCTTTTTCCCCCAGCATCCCTTTCCCTAAAATGTTGGACATTTCTAATTGTCGTAATGCTAACAGGCAATGCAGGCAACCCATGCTCAATCACATACACACGCTGATGCAGAAAGGTGCATTCTGGCCATGCACAAGTTCTGCCTGCGTTTGAATGCTCATTTTGTGAGCGTAAACCTTACTGCTGATGCAGCAAAGAGTTTTACGCTCACAAAATGAATGTTCTAAAATGAGAGTACTGCTTGGCGACCTTGCATAGAAATGCCATGGAAATAAGGGCATTAAATATTATTCCCTGATGGCGAGGTGTGTTAGCCTGGCCAGGATTTTCTTAGTACTGGAAACTTAACTCCAGGATCAGAGATGGAGTTAAATTTCCAGTGTTCCCACACTGTCACTTAACACCAATGTAAAAAAACAAAAACAAAAACCGAACACTTTGCAGATAAGTACGCTGCACGTTAGAGACGGCCCCTCCTCCCTTTCTGAGTTAAAATGTGCATTGGGCCTGTGCGCTTTTTTTTAAACTGCTTATGAATCTGGAGTTAAAAAAAAAAAAAGACGTTAAAATTGTGCACAGAAAACCAGTGGTTTTTTAATGTTCAGATTACTGCATCGGTTTGACAGAATAAATTAGCGGCAGCTGGCAGCAACACCAGAGGCAGGGGCTGGCTGGGTGGACAAATGCACATTTTCATGTCCGTAAAAAAAAAAAAAAAAAAAACCACAAACTTGTCATTTATATTCTCGCGGTGCCCTTTCTGAATGAAATTAATTAAGAAAGTGAAAAGTATGTCTGCCTTTGGAATGTGGCCGGGACAGTAAACTTGAGCTGTCAGACTCGCCACTATAGTCTGCCTTTGTCTGGAGCTGAAAATTATGACCTCCCTCACCTCCTCCCCCACTCGGCCAGCCAAATGAGTAATCAGTAATGTGACTCGTGCTGGAAGTGACTCCATCAGCACCTGTGACGGCGGATTAGTTACAGTTGACAGAGCCCCGCCTCTTTTCTTATTTCAGCGTGCCCCGAGCAGCAGAGGCCACTGCAGTCTCCTCAGTCTGGTGTCTGCTCGGCTAGAACCGTTCGCGCGCACGCGCCCTCCCGCCCCTTCACAGTGAGCGCCGAGTCCCGACCGCAAAGCCTTTCCTCTCGTGGGTCGGTGGCGCACTGTGTCATGGCTGTCTTTTTTCGCCTCGGTTTTGTGTGGCGGTGGCTCTTCTGCGTTATGTAAGCGACCTCAAAAAGAAATTATCATGACCCAGATCTTGGCGCGCCGCGGCACTTCGAGCTGCAGGATTTCTTAAATGCTGGAGAGAGCAGAGGGCGGCTGACAAAGAGGGAGCTGTAATCCGCCTCCGTGCCAGGCACAGTGGGAGGGAGAGGGGGGGAGGGGGTGAAAGCTGAGCTTCATTTCCTGCTCGGGAGCCTGTGTAGCCTCCATTGCCCAGACTGGTTTCCCCTCATGTACACACAGCGCGTCAGAGGGCAGCCAGAAAACCTCCATGCTCGGGAGGGATTTGCTTGGATTTTCAAGCCTGAAGACACACAGTAGAGACCTTGAAAAAAAAAATCGTTCGAGTGGAGACTGAAAATCTTTATCTGCTCGACCTTTGACAGCACTTGGAGACCTAATAGATGTTGTTGAAAAATGTAAAAAGATTCTGAGATTTCTGACGGCGAAATATGAGTTGGTACGTTTTTTGGTTTGTTTTTTTTTTAAATGTATTTCGATTTCAGTTTGCTTTTTGTGAGAGCGAGGGTTTGGGCTTTATTTCATGACTGCTGCTTACTGGGTGTGGAACGGGTTGCTGTTTTCACACGGCTCTTTGTCATGAAAGGATTAAGGAATGGTGTTGGAAGATTTGGAACACAGCTGTTATGGGGATTCTGGAAATCAGATCAATAGCAATTACATGTTTGAATTTCAGTTATAATAGGGATCAGAAACGTCGGTATGGTATGCTTTAGGTATTTAGCTAGAATAATGAAACAAGCTGAATTATGCTTAAAAATCTAGTTAAATAAAAGATGTGTGATCTGACAGTTTCCCATATGGGTGGAAAGTTGATCGTTCAGTTATGACTTTGTGTTCAGCAAAAAGGGAGATAAGCACTTTATTCGTTTTTGGTCTATATGTTGTAAATTTGTCTTATCTTGGGGAACTTCGCCAAATGTATTGCAGCCCTGACCTACTGTTCTAATGTAATTTTATTGTTTATTTAAAGTGTCTAGCAAAGATTTGAATACTCAAACTCGCAGAATGGCACATGTAAAACCATTGTATTTCCTGTTCCATTTTAAGCAGTGAGCTCTTAACATGATGTGTGTTGGGCAGCTGAGTTGTTTCAAGACTGGAGTTGATTTATTAAAAAAAAAAGTCTTCCAGGGAGGGCTCATCTGTTCTGCTTTTTTTTCTCATGTGAAAGGAATGTAGTGCAGCATGAAACAGGATGCTGTTTTTCCAAGTATTTATTCCTATATAGTGGTAGGTCTTAAGTAAAGGAGAATACATCTACGCATGTCTAGGATGGGATTTAATTTTAGTATGGCACAGTATGTACTATACTACTAGACATGGTAACATCGTAGGTGTCAGCAAATAAGGACCAGTTTAAGGATATATTCTGTCAGCTGTGCACATTTGACTGCTTGCAGGATATTGCTCCTTAACCCATTCTCTTTGGTCCTCTGTTTTGAGGTAGTTAAGCATATAAGTTCCCATACATTAAATCAACATTCAGGCATCTGTACCCTCCCATTCACACCCAGTCTTTCAATCCTCCTAACACTGCCCTCTTTCTAGTCCAAGCATGTTTAATTCTGTCACACTGTTGGTCTCTGCTGGTAGACTATTATTGGTATCTGCCACCCTTGCCATAGAAAATCTGTTTTCTTTGAGCTTCCTTTCCTTTAAATTCATATCATGGCTTCTTGTCCTCGATTTTTTTTTTCCTATAGAAAATTCTCTTGAGTTTTACTACATATTTGCATCTCACCATTATATCCTTCCCCCCCTACTCCTATTTCTTCTCTTCTTGCAAATATGTTTTGAAGTATATTAAGCTTCTCTTTATAGGGTTTATATTGCCTGTCCTGTACTCTTTTAGGCACCCTACTCTGAACTGTTTCTATCCTTTAATGTCTTTATGAAGGTATGATCTCTAGAATTATACACAGTCCTCAAGGTGGGGGTTGACTAGTGACTATACTAGGCCAATATTGGTTTTTTTCCTGCTGATGGTACCTCTCTACCTTTGGACCCAAATATACTATTAATTTTCCCTCTTGTTTTATATGTAAACTCTATTATGCTAGTATAATTCTACAACATTTTTTATTTACTACTAGCTATGGAAAAATTGAATTTCTTTTGGTTTAATTAACAAAGACTGCTAAAGTTGTACTACTGTGTTTATATGAATAAGCAGTGCTATTGCACAGTGACTTTGATCAGATGGCAGCTCATTGCCTAGGGCAGTGGAAGTACCTCCCAGAATGATAAATCTGCTTAGTCTTGAATTACTTAGTTCTGCATGAGCTCTGTTTGTGTTTCTTTACATTCCATTGCTCTCAGGCCCATAAAATATTTACTACAGAATTTGTTGGAAAAGGCAGGAGAATGTGAGGGGTTTTGGAACATTTGTCTTAAGATACTACAAATGAAGTCCTTTTGGAAAAATTAAGATGTAGTTTGCTTATTTTCATGTGTTTTGGCTGTTTGGAGTATTATGTAGGGAAACAATGGCCAGTATTATTAACTTGCCTCTTTGACCTGGATCTGCATTTTGATTCAGATGATTTCAGTTGTTATCTTGTTTCCTCTTTGAAACAATCTACTGTACTGTTTTGCATGACTACTGTCCAGCAAAAGCTTTGTTAGTAAATAAACAGTAATGTAGTAATCCACCATAAATTTGACTTATTGATTACTGTGGAAGTCCTATTTCTAATGTATTTACAGTGTGTAGTAAAAGTATTTCAAACTCAAAGTAAATGCATATTTTATACGTTAAATTTTTATATTGGCTAACATCCATATATATTTAGAAATATGTATATTCATTAAGGTATATTCTTTAAGGTACTTATTTGTTCATGTCATATGTTCTTGCAAAACAGTATGTAAAACCCCAAAATGAAACTGGACAAGGGTCTGTCTGTCCTGTTAATAGAAATATTGCTTAGCAATAAAGGAAAAGCATTAGGTTTTAAAATGGAAGGATAAAAATCCTACTATTGCAATACCATAAGCTTTAATGATTTTCTTGCTGGTTTTTTTTTTAATATAACATTTCAATGGTGAGAGTTTTGAGTTTTGTGGTTTTTTTTGCATAAATGCTAAGATGCAGGTTATGCAAACTAGTTCTAATTTTACAGTATAAATATATTTTATAAATATCTGCTAATTGCCCCTTTCTGTTACCATGCCATGTATTACTACCTCATTTAGTAATTCAAGCAGTTGATAATTTTCTTTAAAACTCCTTAGGCCTGATGTATTTTTTTCTTTTCAGTTTGTCTATGAGAAAAATGCCTAGCACCTCAGGCCCTTTGACCTGTGGCTGTATGGGAAGGGTGTGTGAGGTCATGTGTGTTTCAAATTAGAAAATGACTCACACTCTCCTAGGAAATGCAGGGTACCTTGTAATACTTGCCTAAGAGAGGAGACACACAAGAAAGATGAAGTGAGATTGGGGATTTGTTTTCTACTTTATTGTATTTTATTAATTTTATTTTGCATTTGGAAAGTTTTGTTACAAATCATGTTAGGACAAATCCCTGCCAGTAAACAGCAGTTTGCAAGGAAACACCATCTTGGAATTTGTTTATGATTTAAGACTCAGGGAAGGTAATAAGGATTTTTCTGTTATCACAGACGGAACAGCTTGACCAGAAAACAATATGTGGAAAACTAGGTTTACTTAAGATTACAAGAGTAATACTTAAATGTAGTACTGAATTACTAAAGAAATAAAATCCAACAAGTGAAATAAGGTTGTTTTTTACTTTTGATTTTGTAAGTCATGCTTAATTGTTCTTTTAGTCTGGATTCTTTAACAGATTAGCCAGTTTGTCACATAAAGAAAACCTCTAATGTTTTATGTGAAACATAACAAACACTTTTTTGTGTGGAGAAAAAATATGCTTTTCTGCATAGTAAAATGTTGAAGTTGATAAATTGCTTTTCTGTAATATAGTGGGGCACAAGATCATGACTTGTACCTTTGCTGGTAACAGAACATGTTCTTAATGCAAGATACTGGTTTTTGTTAGCAACTTTATAGGATGATTTATTTATTTATTTAAGGTTTTTATATACCGGCAATCATGAAAACATATCTTGCTGGTTTACATAAAACGGGAGTGCAGAATATACATCAAACTGGAACTGTGGTGACCGAAGGTGCAGTTACATTTAACAAGGGTAGCAGAACTTGGAGAAAGGAGGAAGAGAGAGGAAAGAATAGAAATGGTTAAACAATATACAAATTAAATGCTATATACAAAAGGCATGGTTAAGGGCTGAATGTTTAGAGGAGTCATTAGAATGTGTCATTAGATTGTGTCCGGGAAAGCTTGCTTGAATAACCAAGTCTTAAGTCTTTTCCTAAAAGTTAGGAGGCAGGGCTCCTGTCTGAAAACTGTAGGAATGGAGTTCCACAGGAGGGGGCCAGCTGTGGAGGTGGCACGATCTCTTAGGGTAATGTGTCTGGTCGTTGTCACGGGGGGTACTTGGAGGGAGCCTCTGTAGACATCTCTGGTAGGTCTTGTCGAGTTGTATACTTGGAGAGGGATTTGTAGATCGAGGATGGTGAGTTGATGTATAGTTTTGTAAATGACAGATATGGCTTTGTACATGATACGGAAGTGTACAGGTAACCAATGAAGCTCTTTCAGGATGGGAGATATGTGGTCTCTTTTCCTTGCGCCTGTCAGTAGTCGGGCTGCTGAATTTTGAACCATCTGTAGTGGTTTGGAGTATGATGAAGGCAGACCGAGCAATAGAGTATTGCAATAGTCTAATTTCGAAAAAATGACTGCTTGGATGATCGTTCTGAAGTCTTGAGCATGGAAAAGAGGTCTTATCCTTTTCAGGACCTGGAGTTTATAGAAGCAGTCTTTGGTTGTTTTGTTGATGTGTGCCTTGAAGTTTAGCTGGTTGTCTATTATCACTCCTAAGTCTCTAACTTGTGTGGTAGGAAGATTGGTAGGAAGAGTAATGTTAGAGATGTTGTTCTCAGGAGAGATGAGTAGGATTTCTATCTTGGAGGAATTTAAGATGAGGTGTAGGCTGTTGAGTAGTTGTTTGATTTTTTGGTGGCATGATTCCCAGTAGTCAAGAGTTTTAGAGTATGTGTCTTTGATGGGGATGATGATTTGAATATCATCTGCGTATAGGAAATACTTTAGATTGAGGTTGGTGAAAAGTTGGCAGAGAGGAAGAAGGTAAATATTGAATAGAGTCGGAGATAATGAAGAACCTTGTGGGACTCCTATGGCAGAGTCAAATCTTGAGGATTCCTTGTTTTGGAGTTTAACTTTGTAACTTCTGTTGTTGAGAGAGGTTTTGAACCAGGATAGGACGGTGCCGCTGATTCCTATGGACGACAGCTGGTTTAGGAGGATGGCGTGGTTGACCGTGTCGAACGCTGCGGATAGGTCTAACAAGATCAATAGGAATGAGTTTCCTTTGTCGAGGCCCAATAAAATATGGTCTGTCAAAGAGGTAAGGAGGGATTCTGTGCCTCGATTTTTTCGGAAGCCGTGTTGTGGGGCGAAGAGAAGCTTGTTGTCTTCGATGAAGTCTGAAAGTTGAGAGTTTAGGATGATATAATAAGCCTTGTGTTAAGACTGCACTAACAATGAAATCACAGTTTCTTTTAGGCAGGTGCCAAAAAAAAAGTAACTCCTGATGCAGTAAGCAAATGGTATGCTAATGCACTGGGAATTAGAATGTGTGTACAAACTCAAGTTAAAATGTGTGCTCAACACAGGCTGATTGCACATTTTAACTTGGGTGGCGGGGTGAATCAGGGGTTAGGAACACAAAGTATACTTTGCACTCAAGCTTGTTTTCAAATCATAAATATGCTTTATATGTACAAAAATGTTTTCAACAATGAAAGCATTTTTGTGTGCTTATATAAATTATTTTTTTGTGCACAAAACCATGATTTTTGTACACAAATCCTTACTACAAGTCCCAGACCAAAACTCCTGCTTCTGACCATAGACTAGCACTAAAGCTGGAAACTTTCCTCCATCTCTGGCCAGGAGAAACATTTCCAGTGCTAAGAAAGTTAAGCCTGCACAGTCTTCTGTATTGGGAGGTGAGACGTAATTCAAAATAATGAATATCACCAACTTAAAGTAAATTTTACTTCCCTTTGGTAAAAAAAAAACCAAAAAAAACCCCAAAAAACTTTTGTCCCTTTTTATTATGATTTATTTATTTTTCTTTTATATGTATCAAAAACTCAAGAAAAGAGTGAAAAAGCTATTCATTCCAAAAATATTTCAACTGTATGTGGCAGTTATATTATCTTGTAATCATTAGCTGAAAGAAAGTACACTCCAAAGCTTGTGTCCTGCAGATTAGAAAAACTCAAGACCTCATGAAAAAAAAGTGGTTTGTTAGTAAACACATACCGGTAGCTGAAATACTTATGTATCATCCATTAAGTTCTAAATTGCTACACCGGCTATTTGTTTCATCTAGTCAGGGCTTCAGAGTAAACTGAAAAATTATTTTTTTTAATAAAGTTGGTTATCTTTTAATTAAATACAAGTCTTGAATGTATTGGAGTTGATCTGCCCAATGTGTGGTGTTTCTGGCACTGTGTGAGTGAAACTTTTTTTTTTGTTTTTTTTTAATTTTATTTTTATTGGAATTTAATCAACATTTACATAAATGAAGCTACAAGCAATCATAGAAGATAACCCAACTAGAAAATTGAAAATACTTTTCTTTATAATACAGCATATCTTATAATCAAGTCCCCATTACAGCCAATTATGGAGCATTATAACAAGAATTTCTAAAATGAACAATGGGGAACGAGAGATGGAAAAAAGAGAGAGACTATTGCCAGCTATTTCTCTCCCCCCCCCCCCCCCCCCCCCATTCATTTGTCAATTGCCAATACTCCATTCAGCCAGTCTTATCATTCCAAATGTGCAGGGTCTGAGAATTCAAATTTATTCTTCTGGTAAGTTAGGCCTTAGGTGCCACATCTTTTCTTAAATTTCCATGTAAGTGTTTGATAACTTAACAGAAGAATAACTTTGTATTTTCAGACCTGGCTCACTTGGAAACTTTTTTTTAGATAATAGTGGCTGAATGGGGTATTGGCAGAATAGCTGGTATTCGTCTATATTTCTCTGATGGTTTTTCCTGTTCTTTTTAGAAATTCCAGTTATAATGCTCCCTAATTGGTTAAAATGGAGACTTGTATATTTGAGATTGTAATACTTTTCTTTATTTTAATTCCTAGTTTTCTAATTGGCTATTCTTATGATTGCTTGTGGCTTCATTTATGTAAATGATTAAATCCCAACAACAATTTGGGACTTATGGAAGTATTTCAGCTATATGTTAAGTAACAGTCCACTTTTTTAATTAAAAAAAATTCATATGCTGAGAATAACCTGAAGACTGGGAGGGGGGGGGGTGGGGAATACTATTTTTATTTTCAATTTCTGGTCCTGACTATTTGTGGAAGTAAATTATCTGTAACCAGGGAGGCTCCTTATGACTGAACAGAAACAATTTGAGAGTTTTAAGTTTGAAATTGTAGATTCAATATTAAGAACATGTCTTCAATGAGTTTTAAGTTTTAAATTTTGGTTTTCCTAGAAAAATTACCAAATTGAGTAATTGAATGAGTCAGTTTTCTCATGTTTTGGCAACCATCCTCTGTATCAGCAAGTCACACTTTCAGGCTCCACTATATCACTAACAGAGCTTACAGCAAAGCCCATTGTGTTCTTAGTTACTCATAGCTTGAACAACTTGAACTCCTCCTGACTCCATATTGTCTAATACAGGATTGTCCTCAACAGGATCAAGTTAGGATCATCTGAAGACATTATTCAATCAGCTAGGAAGGTTACTGGTCCTGGCCCAGATTTAGAGGCACCAGAAAAAAGGGAATAGAATTCCTTAAAGGCTCTCTCTTACCCTTTGCACCGGATAAGAGTCCATAGGACCTCTCACTAACATTGTTCCTGGTGAAGAGGTTACAATCTTGAATTTTCCTTTTCTTCCCATCAAAGCTTAAAATCAGAACTTCTCCAAATCTTAAGAGGCATGTGGCTTTGCGCTGCTGCATAGATGTTTTAAATAGGCTCACCAGGTGCCCACTGATGACGCCCCAGAAATGCCAGAAAAGGAGGCAGTTATATCCCTGGGCACCAAAAAGACAGTCCTTGGCCCCACCTACCTGCTAGAGCAGAAATCTTGTCTCCCTGCAGTTCTTCCACCTATGAGTTTTTTTCAAGAAATTTCATATAAAGTTTTGACAACTTAACAGAAAATTTTTATTTTCAATAAGAATAAACTGGAGATTAACATTTAAACAAATTTTACAACTTTTCTGCATGCACGTTTCACTGAGAGTCTCCATAGTAACTCCCAAGCAGATGCCAAAATCAAGGTGACATACAAAGCTTGTTAAACAAAAAAAGCCCTTACAAATGGAACTCTAGGGAGTCAGGCAGAATGAAGTCCTATAAGAAACTTGCCATTCTATCTCTTGATTTAGGCCAAGCAGAGCCACATTTTGCCATTGAAAAATCAGCCATTATTCACAGCATTTGTGAATAAGTTAAAATATTTCCTCCCCTATGGAGATTAAATTGTTAGAGCACAAATAATTTAACTTTTCTGTCTTATGTTGGGTACTAATGCAGTGGTAAACAAAGGGAGCTTCAACTTGCTTGTTACATATAGTGCTCTTATGTTCACTAATGTGGATTTTAATTGCTCTTTTAGTTTGACCAATATGTATTTTATTACATGGGTGCATAATAGTATGTATAACTTGCTTAGTATTACAATCAAAACATCCCATAGATATTTATAATGCAGTAATGGATGGACAAACATATGTAATGACAAAAACCTTAACAAAATTGACCACATCCCAGAAACTTTAGGTCCAATCCAAGGTTGCTAATTACACCAACAAATCTTGTAGATTCCTGCCTTGTTTGAAAGCAAAAATAGGTGGCTCCTTAAAGACATCATAAGTACTTAATAAATATCAATGATGGTACACTATATTTTGGATCTTTCTAGACCTTAAAGAGAATGAAAATGCTCAGATCATATGCTGTGGAGATCTCTGAGATTACCAAAAGATTATCTCTTAGCATAAAGCACTTGTATATGTCATCTTAATAATGTAATGAATATCCCTATTGGGTAAAATGATATACCATATGTATCTCCAAAGATTTAAACTCTTGAATGTGTGTATATAAATGAGATTGGGATAATATCCTGACTGGACAATTTTTTACAGTCGTTCTGGTTGATGACTTGTATACTGCAGCAAAGTATTCCTGTCTGTGGGCTTAATATAAATCATAGTCATAAAGCCATCTTCAGACTTAAAAACATTTATATCTAAAAAAGGAATACTGTACCAATTCAGTTGCCCCAAAACATGAAGATTAACGTACAACGAATTGATTTATGTAACAAACACCTTTCAAGATTCCTCTATATCCATCCAGATGAAAACGATATCATCAGTAAAACACTTCCAAATCTTAATTTTCCTAGCGTGTAGCAGATGGACTCAGAACCAATGGGTATAGTGTGCTCCTGATAGTTGGAGACGGATTGCTGATTTCAATCTGACGTCAGCACTACATATACCTGTCAGAAGCCTATCCGCACATCCCGGTCCATCACGATCATCAGCGCTTCCTACGCTTCACGATCCTCCTGGACTATCACTACCAGTTCCGAGCGTTACCTTTCGGGCTAGCTACAGCCCCTCGGATGTTCACCAAAATCATGGTCATAGTGGCGCCACCACTGAGGAAAGAAGGAATCTTTGTTCACCCATATCTGGACGATTGGCTGATCAGGACAAAATCTCCAGAGGAAAGTCATCCGACCACAAGAGTCAAGAATCTCCTGGAGAACTTCGGATGGGTCGTCAATGCAACCAAGAGCTGTCTGCAACCCTCCCAATCTCTGGAATACCTGGGAGTCTGGTTCGACACCCAACAGGACAAGGTCATTCTTCCCCCTACAAGAAGAAGGAAATTGATGGACCAGTTGAGAAAACTGTTGAACGGTGCTTGCCCTATGGTATGGGACTACTTCCAAGTCCTCGGACTCATGACATCAATCCTAGAAGTCGTACCATGGGCAAGGGCCCACTTGCGACCACTACAACATTCTCTACTATCACGATGGAACCCGATGTCCCAAGACTACACCATCTGCCTCCAGTTACCGGCGGAGGTACAGATCCAGCTTCTATGGTGGCTACAAGAAAACCACCTGAGCAAGGGAGTGAGGCTATCCCCACCGACCTGGGTCTTGCTCACCATGGATGCGAGCCTACGAGGGTGGGGAGCCCACTGTCAGGAACTGACGCCCCAGGGACAATGGGACAAGGAAGAGTCGGGATGGAACATCGACCGTCTGGAAGTCCGGGCAGTCAGACTAGCCTGCCTACGCTTCAGTCACAGACTCCAGGGCGAATCTGTTGTGGACACTGTTGTGGACAACGCCACAACAGTGGCCTACATCAATCGACAGGAAACCAGAAGCATCAGGTGTCCCTGGAAATAGGCCCCCTAATGGCATGGGCGGAAGCAAACCTACAAGGGATCTCTGCTGCCCACATCGCGGGAAAAGACAGCGTCGCTGCGGATTACCTCAGTAGGGAAAGTCTAGACCCAGGGAAGTGGAGACTGTCAACCACAGCCTTCCAGTTAATAATAGACTGCTGGGAACTCCAACCATGGATCTTCTGGCAACCTGGTCCAACGCCCAAGTCCCCAAGTCCTTCAGCCACAGACGAGAACCACAATCCCAGGGGATCGACGCCCTGGTCCAGACCTGGCCACAGGAAGACCTGCTGTATGCCTTTCCCCCATGGCCACTACTGGGCAGGATCATCCGCAAGATAGAACACCACAGAGGACTAGTACTTCTAGTGGCCCCAGACTGGCCAAGAAAGCAGTGGTACGCAGACATGCGAAGACTTCTGGAGGGTGAACCCTCTGTGTCTACCTTCACACAGGGACCTGCTCCAGGAAGGACTGATCCTCCACGAAGACCCAACTTGATTCTTGCTTATGGTCTGGCCATTGAGAGGACTCGCTTGAAGAAGAGCGGATACTCGGGGGCAGTGATTGACACCTTGCTCCGAGCACACACGTTTTCCACATCTTTAACCTACATACGAATATAGAGAATATTCGAAGCCTGGTGTGAAGACCGTGACATCCTTCTGCAGACAGTCAAAATTCCCATGATCCTGGAATTTCTGCAGGATGGCTTGAAGAAGGGGTTGTCTCTCAACTCCATAGAGGTTCGATTGGCCGCTCTGGCCTGCTTCAGAGCCAAAGTGGACGGCATCAGTCTATCTTCCCATCCAGACGTCTCCCACTTCCTGAGAGGGGTCAAGCAAATCCGACCACCTCTAAAGTGGTCGGTACCCCTATGGAATCGCAATCTAGTACTCTACTTCCTAGCGGGAGCTTCTTTTAGAACTTCACGCGGTCTGTCCCTACGGCTCCTGACCTTGAAGACTGCATTCCTAGTGGCAATATGTTCAGCCCGTCGCATCTCTGAACTTCAAGCACTATCCTGTCGGGACCCGTTCCTCAGATTCACACCGGGATCCATACAGCTACGCACTATACCCTCCTTCCTTCCAAAGGTGGTATTCTCATTTCCATCTAAACCAAACCATCTCGCTGCCCTCTCCAGACGAGCATAAGTACTTAAGAAGACTCACGCCTCCTTCACCACCTTAACGTCGGCAGACTCCTAGTCCGATACCTGGAAAGATCGGAATCTGTACGAAAGACAGACCACCTATTCGTCCTTCACAGTGGGAAGAAACAAGAGGAAGAGGTCTCGTGGGCAACTATAGCCTGCTGGATCAAAGAAGTAATCAAGACTGCCTACGTAGAGGCAGGCAAGCCTCCACTTCTACAAGTCAAGGCTCGTTCCACCAGAGCCCAGGCAGTGTCCTGGGCAGAAACAGATTCTGTCACCTGCCGAGATCTGTAGGGCAGCGACATGGTCCTCCATTCACACCTTCTCGAGGTTCTACTGCCTGGATGTTCAGACCCTGGAGGACACAGCATTTGCAAGGGCAGTACTACGTGGGCCACGGGCAATGCCCACCCGGTTTGGGAGTAGCTTTTGTACATCCTATTGGTCCTGAGTCCATCTGCTACACGTTAGGACATGGAGAAATTACTTACCTGATAATTTCCTTTTCCTTATTGTAGACAGATGGACTCAGTATCCCACCCATAGCTGCCTCAGAATACGGGTGACTCAGGTGACAATCCCCGAGAGGAAGACAAGCATGGGTAACCCACGCTTTACCTCTAGTTAGGACACCCATAGTTACCGGGTGTCGGTGTTTCTTGGTTGAGTGCACTGGCAGTCTCCAGCTAAAATTCACATCAACCAGTTCAAGTTATTCAAATGTTCATATATCCACAATTGCTTTTCGAGGAGAATACTGAAGAGCAGAGCTTCCTGCAGGGGTATATGTAGTGCTGATGTCAGATTGAAATCTGACTCCGTCTCCAGCTGCTATCAGGAGCACACTATACCCATTGGTCCTGAGTCCATCTGTCTACACTAAGGAAAAGGAAATTATCAGGTAAGTCATTTCTCCAATGTACCCAAAAATCTGAGGAAAAAATGTGAGATTCTTCAAATGCTAGCGCACATAAATGAGCCACTGATGGGGCCATTTCATACCACTTTGTTCTTTTTAATTTGCTGACCAAATTGAAAAAACATTTTCAAGTTAAAGCTATTGTAACTAAATTACTCACAAATTCTTTTGAATCTGACATTCTCATTAGCTATAGATAATTTAAAGTAGATATATCAGCTGCTTGTGATATATTAGCATATAATGTAGTTAGTATGTAATATGTGCTATCACCAAAAGCCACAGGATCTTGTGTTCTTGTATATCCTGCAAAATGGTGATAAAATATGCTGAATCATGGATATAAGATGATCAATTAGCTACTAAGTGAAGGAATTTATCAACATGCTTTGATAATGGTCTGAAAAGAGAACCGCACCAGATACTATTGGTCGGCCAAGTGGAGATTGCAAAGATTTGTGTATTTTTGGAGCTAGATAATAAAAAAAAAAAATTAACAGCAATAGGAAAATCTTCAAAAAGAATCTTTCTCCTTTTGTGATATTTGGCCAGTCTGCTATTCAAAACATGCTTAATTTGGGCTTGTATTTTCGAAGTAGGATCCACAGATGAAGACTGAAAAAAAATTGGTATCTGAAAGCTAAGCTTCATCAATATCACGATCCAAAATAAATATACCTCTGTTTTTATCAGTGGGCTTAATGATTGCGATCTTGTCCTAAAAATTGGCAGGTAGTCCTTGTTTAGTCAGATTATCATATTTATATAATTTCAGCTATTTCATGGACTCCAGATCCCACGAAACTAATTTTTCATAGACAAAAAGAGAAACACAAAGCCATTCATTTAAACTTTCTCTCTAACTTAATTTCATTGAAAAGGGAAGATTGATTAGCAAAAAAATACAGAACAGTTTTCAGATAGTGGAAGCTTAAATCCATACAAACTTGAAAAGGATTATATTTTTTTTCTGTACAAAGGATAAACTTTTATGAAGAACACTTTCCTCAACAGTTAAAGTTGTGAAGATAAATTAAAAACGTGTTCTTGGGCATGCTACCAAGCAGTCTGTGTGCTCTTCAATGATGTATTCAACTGATTGCGATCTACCCATTGTGCTCCTGGAGGAAGGCCTTTTTTGTGATGAAGTCTTGAAAAAGGATGAAAGGTCTCAAGTGTTGTCATGTGATGAATCCCCCGAAGAAGAATCAAAAGTAACCTATATTTTGCGATTGCGGTTTTTAATCTCTCCAAGTAATATCAGAAGAATCTCTAGATGATCCATCAAAGCGCAAAGTTTTGTGGGCCTGAGGTAGTCTATTTTTATTCATCCAAGAATAAACGTACTTGACTTCTATTTTTTCATTTTTGTACCTATCCATTTGTGCTTTGAAATTGCTAATTGATATTTAAACTTATTTTGAGATAAAGGAATCTTAAATGAATCATTTCATTTCTGATCTAATTAAAAAAAAATTAACAGAATCTAATCATATGAATATTTGTTGAGAATAGTATTCCACCTAGCCAGAAAGACTTTTGTTCAAATAATAGATATGGTTCCTTATATATCCTTAATCCATGCAGTATTCTCTTCACTCTGCTGTATTCACCAAGAATGGCAGAATGCACCTCAATCCTCATTAAACATTTATTAACTTTTAATACTATCCATTCAGTCAACCTCCAGTTCTTTCTTTTATGATCTGTATCAAATACTCTGTAATACCATGGAGGTTGCTTGAGACCTATATATTTATTTTCAATTCTTTATTGAATTTTCAATAACACAAGCATATACTTGTACAGAAGAAAAAAACATTGAGACTAACTGGACAAAAAAAGTTATAAAGTAAATAAAATTATAAGAGCTGTTATCTAGCCATAGTCTCAATGATTAGGAGGGAAAAATGGGGAGAGGGAGGTACAAGATACAAAGAAGCGATTAAAACATAAGAAATTATTCAAAAAAGAAGTAAACAGGTAGAAACAGCTTTGGAAAAACAAATTATAATACTGATCATAAAATTAAGAAGTCAAACAGAAGCAGGGTGGGCATCAAGATAAGATCTCAGTTGTGCAGGCTCAAAAATACATACTTAGAACCCAAATGAGTACAAATATATTTTGCAAGGGTATTTAAGAATAAATTGTGCACCTAGGGCTATAGCCTCTTGACGCATAAATTCTTTCCATCTTTCCTGCTGCCCATGGTATAAAGATGTTCTGTGGCAAAAAAAACATTTTTAGAACAAAATCATGTTCCTTAGAGGAAACAAAACAAGTAGGTTCCAAGTTTCTAAGAACTATGATTCAGTTTTGGATGCTGTCCCAAAGTACTAGAATCTGAATTTGGATCAGTCTTCAAGAAATAAAGCTTAGCAGTGATAGATGGAGCTCCAGAGGGAATCTCAAGTACTTCGGAAATATATTCCTTTGGATCTATAGGAGACATTTAAATCACAGACTGGGAAATTCAGTATCCTCAGATTTAAATAATGGAGGGAGTTCTCAATATTCTGTAATTTCTTAGAGTGGATCACCTCAGACTGAATTGTTTGTACATTGACATGTTGCTATCTGATTTCCCAAATACACTATCTCTTTCCTTTGTGAAGCAAGCAATACTTGAGAATTTTGGATATGATTATGAAAATCTTCTGTTATGTAAACCAAGGAAGATATACATTTTCCCAAAATCAGTAAAGCAGACCAAACAGAGTCCAAGGTTACAACCGAAGGTTTGTACAAAGTGGGGTAGAAAATTGATTTTCTCAAACCTTGACCTTTGGGGAGGCGAAGAGAGGCCTCTAGACTCCTCAGCACTCCATCCACACTGGTGTCGAGGCCTGCACCTGGAGTCTCGCTGCTGTATCTGCAGCAAACATTAGCACACCACTCTCTAGTGGTTGTCACGGGTCCGATTGAGTCGAAGGGGTTGGGGGGCTCACTATACTAACAGGACAAGTCTCCCCAGAAGCCACCAGTCCTGGGTACTGCAGTGAAGGTCCAAAATAACAAACCGGAATCTAATCCAGTATTGCAGTAGCAACCAAGACAAGAGGATCAGTGAACACCAGGAGTTTTCATTCTGCACAAAACATCATAAAAAGCCCGACTCAGGCCGAGTTTCGCTCTTTGAGCTGCTTCAGGGGCTGACAGAATAAAACAAATATCACATATAAATGTGAATGAAAACATATACACCAAACATAGATAATGAAATTATATAAAATAAAAAACACAAACATAATTAACCCTAGACAACACTTAATGACAAGAATATTATAACATGGTTAATAATTATGTCTGTGGTTTATATTTTATATAATTTCATTATCTATGTTTGGTGTATATGTTTTTATTCACATTTATATGTTTTTATATGTGATTATATTTGTTTTGTTCTGTCAGCCCCTGAAGCAGCTCAAAGAGCGAAACTTGGCCTGAGTCGGGCTTTTTATGATGTTTTGTGCAGAATAAAGAACTCCTGGTGTTCACTGATCCTCTTGCCTTGGTCGCTACTGGGTACTGCAGTGACTCACTTGGCGGGATGGAAAGACCTCGTGATGATTCTCTCTGTGGAGGAGATGGGAGTGATTGGCACGCTGGGGCTCAGCATAGCATCAGCATCTGGACGAGTGGCCCTGTTGCTCCACGGCACCCTTGACCAAGGAACCAGCCGCTGGCAAAGGAGCCAATACTGAGGTTAAAGTTTTTCCTGAAGAAGCCCCAAGTGGGTGAAACAAATAGCTTTTTTAGGTATTGAGACTTAATGAGCATGATACATAAATATTGCAGATATATGTTTAGTAAAAATCCACTTAATATTTTTTCTTCATGAGGTCTGAGTTTTTCTGATCTTTGGAAAATTGAAGTTTTGGCGTGCTTTTTTTTTTTCTATTTTTCATGTTTTTATTAATATATAAAACAAATTGTAAATTGGGGACAACATTTAAAAAATTATGAAGATAAAGTATTTTTGACAAAGAGAAGTAAAATTAATTTTAAGGGATGATATTCATTATTTTTGTGCTAATATTCAACACCATTAACATTTGTATATTGATTGCCTAATAGCATTTATGCCAGGTTTGGGTGAGAGCTAATGACTTCATTTGCATGGGCGTTAAGTAGTATGCAAATCTTCATATACACATTATCTGTGCACATAAATCCTTATCGCATCAGGAGGAAAGTTAGTGCACACAAAATGTGCCCACTTCTGCTGATAAAAAAACTGTGCACTCTGCCCAGCACTTTTTACATTGGCCTCTTAGGTGTGTAACTGGGAATGTTTACAAAGATGGAGTTTGTAGTCTTGGATTTTGGAATAGAAAGCTTGAACAGTGTCTGAATTGCTGCCGTCCCATAGCACTATGGTGGTCAGCAAGAATATAAATTCCATAATATATTTAACTGGGACAGGGAAGAAAAACACATGCAAGCTGTTAGTAGTAGTTTTGACTAAGCTTTACAGATTTGCTTTTTTTTTTTTCCAGGCATTCAAGCCTCTGGTTGGAAAAAGTATATACAATTCAATTAATGCAATAGAATTTCTCGTGGACAAACAACTGGATTTTGTAACTGAAGATAATGCCTTTCAGCCCTATCAGGTGAGAAAGAAGGTGAAATTAATTGAAACCCTTCTGTGTAGCTAAAATATTGCAGAGTATATGTGATGACTGTCATGTGTATTTGTAGTAACTTGCTGAGCAAATTCTTTTCTTTAGTTGACAAGTTAATGTTGGTACATATGATGCATTTATAATGGTAATTAATTGATTTGATTATTGACATTTCAATTATAAAAGTAGCCCTAAATCTTGTGAGATAATTTTGTTGATGTATAGATTGTCTTATATATAGCGAGATTGAGAGGCAGAATTTTTTCTATTTTCCATAAAAGAAAACTTGTAATGTTGTTTCAAATTGTATTGAAAACATGTTAGATACACATTCAAGTCATGAACAGAGTACTTTGTACTATATTAGCAGTTTTTTGTCACTGCTAAAATAGCTAATTTTTGCTTGCACTTCATTTAATTGTTTGTAAGCTCTTATATTCTGCAAAATTTCATAAGCAAATGTTCAGTGCAGATTACAAACATACCAATATAATTACATAAAATACATAATGCAAAGATTCTGCTCTATACATTTTGGTTTTCAGTTTATTTAATATTCTATTTCGCTCCAGGGTAATTGCTGGTCATTCACCAAAATGATGCATTTTCAATGGCAAATTGATAAGACCCAGAAATTAGATATCTGATGTCTTTGTCCAGTAGGAGTATAAAAATGTATATGTTGGATTTGAATGCCCTTTTAGTCATCCAAAGCTTAGCCATCAGAATATATCTACAAAATGTATGTCCAATTTTATTGCATATTTTTTTCATTCTGGATTTTCCTGCTGTGTTCAAATGGAAAGGTTTTTCTTTTTTTGTCAACCAGTTGTTAACCTGGATCTCCACCTGTGTGCAAATGAACAGCCGCAGCATCACTGGGTGTCTCCCAGAGAAAATAATTGCATGCTAATAATTTTGCAGGCAGCAGGCCAGAAGCACCTCCTTGGAAGGTGGTTATCAAGTATTATAACATTAGTACAAAGCTGTGATGAGTTGTCAGAAAGCAACAGAGCTCAGACATTTTTAGGGATATTAGCCTGCAGAAATGGCCTTGACTCTCTAGATATTCCATGTGACCCAAGCAGGGTTCTTTTACTAATTAGTATTTTTCCCATCCACAGCCTACAAATTAAGTAGGATAAGCATCTTTCTACTGCATCGGGGTTTTTTTTTGTTTTTGCTTTTTTTTAAAAAAATATTTGAACAGTTACTACCCTTAGAGACAGTGTATTCATTTGAGATCCTAGGCTGATAGACTATTTAACAGATATCCAGGAAAAGAGAAAATAGATTTGAGACTGATCTAAAAAGCACTTAAGTTTTACAATAATGAATTAAAACAATTGCTGGAATGCAATTTGGAACAAAACGTACAATTAGACAACAACATGGTTTCCGGTGTCCAGAAGCAACAAATGATTGTTCCGGAGGCAACAAGAAATATGTTTTTGTTTCCAAAAGCAAACTTACTATCTTTATTCAAGCATACTATATTATGGTTATTTGGTACAGAGACTTGAAACTGACTGTGTTGAAATGTTTCCTTGTGAGCATGTAGAACTTAAATTTAGCAATGTGTACCTTTCCTAAGAAAAGAGAGCATTATTTTCTCAGTTTGTGAGCTAGCTCATACCTTTCTCCTGCTGTTGATGTTGGAATATCTGTGCCCCATGGGTGGTTCTCTGATGAACCCCAGGAATAGCATGCTTTCAGAAATCTCTTATGTTACAGTGAAATGTTATTTTTTTCCCCCTCCATGTATAAGTGCATTATTTTGCTTACAGTATATTAAAACCAGAAATGCAAAGAGAATTCTAGTTGATATAAGTTGAGTAACAAATAAAGCTGCAATTATTTGAGGTAGTGCTCTTCTACAATAGGCTTGAACAACAAGGCTAAGAAAAGTACAGTGCATAAGGTGAAATGATTTGCTGATAGTTATAAAGTAAGCAAGTGGTGATATCTACTTCAACATTTTCCAGTTTACAGCTTTATATTCACAGCAGCCATTTCTTTACTGTTGACTTAGTAGACCTTTCAGTTAAACTTGTAACACTACCTTCTTGTCTATTGTTAACTTCATATAATTGTCATGGTCAAAACTATTGCCACCATTTACAAAAAATTGAGAGCTTTTGGCCAAGATTGATTTCCTTTTCCTAGGCATCCCTCTTCTGAAGCAGTAAATAATGCTACTTATTTGCATTGACTTATTTAGATAGTATAGTATTTATAACCACTATGCCAGTTATTGCTTTAAATTTAAGCTGCTAAGGAATTAATGTAGTGAAATATGTGGAAAAGTGATTTTCTTTGGGAGAACTTGCTGGAATTTCATCTGATAGCCATTCCATTTTCTAGTACAGTGTTTCCCAATTGGTGTGCCTTCAGAACTGATCAGATATGCCACGGAAAAGTCAACACTACCTGATGCTCAGATACAGACTAGTATCAGGGCTCTACTCTCAGCACTTCACAAGTTGTCTCCAGTAGTGACTGTTCAACATGTAGGAACTCCTTTCTGAGCGAGTAATCATGCATGCCATCTCTTCTTAGCTACAACTTGAGCCTTTGAATGTGGTAAGTAATGGGCAGCATGTAGGTCATGGATAGTTGGTCCTCGCTTTGCGCGGTACATACAGCAAACAGTACCTCCTCATCTTCTCCTTCCTGAGCTTCCCCAATTGAGACCTTCTAGCCTCTTATTCCAGGCTGAATAAAATGAAGAGCATGCTCTCGTCACTGGATATGACTCATTCTGAGTGTTGGGAGCAGCAGCAGTGGGCGATCATTGGCAGCTACATGTTGCAGCCAAGGTAACCAAAACCAAGCCGCCTGCCTTATCAAATGGACTTCTTTTTTTTTTTCTTACACTCAATTATATTTATCTATTTATTTATTTATTCTCTTTTTTTTTATACCGAAGTATAGCAGGCTGCCTTCACTCCGGTTTACAGTTTAAACAACTTAATACATATAACCCATTCGTTAGATAAATATTAACGCATTAACAAACAACTAGTTACATTTCGGCATAGAGCAATAGTGTATGAACAGGTATAATAGAATACGACCTAAGTCGGTCTTATTGTGAGTGGTCATGAAAGGTTAGCAATTAAAGATATAACTTAGATGTCAGCTTTACGCATGTGGTGTGTTAATGAGACTTTTTCAAAAGTGAGATGTGTTAGAGGGACGGAAGGGTATTCGGGAATTAGGGTGGGATCAGATAAATAAATCAGATAATGGGATAGATTTAATGAGAGATGTCAAGAGGGTGGGAAGGAAGATAGATTTCACAGGGCTGGGAGGGGTGGTATGTATGGTCATGTGTTATTAGTTTACCCAATACAGTCTGTGAATGTTTGTCTAAATAACCAAGTTTTAAGTTCTTTTTTGAAAGATTTGATGTCATTGATAGAGCTTAGGTAGTCTGGTAAAGAGTTCCATGCTTTTGGTCCTGCGATAGAGAAGGCTCTATTCCTGGTGTTGGATAGTTTAGCGGAGGGAAGGGAGGGTATGACTAGCTTCAGTTTGTTGGTGTTTCTTGTCGTGCGAGATGTTTTGTGCAGTTGAATCATGTGATTTAGGGCAGCGTTGTCAGCTTTGTGGATTTCGTTGTGTAGTATGGTTAAAGTCTTGTACTTGATCCTTTGTTCGATCGGTAGCCAGTGAAGACTCTTCAGGACCGGAGTGATGTGATCAGATTTCTTCTTGCCGGTAAGAACTCTGGCTGCAGCATTTTGTAGCAATTGGAGTGGTTTTAAAGTGGATCTGGGAATGCCAATGAGAAGCGAGTTGCAGTAATCGAGACTTGAAAAAATGAGTGATTGTAGGACGGTTCTGAAATCTTGTAGGTGTAAAAGCGGTTTAAGGTGTTTGAGTATATGAAGTTTGTGGAAGCCTTCTTTTGTTTTCGTTGCGATGCTCTTTTTAAGGTTCAGATCATTGTCTAGCCAGATACCGAGGTCTTTTACAAAGTTCTTCAGTTGGATATTACTGTTATCAATTTGTATGAAAGGCATTGGGGTTATTTGATCTAAGTTTCTTTTGATGAGGATGCATTCTGTTTTGCTCATATTAAGGCATAACTTTAGTTGGTTCAGCAAGTTTCTGATAGAGATGAGGTGGTTTGCTGTAAGGCTGATTGCATCTTCAATAGTGGAGGTTATTGGGATGAGTAGTTGAATGCTATCGGCATACAAAAAGAATGTGATGCCTAGGCTTGAGATATGCTGACAGAGTTGGGAGTAGGTATATGTTAAAGAGGGTAGCCGAGAGGGCGGACCCTTGTGGTACCCCGGTTTCAAGGGGACAGGGGTCAGAGGAGTAGTTATTAAGGGTGACTTTGAAGAACCTGTCTGTTAAGAATGAAGTGAACCAGGTCAGAGTTTTGCCTGATAGACCTATGCTGTCAAGTCTTGATATTAATTTTTTGTGATCTACGGTGTCGAAAGCCGCAGAGAGATCGAGTAGGATTAATAAGTGGTTTAATTTATTGTCAAATCCTCTTATTTTATTCGATAAATTGAGCAGCAGGGTTTCAGTGCTGCGGTTCTTTCTGAAACTGTGTTGTGAGGGATGAAGAATATTGTGGTTTTCTAAGTGTTCATTGAGTTGTTTCAATGCAGCTTTCTCTGTCATCTTGGCAAGTAAAAGAAGGTTTGAGATAGGAGGACGGTAATTATTCAGATCTTTTGGGACCAGGTTCTTTTTTTTCAATATTGGGGTGATTGTTGCCGTTTTTAGGTTGGCTGGTAGTTGACCCTCTTCAAGTGATTTGTTGATTATGGCCGCTAATGTTGGGGCAATAATATGTGCCATTTCCTTTAACACGCGGGTTGGGATAGTATCCAGTTCATGCCGAGCTGGGTTAATTTTTCGTAGCATCTTTTCTGTTTTGGTGTTTGTGATTGGTTCGAAAATTGACCATGGTGTTATAGTTGATGGGTCATATGGTATTTCAGCAGTTGAAGGGTTGTTGAAGGTGTTAGTTATTTTGTTTATTTTGTTCTTAAAGAACATGGCAAGGTCTTGACTTAGGTTATTTGCTTCGGCAGTGGGGGTGTTTTTGTTCTCGTCTATGAGGTTTTTTACTATGTTGAAGAGGGAGTTGGATTTATTTGTTGAGTTTTTTATCTTTAGACTATAGTAGTCACGTTTGGCGTTCAGAATCATTTTCTTATAGTTGGTGAGTTGAGTGTGATATCTTTGAAGGGATGCAGGGCTTTTGGCTTTGCACCATTCTTTTTCCAACTTCCTGAGGTTGGATTTCATTGTTCTAAGGTGTGCGTTAAACCAGGGGTTGTTTTTCTCTCTGTTTTGTTTTATCAATTTCGTTTTCTCGGGGTTTATGTTTGCAGTTTGCTTTGTAAGGTGGAACCAGGACTGGGTGGCGTTATGTATATTGGATAGGTCTAGATTCATTAGTTGTTTCCCCAGTTCTTGTTGAAGTATGTCAGGTTTGAAGGGGGGTCTGTATTTGAATGATAGTTGTTCATTTGTTCTTGTCATTCTGTTATTGACTTGTGCACTGCATTGTATGAGGTAGTGATCTGACCAGGGGACAGGTTTGTGTGAAATTGTGGTGTCGAAGAGGTATTGATTGGTGAAAATCAGGTCCAGTGTGTGACCTGCTTTGTGAGTGGGGTTGTTTACAAGTTGGTTCAGGTTTAGGCTGGAAAGCATGTCGAGCATGGTTTGGCAGTTTTGGGATCTGGGGTTGGTATCGGTGTGGAGGTTGAAGTCGCCAAATATTATAGAGGGTTTTTTCATGGTAATGTTACTAAGAATTCTAGAAGTGGGGAGATCTCATTGTCAAGGAGCTTGGGTGGGCAATAAACAAGACATTTGTAGGAGATGTGAGTCAAGTAGAGCAATTTCGTATTTCTTAGGGAGATTGTGTGGTATCAGCTTCATAGAGAAATGTTTTTTTATGATGAGGAGAAGACCACCTCCTCTGCGGGACTTGCGTGGGATCAAGAATGTCATACGCATTGTTGGTTAGATGATTTGTTAGTACTTGATCGGTATCTTTGAGCCAAGTTTCTGTTATGGCGAAGAAGTCTGGGTTCTTTTCTTGGATCAAGTCTGAAATTATCATGAATTTCTTGGTCAGAGATTGAGCATTTATCAAGAAGAAGGTGAGGTAGAGTAGGTTTTTGGCATGTTTCAGCAGTGGGATTTTAATCAGATAACTGTTTCTCAACTGGTGGGTCAAGGAGGGGGGAGCCATGATGTTGCAGACTGATAATTACTTGAAGAGCTCGAGTGTTCTCCTTGGCTGAGTGATGAAGATTGGTATAAGTTGTTCTTCTCATCTGGTTGACAGTGATTGATAGAGGTTTTGTTAAAGAAGATGAGGGCCTCTGGGAGGGTCAAGCAGGAGGGTCTTGCAGTGTTGAAAGGTAATGGGATAGGTAACGGTGTTTGGAGTTTGAGGGAGGTCTAATATCTGGGCTGAAGTATGATGCTGATGCTGGATGCTGGCTGGGAATCCGATGTGTATTGGGATAGAGTTGGAAAGGAGCTGTAGGCAGATCGAGGTAGTGTCTGATGGAGTGTGGTTAGAAGCAAGCTGGATGATTGGTTGAGGTTGGGAAGAGATTTGTAACTGAAAGAGGTTCGATGAGAGCAGATGGATGGTGGTTCAGAAAGCGGCGGGGTGTTGTCCGGGTAGCAAGTATGGAAGGTTCTTGTCGGATGAAGTCTGGATACGTGTTGTAGGCGCACAGAGCAATTGTAGGCTGGGAGTTGGATGAGGTCAGGATTTGGAAGCCGACGGATGTACTTATGAATGTTTGCAGATGAGTAGAGATGTTTGAGTGTATTCGTTGCTGATTGGTGGTGAGCTGTATTTCTGTGTTAGGAGTGTTGTCCCATTGTTTGTTTGATTGAGGCTGGTGGGAGCAGGGGTTGAGGGAGTTCAGCAGGAGTTTGTTCGTGCTGGGGTTTAAACGTCTGGATGATTGATGAGCGGTAGGTAGTTCAATGGGGTAGGCCCTGGTCCTGGGGCTCTCCAAGGGGTGCGCTAAGGGGCATGCCCCTTAGGTCGCACTCCTTCGGGCGTGCGACGCCGCTGGGAGGCTCACAGATTTAAAGTTCTTTTTTTTTTATAGAGGGAATTGGCTCATTATAGTGAGTTCTTTTTTGTCTCCTTCACCTCTCCCTCCTTTGTTTTAAAATTTGGAAAATAGGCTGGTGCTTCCCTAGCTTTTATTTTGACCATACAAGTCCTCTCCATGTTAACATTGCCTGCCCCAAGGAAGTTGGTGAGCTCTATAACATTTTTGTTAATGTAGGTGTGATTTGGACTTGAAAAGATTGGGAAACACTGTTCTAGAATAAAAAAAAAAGACATATCTAAGTAATAACCATTGCAGTCATTGTGGACAATATGTTATCTGCTCTGTGTGTGGTGATAGTCAATAAAGCAAATAGAATGTTAAATTATTCTGAAAGGAATATAGATTAAAACAAAATAACATAGAGTCTCTGAATTGATCTGTAATGTGACCGTACCTTGAGTATTGTGTGCAGTCTGGGATACCCCAGTATTGGGGCAAAGTTAACTATTTGGGAATATTATTTAGTGTGTTTGTGTGTTTGTGCTTTTAATAGTCAGTAAGACAGTGAATAAACAAGTTAGACTGTATTTTTAAATAGTCAATAAGGCAGCTAGTAAGCAGTAGGTAGTGTGTTTATTTTTAAAAGTCTGTAAGGCAGCTAGTAAGCAGACCTGAGTGTTTGTATTTAAAAAAACAAAAAAAAAAAAAAAAGTAGCCAGAAGCTAGAAATAAGCTAGGAGCAGTGTATACCTAAGTAAAAAGGTTGAAAAGTTCAGTCCAGTTACTCACCTTGGAAAGGTGTTGAGATAGTGTGACTTGGTTTGAATAGGTACCAACATTTGTTAATCAAGAGAGCAGTAAGTTACTCTAGCTGACTAACTAAAGTTAGACTGTTTGGCGGACCTCACACGTCACCTAGATAGGATTTTAGACAGTGCTAGGGAGGAGCCGGCTGTCGTGCTACATGTGGGCACCAACGACATAGGAAAATGTGGGAGGGAGGGAGGTTCTGGAAGCCAAATTTAGACTCTTAAGTAGAAAACTTAAATCCAGAACCTCCAGGGTAGCATTCTCTGAAATGCACCCTGTTCCATGCGCAGGTCACCAGAGGGGCAGGCAGAGCTCCGGAGTCTCAATGCGTGGATGGAGACGATGGTGCAAGGAAGAGGGATTCAGTTTTGTTAGGAACTGGGGAACCTTTTGGGGAAGGGGGAGTCTCTTCCGAAGGGATGGGCTCCACCTTAACTAGGGTGGAACCAGACTGCTGGTGCTAACCTTTAAAAAGGAGATAGAGCAGCTTTTAAACTAGAACAAAGAGGAAAGCAGACAGTCGCTCAGCAGCGCATAGTTCGGAGAGAGGTATCTTCAAAGGATACTAATCATGCATTAGAATTAGGGAATCCCGAAAGTGAGGTTCCAATAATAAGAAAAGTAGTCCAAGTGCCTGTAACTAAAAACTCACCTGAGCTAAAAAAATTCTAACTTACCCCTATCAATTAAAAAGCAGAATGAAAATACAAACAAAAAACAAACTTTGAAATGTTTGTGTGCTAATGCCAGAAGCCTAAGAAGTAAGATGGGAGAATTAGAATGTATAGCAGTGAATGATGACATAGACTTAATTGGCATCTCAGAGACATGGTGGAAGGAGGACAACCAGTGGGACAGTGCTATAACGGGGTACAAATTATATCGCAATGACAGAGCGGAGCACCCGGGAGACGCTGTGGCACTTTATGTCCGGGATTGGCATAGAGTTCAACAGGATAAACATTCTGCATGAGACTAAATGCACAATTGAATCTTTATGGGTAGAAATCCCTTGTGTGTCGGGGAAGACCATAGTGATAGGAGTATACTACAGTCCACCTGGTCAAGATGGTGAGACGGACAGTGAAATGCTAAGAGAAATTAGGGAAGCTAACCAAATTGGTAGTGCGGTAATAATGGGAGACTTCAATTACCCCAATATTGACTGGATAAATGTATCATTGGGACATGCTAGAGAGAAAGTTTCTGGATGGAATAAATGATAGCTTTATGAAGCAATTGATTCAGGAACCGATAAGAGAGGGAACAATTTTAGATCTAATTCTCAGTGGAGTACAGGATTTGGTGAGAGAGGTAATGGTGGTGGGGCTGCTTGGCAATAGTGATCATAATATGATCAAATTTGAATTAACGACTGGAAGGGGGACAGTAAGCAAATCCACGGTTCTCGTGGTAAACTTTCAAAAGGGAAACTTTGATAAAATGAGAAAAATAGAAAAAAACTGAAAGGAGCAACTACAAAAGTAAAAAGTGTGCAAGAGGCGTGGTCATTGTTAAAAAAAAAAAAAAAAAAAAAACAAAAACAAAAAAAAACAACCATCCTAGAAGCACAATCCAGATGTATTCCACACATTAAGAAAGGTGGAAAGCCGGCAAAACGATTACCGGCATGGTTAAAAGGGGAGATGAAAGAAGCTATTTTAGTCAAAAGGTTTTCATTCAAAAATTGGAAGAAGGATCCAACAGAGTAAAATAGGAAACTGCACAAACGTTGGCAAGTTAAATGTAAGACATTGATAAAACAAGCTAAGAGAGAATTTGAAAAGAAGTTGGCCATAGAGGCAAAAACTCACAGTAAAAACTTTTTTAAATATATCCGAAGCAGAAAGACTGTGAGGGAGTTAGTTGGGCCGTTAGGTGATCGAGGGGTTAAAGGGGCACATAGAGAAGATAAGGCCATCGCGGAAAGATTAAATGATTTCTTTTCTTCGGTGTTTACTGAAGAGGATGTTGGGGAGGTACCTGTACAGGAGAAGGTTTTCACGGGTAATGATTCAGATGGACTGAACCAAATCACAGTGAATCTAGAAGATGTGGTAGACCTGATTGATAAACTGAAGAGTAGTAAATCACCTGGACCGGTTGGTACACACCCTAGAGTTCTGAAAGAACTAAAAAATGAAATTTCAGACCTATTAGTAAAAATTTGTAACCTATCATTAAAATCATCCATTGTACCTGAAGACTGGAGGATAGCTAATGTAACCCCCATATTTAAAAAGGGCTCCAGGGGAGATCCGGGAAATTACAGACCAGTTAGCCAGATTTCAGTGCCAGGAAAAGTAGTGGAAAGTGTTCTAAGCATCAAAATCACAGAACATATAGAAAGACATGGTTTAATGGAACAAAGTCAGCATGGCTTTACCCAAGGCAAGTCTTGCCTCACAAATCTGCTTCACTTTTTTGAAGGAGTTAATAAACATGTGGATAAAGGTGAACCGGTAGATGTAGTGTACTTGGATTTTCAGAAGGCATTTGACAAAGTTCCTCATGAGAGGCTTCTAGGAAAAGTAAAAAGTCATGGGATAGGTGGCGATGTCCTTTCGTGGATTACAAACTGGCTAAAAGACAGGAAACAGAGAGTAGGATTAAATGGACAATTTTCTCAGTGGGAAGGGAGTGGGCAGTGGAGTGCCTCAGGGATCTGTACTGGGACCCTTGCTTTTCAGTATATTTATAAATGATCTGGAAAGAAATACGACGAGTGAGGTAATCAGATTTGCAGATGATACAAAATTGTTCAGAGTAATTAAATCACAAGCAGAGTGTGATAAATTGCAGCAGACCTTGTGAGGCTGGAAAATTGGGCATCTAAATGGCAGATGAAATTTAATGTGGACAAGTGCAAGGTGATGCATATTGGGAAAAATAACCCATGCTATAGTTAGACAATGTTAGGTTCCATATTAGGTGCTACTACCCAAGAAAGAGATCTAGGCTTCATAGTGGATAACACATTGAAATTGTCGGTTCAGTGTGCTGCGGCAGTCAAAAAAGAAACAGAATGTTGGGAATTATTAGAAAGGGAATGGTGAATAAAATGGAGAATGTCAATGCCTCTGTATCGCTCCATGGTGAGACCGCACCTTGAATATTGTGTACAATTCTGGTCGCCGCATCTCAAAAAAGATATAATTGCGATGGAGAAGATACAGAGAAGGGCTACCAAAATGATAAAGTAAATGTAACAGCTCCCCTATGAGGAAAGACTAAAGAGGTTAGGACTTCTCAGCTTGGAGAAGAGACGGCTGAGGGGGGATATGATAGAGATGTTTAAAATCATGAGAGGTCTAGAACGGGTAGATGTGAATCGTTTTTTTACTCTTTCGGATAATAGAAAGACTAGGGGGCACTCCATGAAGTTAGCATGGGGCACATTTAAAACTAATCGGAGAAAGTTCTTCACTGAACGCACAATTAAACTCTGGAATTTGTTGCCAGAGGATGTGGTTAATGCAGTTAGTATAGCTGTGTTTTAAAAAGGCTTGGATAAGTTCTTGGACGAGAAGTCCATTACCTGCTATTAATTAAGTTGACTTAGATAATAACCACCGCTATTACTAGCAACGGTAACATGGAATAGACTTAGTTTTTGGGTACTTGCCAGGTTCTTATGGCCTGGATTGGCCACTGTTGGAAACAGGATGCTGGGCTTGATGGTCTGACCCAGTAGGACATGTTCTTAAAAACAATACTAGAAAAAGTACAGAGGAGGTCAGTAAAAATGATTAAGGAGAGTAGAAAGGCTGCCTTATGAGGAAAAGCTATACAGGTTAAGGCTTTTCAACTAGGAGACTAGGCTGAGAAGGAGGTTTGATTCAAGTACAGTCGTGTAAAAGTTCAGGTTTGGGCACCCCCTGATTAAATTGTAATTTTCAGTCTCTATGAACAGAAGCTGTTACATCTATATGATATAAAGTTAAACAACATCTTTCTGCAATTCTAAATGCAAAATTGCTATTTTTAAGAAATTGTAAATTAATGAAAAGGTGAATAAGGCATGTACAGAAGATTGGACATCATTACAGTTGATTAAAAAAAAAATTAGAAAGTAATCAAAGTTAGTGAGGCCAAAAATTTGATCAAATTATTAGGCATTCAATTAAGTGAAGACAGTTCCATAGTTGAACAAATACTGTAACCCCTCTAACTTCTCAGGTTGTAATTGTTCTGACTACTTTCAACAACCATGGTCTTTTCTAGACAGCAGCTGTCTGAGCATTTGAAATTGAAGATAATTCACTCTTGCTATGCAGGGGTGAGCTATAAAGAAAAATCTCCAAATACTTCCTTTTAGTAATTTCAAGTATTGGAAACATTAAGAAATGAAATTTAAATGGAACTATTGAAGTCAAGACGGAGGACAAGAAAAATCTGATAGAAATGCCTGAAAATTAGTCTGATCTGCGAAAAGGAACCCACAAATCACTGCAAGCAACCTGCTGAAAAGTTTAGCTGATACTGAAGTAGTTGTTCACAGTACAGCATTTGCTTGCACATAAATGATCTGTACAGGAAAGTTGTCGGAAGGAAATCTTTTCTATATCCTCATTACAGAAGTCATTGTCTAAAGCAGTGTTCTTAATTTAAGGCCCAGGATTTGATGGCGGCTCTCATGGACTCTGAATGTGGCTCCCTGACTCTTCCTTCCCACAACACACATTTTTCTCTCCCAACTTCTCCGAAGGCTTAATGCTGGCGCTGCCTCTGCTTCCAGAACTGCTTTTTTCCCCCCCTTAGCTATGTGCAATTCTCAGTGAGTTTGAGCTATGTGATGCCCAAACTTCTGTGTTCTTGCAAGACTGCACAGCCTCAGTTGGAAGCCCATTTGTCCTACAATGATCCTGGCTTTCATATTCCACTGAAATAGTTACTGCTTGAAAAATAGTGAAAGCCATTGGTCTAAAATATGCAGAACAAAAGCTTCAGATGTGTGAAACCTTTTTGGAATAAAGAGCTATATACTGAGGAAGAGAATTGAACTGTTTGGCTTCAACCACACAAGATATAGCTGCAGAAAAAGTGAAACATTTTGAAGAAAAGAACAAACAGCACAGGACTGTATTTATTGGTTTTTGAGGCTATGTGGCAGCATGTGATACGAAAAAATATGCAGATGGAAGGAGGAATGGACTTAACTAAATATTCACATATCCTAGAAACATATATCCCACATTTAGTGGAGTAATTTGAAGCTAAAAAGAAGGTGGATATTTAAACAAGACAATGATCTGACACATACTTCAGAATCAACCTTAAAGTACTTGAGAGAAGAAAGATGAATTTAGAATGGCTTTCACAATCCCTGAATCAAATAGTTCATGCAAAGAGACCTAAGAATATTTCTGAGCCAAAAGAGTTCTGCAAGGAAGAGTGGGGGGGAATAATTCCCAAAGCAAAGATAAAAAGATAACTGGCTACAGGGAAAAATACAAAAGCTGTTATTTCTTTCTAAGGAGGTGATTCATAGTACTAAGGATGTCAAAAATTTAACACATGCCATATTCACTTCAGTCAGTTTAAATCAGCAAATAGTGATTTTGCGTTCAAAAGATGTTTAACTTTGTGCCATTAGCAGTTGTCAACTTATAATACTTAAGGGATACTTAAACATTTGTATACAGCTGTATAAAGAATCATGAGTTGGATGGAACAGGTAGATGGAGAATGGTTATTTACCATTTCAAATGATACTAAGACTAGGGGATAATCCAGGTTTAAAACAAATTGAGTGAAATAATGCTTTCTCACAGGACAACCAGGATGGTTGTCCTCACAAATGGGTGACATCGAGGATGGAGCCCCAACCACGGAAAACTTCTGTCAAAGTTTCAGGAACTTTGACTGGCCCCTACTGGGCATGCCCAGCACGGCACCAACCCTGCAGCCAGCAGGGGTCTCCCTTCAGTCTTCTTTTTTCCGCGCAGCAGTAGCCACGCGGTAGAAGAGCTCTTAACCACGTTCCTGACAGGAATTTCGAATAATTCTGAAGAAAAATTTGCCCCTCAGGGGTCTCCCTTCGACAAATGTTTCGGTCCGCGGAACTTCGGTACGTTTTTGCCGTCGTTTGGTAGACTTCCGTCGAGTTTGGCCCTTGAGGCCCGTTGGCATTCGACAGTCCCGCAGCTAAATTTTTGGCCTTTCGCCATGGCGTCGGGGTTCCGTCGGTGTCCGGACTGTACCCGAACTATGTCAATCACAGACCCTCATGGAGTCTGTGTGTTGTGTTTAGGGAGTGAGCATGATGTTCTGACTTGCACCAAATGTGCTCTGACACCAAAGGGTCGCAAAGCCAGAATGGAGAAGATGGGGCTCCTTTTCCAAGCTCGTACCCCAACGCCATCGATTGCATCGACGTCATCGGAACCGGCACCGTCGAGGTCTCATCATCGACAACCCTTCGGAGACTGTCCGCCATCGATGACTTCGCGGCCATCTACTCCCGTTCCTTCCCCTGATGATCGAGGGGATCGGAAAGAAAAACATCGCCATCGACGTCATAAGTCTCGGCCTGTCGAGGAATCGACGTCATCGACCTCAGCACCGACCGAGCCACCGCCAAAAAAGTCTCGATCAGAAGTGGCACCGTCCACTACTGTTTCGCAGGCACCGAGGCAACCCTCACCCCCTCGGGGTTTGGGAGCCGCGATCCCACCGGTGACGGTGGTCCCTCTGGCTCAGCCTCAGCCTCCCTCTCCCGTCGAGCCGGGTCTTGTTACCCCTGGTCTCCGGGCAGAACTGGACCGGCTGGTCCAGGAGGCCATCGACAAGGCGATGCTACAGTTCCAGACTCGGCACCGACTCCGGCACCGAGAGTGGAACCGATCACCGAGCCGATTGCAGCAGCACTGGCACCGCTGCTACACCGGATGGAGGCGCTCATGACAGCCCTTCCACCGGTGATACCTGAGTCACCGACACCGGTAAGACCGCTGTCACCGACAGGTTTATCATCAAGTGGAGAAACACCATATCGAATTCCCCCTTCGGGAATTGTTCAATCAATGCCAGGTCGTCCCTCGCCACCGATTTCTTCTTCGGGGGCGATACGCACCTCTGCTCCACCGAGGTTTCCGATGCCGACACCGATTCCATCGAGACCGACACCGGTTCCCTCGATGCCTACACTGATACCGGCACCGATTCCATCGAGGATTTTCTCGATGCCCCCGGTGATTCCACCGATATTTCGGAACCTCAACCTGGGCCTTCAGGTGTTCAGCTCCCTCGAGGTCCTGCAGGTCATCATCCAGATCTCTATGATACCTGGGGTGATGATACCTCTACTGACACCGATGATTTGCCTTCACCGCCCTCTCCTGCGGAGAGTAGAAAGCGTTCCCCTCCTGAGGACCTCTCTTTCATAAATTTTGTGAAGGAAATGTCAGAGTTGGTCCCATTCCAACTTCAATCTGAACAAGATGACAGGCACCAGATGATGGAATTGCTCCAATTTTTGGATGCCCCGAAAGTCATCACTTCTATTCCCATTCATCAGGTTTTTCTAGACCTTCTTAAAAAGAATTGGGAATCTCCCGGATCTGTTTCCCCGGGCAACAAAAAAGCTGACTCTACATATCTTGTACAGTCAGCACCTGGTTTTCAAAAACCTCAGTTAGACCATCATTCTGTAGTCGTAGAATCAGCTCAAAAGAAAGCTAAGCGACTAAAGCCACACTCTTCCATACCTCCTACTAAGGAAAACAAATTCCTAGATAGTATAGGTAGGAAGGTATATCATGGAGCTATGCTGATTTCCAGAATAGCTTCTTATCAACTTTATATGACTCAATATAATAGGGTCATCCTGAAACAGATGCAGGAATACACTGATGCCTTGCCTGAACAGTTCCAGCCGCAGCTTCAATCCCTTCTAAATAAAGGGTTTGAAGCTGGGAAGCATGAAATACGAACAGCCTATGACATCTTTGATGCTTCCACTAGAATTTCTGCCATGGCCATCTCTGCCAGACGTTGGGCTTGGCTTAAATCATCTGACCTTCGTCCAGAAGTTCAGGACAGGCTCTCTGATTTACCCTGCCTAGGGGATAATTTGTTTGGTGAGCAAATTCAACAAATTGTTGCTGAATTGAAGGATCATCATGAGACACTTAAACAGCTCTCATCCATTCCTCCTGACTTGCCTTCTAAACAGCCCTTTAGAAAGGACTCCAAGAAGTCTTTCTTTAGGCCACAAAAGTATTATCCCCCATCAACCAAGCCTAGGCCTGCACGGTCTTACCATAAGACTCAGCCTCGCCAGTCTCGTAAACAAAAGCCTGCAGCAGCTCCACAACCGGGCCTTGCGGCGGGTTTTTGACTTTCACTTAGAGAGCAGTTGCCAAACCCCTCTTCCAGCTATACCGGTAGGAGGACGGCTGTGCCACTTCCTAGAAAAGTGGCATCAAATCACCACAGATCAATGGGTGATAGCAATCATTGCACAGGGTTACCACCTCAACTTCCTATCCCTTCCTGCCGACTCCCCACCTTTGCAGGCGTGGAGACTCACCGATCACTCTGTTCTTTTAGAGCAGGAAGTTTCTCTTCTCCTACAGTCAAACGCTATAGAACCCGTTCCTCCCTTACAACAAGGACTCGGGTTCTATTCCAGATACTTCCTGATACCAAAAAAGTCAGGAGGACTTCATCCAATCCTAGACCTACGGGCCCTCAACAAGTACCTTTCCAAGGAGAAGTTCAAGATGGTAACCCTGGGCTCGCTGCTCCCTCTACTGCAAAGAGGGGATTGGCTATGCTCTCTAGACCTGAAAGACGCATATACCCACATTGCGATCACAGAATATCATCGCAAATACCTGCGTTTTCTAGTAGGCCGAAACCACTACCAATACCGAGTACTACCTTTCGGCCTGGCGTCCGCACCACGAGTCTTTACCAAATGCCTCGTGGTGGTAGCAGCATTCCTCAGGAAGGAAGGTGTCCACGTCTACCCCTACCTGGACGATTGGTTAATCAGGGCCCCAACCCAGCAAATAGCTCGGTCCTCCCTGACCCTAACAATTCATACTTTGCTCTCTCTAGGATTTCTTGTCAATTACGAGAAATCCTACTTGGTCCCATCTCAGACCTTATCTTTCATTGGGGCAGACTTGGACACCTTACAAACAAAAGCCTTCCTCCCTCATCAACGGGCCAAGACTCTGGTGACCCTAGCTCGCCAGCTGCTGTCTCAACACACGGCCACGGCTCGCCAATTCCTCATTCTACTAGGACATATGGCCTCCTCAGTTCAAGTAACTCCCATGGCCCGTCTGGCCATGAGAGTCACACAATGGACTCTACGACTACAATGGACTCAAGCTCTTCAGCCTCTGTCCTCCATTGTTACAATCACCGACGCACTCCGTCTGTCTCTTGCCTGGTGGACAAATCAATGCAACCTCCTACAGGACTTGTCCTTTCTTCCACCAGATCCCCAGATAATCCTCACCACCGACGCTTCCAACATCGGGTGGGGAGCCCATCTACACCATCTGCAAACTCAAGGATACTGGTCACTAGAGGAAGCCAAACACCAGATAAATTTCCTGGAGCTGCGAGCAATCCGCTATGCTCTCAGGACCTTTCAAGATTGAATTAAGATTGCGTGGTTCGATAGGCAAACAGACAACCAGGTGGCCATGTGGTACATAAACAAGCAGGGAGGCACAGGCTCCTTCCTTCTGTGTCAGGAAGCTGTGCAGATTTGGGCGGAAGCCCTCTCCCACTCCATGTACCTCAGAGCCACCTACCTCCCGGGAGTGCACAATGTATTGGCAGACCAGCTGAGCCGTGTCTTCCAACCACACGAGTGGTCCCTCAATCCCTTGGTAGCGACCTCTCTATTTCACAAGTGGGGTTATCCCCACATAGACCTCTTTGCGTCCCCTCAGAACCACAAAGTGGACAATTTCTGCTCTCTCATTCGGAGCCAGCACTCTCGGCCGAGGGATGCGTTCTCCCTCACGTGGAAAACCGGTCTGCTTTATGCATTCCCTCCACTTCCTCTTCTGTCGAAGACTCTCGTGAAGCTGCGTCAGGACAGAGGAACTATGATCCTGATAGCACCGCACTGGCCACGCCAAGTGTGGTTTCCCATACTACAGGATCTCTCCATCCGCAGACACATTCCTCTGGGAACGGACGCGCATCTGCTCACTCAAAACGACGGATGCCTCCTCCATCCCAACCTCCGAGCCTTGTCACTGACGGCATGGATGTTGAAAGGTTAGTCCTTCAGCCATTTAACCTTTCGGATTCAGTTTCTCGTGTCCTGATCGCTTCACGAAAGCCTTCCACAAGAAAATCTTACTCATACAAATGGAAACGGTACACATCATGGTGCACTTCTCAGTCCCTTGATCCCCTTTCCTGTCCAATCTCAAAATTCTTGGACTATTTATGGCATCTATCAGAATCAGGTCTAAAAACCTCTTCCATTAGAATGCATGTTAGTGCGGTAGCCGCCTTCCATAAAGGTATCGGGGGTGTCCCTATCTCAGTACAACCCCTGGTAACCCGTTTTCTTAAAGGCTTGCTCCATTTGAAGCCACCTTTACGCCCTCCGGCCCCATCTTGGGACCTTAATCTGGTTCTTGGTCGCCTTATGAAACCACCTTTCGAACCTCTGCACTCCTGTGACCTAAAATATCTCACATGGAAAGTGTTATTCCTTTTGGCTATCACTTCAGCTCGCAGGGTTAGTGAATTACAGGCCCTAGTTACCTATCCGCCTTACACTAAACTCCTGCAGGATCGGGCGGTACTCCGCACTCACCCTAAATTTTTACCTAAGGTAGTTTCGGAGTTTCATATCAATCAATCCATCATACTACCTATCTTCTTTCCCAGGCCCCACTCCAACTCAGGGGAACAGACTCTGCATACCCTAGACTGTAAACGAGCTCTAGCTTTTTATCTAGACCGTACAGTTTCTCACAGGAAGAGCACTCAATTATTCGTCTCTTTCCATCCTAACAAGTTAGGACAACCTGTGGGTAAGCAGGCTCTTTCCTCCTGGTTGGCGGACTGCATTTCCTTCTGCTATCAGCAAGCTGGCATTCCTTTCCAAGACCGTGTTAAGGCACACTCTGTGAGGGCCATGGCGACTTCAGTAGCACACCTTCGATCGGTGCCGCTTCCTGACATCTGCAAAGCTGCAACCTGGAGTTCCCTCCATACCTTTGCAGCCCACTATTGTTTGGATAAAGCTGGAAGACAAGATTCCATCTTCGGCCAATCTGTCTTGCGTAACCTTTTTCCAACTTGATGTACCAACACTCTTCCACCTCCCGGTAGGGTGCGGATGTCCTTACCAAATTCCTCCCCAGTTGTTGTGCCTGTTGCACGCCGTTGGGTACATTTGGTGCAAGTCAGGACATCCTCAGCTCGGTACTCACCCATTTGTGAGGACAACCATCCTGCTTGTCCTGTGAGAAAGCAAATGTTGCTTACCTGATGTAACAGGTGTTCTCACAGGACAGCAGGATGTTAGTCCTCACGAAACCCGCCCGCCACCCCGCGGTGTTGGGTTCGTTTTTATTTTATCTTTTCGGCACTGCCTGTAGCTTTGAAAACAAGACTGAAGGGAGACCCCTGCTGGCTGCAGGGTCGGTGCCGTGCTGGGCATGCCCAGTAGGGGCCAGTCAAAGTTCCTGAAACTTTGACAGAAGTTTCCCGTGGTTGGGGCTCCATCCTCGATGTCACCCATTTGTGAGGACTAACATCCTGCTGTCCTGTGAGAACACCTGTTACATCAGGTAAGCAACATTTGCTTTCTCCTATCAAGATATGAGATTTGTTGCCAGAGTATGTAGTCAAGGCATCTAGCATAGCTGTGTTTAAAAGAGGTTTTACAGGAATAAAAGACCTTAAAAAAAAAATTATTAGCCAGGTAGACTTAAAAAAGCCACTGCTTGTCTCTGGGAGTGAGCAACAAGGGATGGGATCTGGCTGGGTGCTTCCAGCTGACAGTTTGGCCACTGTTAGAGAGAGAATGCGGAGTTCAATAGACCTTGGTCTTATCTTATTGCTCTGAAAAAAAAAAATGGACATAGTGTTCTTCTATTTGTTAAATAGCTGACTGTGGTGGTTATTTTCTTAACCAGTTACTTAGGGACCTTCATTTTTGGTTTTTATTCTTTATTTTTCCCAGGGATTTATCAGGGTTTATTATGATAAGAATAAAAACAGGAGAAAATCAGTTGAAAAAAAGATGAATTTTTCCAAGTAAATCAATTTATTTTGGTGGAAAGAAACCAGGATATTAAAACATTATCAGATCCACCACCCACTCAGCAGCATCCCCATCTCTACCGACATCTCTTTCCTATCCTGCTCCCCTCTTTCTCCTTCCCCGCCCATTTACTCTCCACACACACTAACAGCATTCATCCTTACCAATGATGGCTTCTGGTGGCTGCTTCTCTCCCTCAGCAGCATGCTTGCTGAGGCTCCCTTGCTCTGCAACACTGCACTTCTGCTTTTATGCAGGGCTAGGAAGCAGGGAGCCAAGGTCTGCTTGAAATGCATTCATGGCACCAGACAGACACTTTGGCTGCTTGGAGGCTGAGGAGGCAAAGCAGGACTTGAAATATGGCATGGGTGGTACTGGGGGTTGGGTGCTTTCACTGGTGGAGGGTGGGACTTGAAACAGTGCGCACTTTGGCTAGCAGTGGCTGGAAGCCTTGAAACGCTGCTGCTGCTGTAGCTCTGGAGCAGCTTTTTAATCATCTTAAAATTAGGGTGAATATCAGTTTAAACCGAATGTCCCCTTCAGAAAAATCCAGGAATTTATGGGTGAAAATTGGTTTAAACTTAAAACAAAGGACCCTACAGGTACTGAATAGTAAGCTAAGCATGGGGACTGCGTGGCTTATTATTTTGAGTGTTCCATATGGCTTTAAATTGACATTTTGTGATTCTATTTAATGGAAAAGCTAGCTAATGTTATTGGAGACTTTGTGCTATAGCACATTTTTATTTGATATGGGATAGCAAAATATTTATTTAAAGGCTTTTATATACCGAAGATCATGTACTAGTACTTATTGCTTCGGTTTACAGATAACCAGAATTGGAATTACAATAAACATGGTGTACATTGAACAATAAACAGTAAACAAACCATAAACAAGGTATACATTGAACATGGAATACATGGGAAGAATTATGCATGGAATACATTAAATATGTATGGTACAGTATAGGTATTATGTGACTTTATTGGTAGTATGGGACTTTAGTGAAGGCTTCGGTGAAGAGCCACGTCTTCAATTATTTCTTGAATGTCCGCAAGCATGGTTCTAAGCAAAGGTCCAATGGGAGATTGTTCCAGTGAATAGGGCCGGCTATCGAGAAGGCACGTTTCTTAATTGAAGACTTTGTGGGGGGTACATAAAAGGGTACCTAGATAGGTTGTTCTAATGGGTCTGGATGCTGATTGATATTGGAGAGGGCAATTTAGTTCGAGTGCGGTTTGTGAGTGGATAGTTTTGTGTATCATAGTTAGCACTTTGTATAGAATTCGAAATTTAATGGGGAGCCAATGTAAGCTCTTAAGTATAGGAGTGATGTGTTCACCTCTGCTGGTATTGGTTAGGATCCAATACAGCAAGTAGTCTTAGTTTGCCCCTAATATGCCTGAAGGAGATCCTTTTTCTTTTCTCTCAAGCTGCTTGTTTTCAGTATAAAAGGATATAAAATGGAAATAATTTAATCTAGTAAACTGTAAAAATGTAGCACAGCCAAAACTATTAATCTTTCATTTGTAGTTAGTGGCACCTTTCCAAGTGGTAAAATTAATACATTGAGTGGTTTTCTGTTTTGTTTTTGCCTTGTCATACAAGTAGGGCAAAGGTCACACCAGCTTCTTGCTAAAATTGTATTGTGTTGGTTAATAGTTGCTATAAATTTCAGGGGTTCCCCCCCTATACAAATGGTTATGAAACTTTGCTTTAGGCTATCTGACCATTTCTATTTCTCAGTTTGGAAGCTTTAAAATTAGGACAAGAGAATCCATTCAAAGGGATCAATATGCTTTTTTGCAATATTTAAAACTGAATTTGCTTTTTCTGAATAGTTTTGGATTCCTCCTAAGGAAGCTGCCTCGGAGGTGAACACATTTTTTTTATCAACAGATTCCTTTCTCCTGTGAGCTCCAAAGGCAATCCCCTCTAATATGCTGATCTTGAAAGGCAAGAAAAGTGCTACCAAACTTTGAGTGTCAGCCTAGTTTTGCAGGTGTCTAAATTACCAAGAAAAGTTGAGGTACTACTGTTTACCTGATGTTACTTTAGTATAATAGTTTAACCTTCCCCATCCCCTCCCAAAATAAAATGGCAATTGATAATGGAGAGCCAAATGAGGTAGATATTATTCTACCTCAAAGGTTTCCTATCATTCATTACACTTTGGCAGGATTTGGATTTTGTTCAATCAAGCTAACTCTCACTCCAGCTTTATGAGGTTCATCTAATCATCAAAACAATTATATTGATTGCTTATTTGTCTAGAAGGGTATGTTAATTCATAGGGTTCAGCTCACAAATTAATTTTAGTCCTCTCTTCTTAACAGCAATTCCAGATGCAAGACCTAATTTTTTATAAAGTGGATTTGTTGATTTTTTTCTTTATTCTGTTTGGTGGTATTGTTCTTTACATTGAATGTGGAAATAAGTTATTACAAAGTTGACAGATCAGGAAGAGAGAGAAACCATGCATGTTGGACGATCCTTTGTCCTTTAAAGGAAATCAAAATAACTTAAGTGAGCTTGAATACATTTTTAAAGGTGATTTCTGAGGTCTGCTTCTACAATTTATGGTTAAAGTCAAGGGTTTTTGCATTTCATAACTGGAAAGTCCCAGTGGCAAAAATAGGTGAATCAGCATTTGCTTAGCTGTTAAAACTTCGCCTGCCTAGTTACTGTCATTCAACAATTTATCACCATTACAGAATTTTCAGTGTACTTTTACCATTTGTGTGTCAGTTATCTAGGATGTCATTGTCATCAATCTAGCAACTTCAGTTTTCTAACTATTTTTAAACCAATATATAAACCATAAATAAAACTCTGAAAGATGCTGTTCTTTGCAGGATTCCAAGAATTGTTTTCCTTTACTGTGTCTGTTTTGGCATGATTTCACTATAATTATTTGTGTAGTGTACACACAATGGACAGTCCCCACTCTTTGGAGCTTACAATTTAGTCAAGACACGGTAAAACCTAACAAATTTTTCCATTTATTTAGATTTATGGATTCATAATGCTGACCTTGAGCTGTGCAGTCTGTCAGTGAAAATGTGGCATTTTCTTGGCAACAGTAAAGTTTAGGATATATCTACACAACACAGATCTTCTGTTTTGCTGTGGGTGTTAATCCTGTTTTTCTTGCTGTTTCATTATTATACTTAAAACTAATATTAAGCAATCTCTTTAACTCTTAGTGCTTTCGTGCTGTACCTTGTTGAGATGACAGATTTGCAGGGAGAGGCACATTTACTCCAGGAGGTTCAAGTATTTGTACTCTTGTGTATGGAATAGTCTGGTTGCCGTAAAAAGCACTATTCTCTTGATATTTTGCAGGCTACAGCTTTTCTGAAGGTGTTTTAAAGATCTTTGAGATGTAATGTTGAATCAAAATTAAGCAAAAAATAAATGAGGGGAGAAAACTGAAATGGGTATCGGCCCAAAGAACAGTAAGTAGAACAAGAGTCTCTAACCATAGAGGGCAAAATCCTAAACACACAAAATAAATCAAGTGGCTCAGTGGTAGACTTGGGTTTGCCTCTCAAGCCATCTGAGGTGGGAATACTGTGGAAACGGCATTCATAGCTCCTGGGAGGAAGGAATTCCAGTCATTGTACAGAGTCACCTAGTGAACGGGTGTACCCATCTATTGGGGACTAACCGAACTTAGGTGGTCTCAGTTCAGAGAAAGGTATGTTACTTTGAGAACCAGGCATAGGATGCCAAATACAGAGTCCAGGGATCCAGGAGGAACTAGAAGTAAAATCTGAAAAGTTGGCAGGAAATGAAGAGTTGAAGTCACATACTTGGAAACTTTTTGAGTTGTCGCCTTGAGATTCTGTGTGGATCAGTTGATGGAGTGGGGGTGCATGTGTCCTTTCTCTCTTCTCCCCCTCCTCTGATAAACAGGCTGAATTAGCCATTGCACGTCCATAACATCCAGTAATTCCTAGTGGACTCATCTGTCTTGGCTAGTAGAGCTTTGAGTTCCACTGAGCTTGTGCAGGAACATCTGTGTGGGTGTTGCATTGCCTTTACAGTCACTCACAGTCATTATTTGTCTGATCATAGCACAGACATGTGCTCAGTTTCTTCAGATATATTTTTCAAAATCCTTCAAAAAATTTTTTCATTATTCTTTTAGTTTTCCTATTTTAGTTGCCTTGCTGCACTGCAGCACCACAGAACTTCTCAATGCTACAAAAAAAAATCATCAAAATTATTGCCTTCTTAGAATGGCCAGCAATAAGAAACCCACAGTGAACAGGTTCAGTATGCCATCTGTGGAAGATGATGCCCCTCATGGAATGCTGCTGTTGCCTGGATCCAGATGACCTGGCAAACTCTCTTCTACCTGTGGACAGATGACCACTCGTTCTAAATGCTGCAGAGTGCACTGCATAGAGGAACTGTGTAAGCCTCTCAGGAGCTGCAGTAGATCCTCCTCTTGCAGGGCAGCATTATCTGTCTTGCTGGCACATTAGTTAAGCAGGAGATCCTCAGACTCCCTCATCAACCCAAATCGAAGTCAAAGGTTGAGTGATACAAGCTGTTCTTTATTGAAGGAAAAAGTGATATTCGCTGGCTTTGGAACCTATGTCGAAAAATATGTCTGTTCACCCCTTTGTCTAATGTCTGGACAACCTTTCAAAAACTGAATGTAAATTCGACATGTAGTTTTGTATAACCTCCTCTGTGGGGTCTTGGTTGCAGATCAGTAATCACTCCACTGCCATCTTCGGCTTGGGATTTCCCACGTGTAATGGCTAATTCAGCCTGCTTATTGATGGCAAAAAGGTTTGCTTACTGTAAGTGTTTTTTCCATAGATAGCAGGATGAATTAAGCATGGAATATCTGCCCACCTTCATGGAGAGTAGACTACATAGCTAGATTTAATTTTGCCCACATTGGAGTTCCCGCACATACTCTGAGCTCAAAGCTCTACTAGATAAGAGAGACGAGTCCGTTAGGTACTGCCGGATGATGTCACCCACTTATAATTGCTAATTCATCCTGCTATCTATGGAATATGCCATGTACGATAAGCAAACTTGCTTTATACACACACCCTCAACCCATTTTGACCCCCCCCCAACCCATCGTGCCTTCCTTCCAATGATGATTCCAGCATTCTTTTATTTCCCTGAACTCAGCATTCACTCTGTAGTTAGGCATGGACACTCAAGACTTAAAACACATTTTACTCAGCAGAGACCAGCCCTCTGCTTCCAGCTGCAGAATGGAGGAGGTAAACCTTGAGCAGACAGAAGAGAAGAAACATTGTGCTCCTTAATCCAGCCTCTCCCCTCCTGTGATACAGGGAGCAGGAGGAGAAGAGCAAAGTTGAAAGAGGACCATGCAGTGCAAAGAGGAATTATTCCACACCCTAATCCAGTGTTTCCCCTTCCTAAACAACCTACAGTGAATGGTAGCGTCTGGCACCTGAAGGCTTCCCAGGTGCCTCCGGAGATTTAATTGAAATCCCTGAGGCGCTCAGTCAAACTCTGAGTTTTCCCATATACTCTGAAGTGCTGAATACAATTAAGCTAAAGCTAGGGAACGTTGTTGCTTGTCTTATATTCTCCAGTCCTTTTAGGGCTTTGTCCTTCCCTGAAGATCATGATTTTTTTTAATGCACTCCTAATCCACTTAGCATATGCCATTATAGGCGGACAATAAATATTTATGATACTGGGGCTGTCTGTGTCCTGCTTCTGGAAGCCAAATTACTAATTGAGTATCCACTCGGGGAAGGGGGGGAGTCTCTTCCGAAGGGATGGACTCCACCTTAACCAGGGTGGAACCAGACTGCTGGTGCTAACCTTTAAAAAGGAGATAGAGCAGCTTTTAAACTAGAACAAATGGGGAAAGCTGACAGTCGCTCAGCAGCGCATGGTTCGGAGGGAGGTATCTTCAAAGGATACTAATGATGCATTAGAATTAGGGCATCCCGACAGTGAGATTTCAATAAGAAAAGTAGTCCAAGTACCTGAAGTATTAACTCACCTGAGCTAAAAAATTCTAACTTACCCTATCAATTAAAAAGCAGAATGAAAATACAAACAAAAAACAAACTTTGAAATGTAAGAAGTAAGATGGGAGAACTAGAATGTGTATAGCAGTGAATGATGATATAGACTTAATTGGCATCTCAGAGACATGGTGGAAGGAGGACAACCAATGGGACAGTGCTATACCGGGGTACAAATTATATCGCAGTGATAGAGAGGAGCACCCGGGAGGCGGTGTGGCGCTTTATGTCCGGGATGGCATAGAGTCTAACAGGATAAACATCCTGCATGAGACTAAATGCACAATCAAATCTTTATGGGTAGAAATCCCCTGTGTGTTGGGGAAGACTATAGTTATAGTATACTACCATCCACCTGGTCAAGATGTTGAGACAGTGAAATGCTAAGAGAACTTAGGGAAGCTAACCCAATTGGTACTGTGGTAATAATGGGAGATTTCAATTACCCCAATATTGACTGGGTAAATGTATCATCGGGACATGCTAGAGAGATAAAGTTCCTGGATGGAATAAATGACAGTTTTATGAAGCTATTGATTAAGGAACCGATAAGAGAGGGAACAATTTTAGATCTAATTCTTAGTGGAGCACAGGATTTGGTGAGAAAGGTAACTGTGGTAGGGCCGCTTGGCAATAGTGATCATAATATGATCAAATTTGAATTAATGACTGGAAGGGGGGACAGTAAGCAAATCCATGGCTCTCGTGCTAAACTTTCAAAAGGGAAACTTTAATAAAATGAAAAAAATAGAAAAAAACTGAAAGGAGCAGCTACAAAGGTAAAATGTGTGCAAGAGGTGTGGTCATTGTTAAAATAACAAAACAAAAAAAAACCAACCCCATCTTAGAAGTACAGTCCAGATATATTCCACACATTAAGAAAGGTGGAAAGAAGGCAAAACGATTACCGGCATGGTTAAAAGGGGAGGTGAAAGAAGCTATTTTAGCCAAAAGATCTTCATTCAAAAATTGGAAGAAGGATCCAACATAAGAAAATAGGATAATGCATAAGTGTTGGCAAGTTAAATGTATGACATTGATAAGACAGGCTAAGAGAATTTGAAAACAAGTTGACCGTAGAGGTAAACACTTTTTAAAATATATCCGAAGCAGAAAGCCTGTGAGGGAGTCAGTTGGACCATTAGATGATCGAGGGGTTAAAGGGGCACTTAGAGAAGATAAGGCCATCGCAGAAAGATTAAATGATTTATTTGCTTCGGTGTTTACTGAAGAGGATGTTGGGGAGGTACCTGTACTAGAGAAGGTTTTCACAGGTAATGATTCAGATGGACTGAACCAAATCACAGTGAATCTAGAAGATGTGGTAGACCTGATTGATAAACTGAAGAGTAGTAAATCACCTGGACCGGTTGGTACACACCCTAGAGTTCTGAAAGAACTAAAAAATGAAATTTCAGACCTATTAGTAAAAATTTGTAACCTATCATTAAAATCATCCATTGTACCTGAAGACTGGAGGATAGCTAATGTAACCCCCATATTTAAAAAGGGCTCCAGGGGAGATCCGGGAAATTACAGACCAGTTAGCCTGACTTCAGTGCCAGGAAACGTAGTGGAAAGTGTTCTAAACATCAAAATCACAGAACATATAGAAAGACATGGTTTAATGGAACAAAGTCAGCATGGCTTTACACAAGGCAAGTCTTGCCTCACAAATCTGCTGCACTTTTTTGTAGTTATTAAACATGTAGATAAAGGTGAACCAGTAGATGTAGTGTATTTGGATTTTCAGAAGACATTTGACAAAGTTCCTCATTATGAGAGGCTTCTAGGAAAAGTAAAATGTCATGGGATAGATGGCGATGTCCTTTTGTGGATTACAAACTGGCTAAAAGACAGGAAACAGAGTGGGATTAAATGGACAATTTTCTCAGTGGAAGGGAGTGGGCAGTGGAGTGCCTCAGGGATCTGTACTGGGACCCTTACTTTTCAATCTGCCATACAAATGCGCAGTAGAGAGCAGCTGTACTGCGCATGTGTAAAAGCACGTCGGTCAGAGGGCAGCAACATGGTGCTGGGAAGAAATGGAGCAGCGGCGATGGTAGCAGCACAGAAGGTCTCCAGGGGGTCTCTCTCACGCGAGGAGAAGCGGCGGCACACAGAAATGGGAGGTCTCCAGGAGTCTCTCTCGCGCGCGCTTATCACCGAGCGGCGGGCGGGCCAGCAATGAGCGCGGTGGAGAGGCGCGCGAGAGAGACACCCAGAGACCTCCCATGGAGCAGCAGCGGCGGTATCTAAGCGTCAGACGGGCCAGCAACGAGCCCGGTGGTGAGGCACACGTTCTGGATAAGAGAAGAAGAGGGAGTGGAGGAGGGCTGAGAGAGAGGGATGGAGTTGTGGAGGAGGTGGGAGGGGAAGGAAGAGGATGTGAGTAAGTGGTGGGAGTAAAGTTGTGGAGTACAGAAAAAGGGAGTGGAGGAGGGCTGAGGGAGAGGGAAGGGGTTGAGGTGGGAGGGGAAGGAAAGGGAAGATGAGAAGGGATGGAAGGAAGAGAATGTGAAAAGTGGGAAGGGTAAAGTGGAGTAGAGAAAGAGGGGGAAAGGGAAGGTGAGAGGGGAAGGAAAAGGGAAGAGGATATGACTGAACAAGTGGGAAGGATAAGAAGTTCTGGAGAAGAGAAAAGAGTGGAGGAGGGCTGGGAGAGGGAAGGGGTTGTAGATGAGGTGAGAGGGGAAGGAAAGGAAAGATGAGAGGGGATGGAAGGAAAAGGGAAGTTGTGGAGAACAGAGTGGCTCTAACCGTGCCGGTCTGACCGATAGAATCTCGCCTGTTTTAACGGGCTTAACGGCTAGTATATTTATAAATGATCTGGAAAGAAATACGACGAGTGAGGTAATCAAATTTGCAGATGATACAAAATTGTTCAGAGTAGTTAAATCACAAGCAGATTATGATAAATTGCAGGAAGACCTTGTGAGACTGGAAAATTGGATATTGAAATGGCAGATGAAATTTAATGTGGATAAGTGCAAGGTGATGCATATAGGGAAAAATAACCCATGCTATAGTTACACAATGTTAGGTTCCTTATTAGGAGCTACCAGCCAAGAAAGAGATGTAGGTGTCATAGTGGCTAACACATTGAAATCATCAGTTCAGTGTGCTGCGGCAGTCATAAAAACACACTGTTGGGAATTATTAGAAAGGGAATGGTGAATAAAACAGAAAATGTCATGCCTCTGTATCGCTCCATGGTGAGACCGCATCTCGAATACTGTGTACAATTCTGGTCACCACATCTCAAAAAAGATATAGTTGCCATAGAGAAGGGCGACCAAAATGATAAAGGGAATGGAACAGCTCCCCTATGAGGAAAGACTACAGAGGTTAGGACTTTTCAGTTGGAGAAGAGACAGCTGAGGGGGGATATGATAGAGGTGTTTAAAATCATGAGGACTAAAACTGGTAAATGTGAGGATAGGACTAGGGGGCACTCCATAAAGTTAGCATGGGGCACATTTAAAACTAATCGGAGAAAGTTCTTTTTCACTCAGTGTATAATTAGACTCCTGGAATTTGTTGCCAGAGGATGTTTAGTGCAGTTAGTGTAGCTATGTTTAAAAAAGGATTGGATAAGTTCTTGGAGGAGAAGTCCATTACCTGCTATTAATTAAGTTGACTTAGAAAATAACCACTGCTATTACTGACATCAGTAACATGGAATAGACTTAGTTTTTGGGTACTTGCCAGGTTCTTATGGCCTAGATTGGCCACTGTTGGAAACAGGATGCTGGGCTAGATGGACCCTTGGTCTGACCCAGAATGGCATGTTCTTAGGTTCTTATGCTCTGGTGGCTCGTCTTCTGAATTCCAGCTTTAGGGCTGCCTATTCTAATCCTGGTGTGCCTTACAGAAAGAGCCTTAATACATTGATCCTGGCCAAGGACTGTCGTTGCAGTGACTGGGCGAAGTTAGTTAGGAGGGAACAATACACTGGGGAAATACTCGTGGGCAGTTGCAAATGATCCAACCTTGGGCTTTCAGCTCAGCTGGAGGCAGGAGGAAATTGCTGTTCTTCTCCACCCCCCAAAAAATCCAGCCTAAGTCTGTCTTTCTAAATGATATGATCAACATCATGTGTGCTTAGTTAAGTTAAAGATACTCTGTTCAGCATGAGTAAAGTTGTTTAGTATGTAAAGATTTTATCCTGTAGTCTAGAACTAGAGTTTCATGTCCTTATGAACTTTGAAGTTACAAAATGCTTCACATGCATGTTTTTATATTTCTGCCAAATTATGCCAAGGAATCTTTCTACATAGAAATATGGGATGACTGAAAGCATGTTTCATTTGATGCAAAAGAATACAGAGAGATTGTCCTTTAAAAACGTAAGCTTGCTGTACTCAGGCCATGTCTCCAGACAGTTTGTAGTAAAGAGATTCTTTGCTTTCAGTGATTATAAGATGGGAACATCAGTATATACAAACTGACTGGCTTCCAGATATTGAGAAGTGCCTTCTTCATTTAGCACCCTCCGTTTGCCCACTATTAAAATCTTTCTGGTCACCTCCTTGTGTCCTAGGAGGAACAAGGTAGGTGGCAGAATGAGTCACCTACCGCATGAATACGTTCTCAGCCATCACAAAGGAAACACTTTCATTTCAGCTCTTTTCCGCCTGCCTGCTCTCTTGACCAAGATTTCTTGGACCAGTGCCTGGATTTTTATGAGAACAAAATTATACTGCCAGCCTCAATCGGATCAAAGAAACAGCTTTGTACTGGAGGAATAAAGGGAGTAAAACAATGGCAAGAGAAGTTTACTGGTAATTAGTTGTACTATAAGAAAAATTGGCACGTGTAAACATTTTAGTTGATTTGAGGTCTTTGTTGACTAATTTTCCTGAGATAGCATTTATTTTCTATTATTTAAACTTCTTCCTGGCGTTTAAAAAAAAAAAAAAAAAAAGTCATCTTGCTTGTATTGCTTTAAATTTAATAGGCTTGGGGTTTTAAAAATGTCCTAAGTCTTTCTTATATTATGAATACCAGCTGCGTACTAATGATCTTGGAAATTGCTGAGTGGTGACGTGTGGAACAGCCGGTCCCGTGTTATTCTTGGGCCAAGTTAGAAGAAAACATTTTACATTTGTGTCAATTTGTGACTGATATTTTGCTTGTGAAGCATTGAACATAAAAATTAGACAATTAAAATACTGGAGTCAGTGTATCAATATATTCAAGTGCCTGCTTATAGAAACAAGAGGCAAGTTTGATTTCAGTCTCAACGAGCAAGTTATCTGTTGGCTACTAATACTTTTTTTTGAAGTAATTAAAATCCCAAGTTATAGCCAAGATTCTTTAACCCAGAAAAGGCAGTTAATGCTTTATCCAGAGACCGGGAGTAATTTACCCCACTATTTGGAAACAAAAGGCATAGTGGAGGAGTAACCTAGTGGCTTAGAGCAGCAAGCTGAGAGCCAGGGAATCCAGAGTTCAAATTCTGCTGCTGTTCCTTGTGACCTTGAGTAAATCGCTTCACTCTCCTTTCCCTCAGATACAAACTTAGATTGTAAGTCCTCTGGGGACAGGGAAATACCTACTATATCTGGATGTAACTCATCTTGACTTACCAATGAAAGGCTTGAGCTAAATAAATAAAATCTCAGTTTTTGCAATCCAGTGTTTGGTTATCATAGTATTTGCTTTGCAACTGCTCTTACCCAACAGTACCATCTGTTGGCAGAGAAAGAATACAGCTTTGTAAATGCCAGTGACTAGCATTGAAATAGTGCAGTCTTCCTATCAGATGGCACTGGAAGGAGGCAAAAATGGTGCAATGGAGACTAATTCAGCTCAGCAATGATTAGATTAGGAGCAATGAGGAAAAAAATTGAGAATGAGAAGTTGGGTTTAGAGATCAGGGAAAGAGAAGAAATTAATGGTAAATGGAGTGGGGAGGAATGACACAAAAGAACAAGTACGAGTGTAAGGGGAGAGAATGAGATTGCAATATTTGGAAAGATAGAGATGTTAGGAAAGAATAACTAGAAGAAAAATCTAAACATGAATTTTGAAAGGAAAGAAGAATGAATAAAATATGAGAATGGACAAAAGAGAACAAGACGGAAAAAGTTAAGAAAATAAAGATTCCAGAAGTTTAGAAACACTTTTTTGTTTTATCATTTTCTGTCAATAAATTTGTAACAGCTCTCAATTAATAACCAGGTACTCTTACTATATTGCAATTTTTTTTAAATTATTACTTATAAATTGACCTGTCATTTCCAATCAAAATAGTTGGTATACTTTAGGGAAATATTACAATATAATAACACATTAGTAAAGTTTTTGTGAAATAGGGCATACCTAGGGAATTTAATATCCTTTATTTCAACTAAGTGGATTATGTCTATCAACCTGAATCTTCAGCTTAGCTTACAAGGGTTCTGGATGCATGGAGCACCCTCTCAATGGAGATGAAAACAGTGTTAGAGTTCAAGAAAACATATGGCAGGTACAGAGGGTGCTTGGCTGCAGGGAAGTGAGAATAAAACTGGAAATCAAATAGGTTCTGTGACATTGCAATAGGAAGAAACACTAGTAGAAACTTGTGATCATTTTTTGTTGTCATACTCTGCTACTTATGTAATATTAGGTAATTCTGTGAATTTTGAACCAAAACAAACTTTGAAAGTGATCACTGCTATTAAACCCCTAGTACAGATTTGTTGTATTCAGAATCTAAGGCCTGGATTTATCTAAATGCACTAAATATCGCATGTGATAGGAAAAGGGGCGTGTTTTATGGTAATAGCGTACTTTGCGATAAACAGCCTATCTTAGCGCTTTGCATAGGTATTAGCGCAAACTGCGATAACGTTTTCGCCCTTTGCGATAAGGGTCAGAATTGTATTTCCTACCTACAACCACTGGGGGGGGGGGGGAGGGAGAGAGAGAGAGACTAGCTATAAGGCCCTCATACTAGGTAGGAATTTATCTCTATATGAAGCCCACCTAGCTACTCAAGGTGAGATTTAGGTATTAGTGTAGGGGTTAGGGGACACTTTGACAATCAGAGTGCGACGTGCGAACAGAACAGTGCACTCTTGTGAAGATTTGATGACCTTCGGAGTGAGGAAACTCACCCAAAGATGAGATTTGTGCAATGTTCTTTCAACCTACCTTGATGTTACCCAGGTAGAGAGCCCATCAAGTTAGGTTGAGCAGCTTAAAATAATGAAAACGCTATTTGCGAAAACATTACAAAGTGCGATAAACCCACATCACACGGCTTAACGCAAATGAAAAAGATGTAGTTAAAATCCGTGTTAAAGCTGTGCGATATGGCTTCGCAAATTGCGAAGCCGGCCCACTTGGCCAGAAATCCCGCCCCAAACTCCTCCCCTTTTCCTAATTTGCATCGCACCATGCGTTATGGGGTTGTCGCATGCGATAAAGGTGCTTTTCGCATGCGAAAACGCCATATAGCACTTTGATAAATGACCCCCTAAAATAGCTATCTAAATGTGTTAACATCTCTTTAAAGTAAAACTAGTAAAACTGCTTCCCTAGGTATGCCCTATTTCACAAACTGTATTGATATGTTAATATAATTTTGATTGGAACTGACAAGTCAATTTATAAGTAACTCAATTTTAAAAAAATTGCAATTTAATAAGAGTAACTGGTTCCTGGCTATTGGGTACTATAAGCTGTTAAAAATTTATAGACCTAAAATGATAAAACAAAATTGTTTCTAAGCTTTTGGAATATTTTTATTTGTAAGTGACTAGCCAAGAGAGGGGTACAATGATGCAGCTGTTGTAGTGAGGCTAGGGGACACCTTAACAGGGAATGTGTAACTTCTATATGATAAGAATTCCTGAGGCTCCTTTGTTTTTACTCCCTTGATAGACTGAAAAAATGACAACCACACCAAGATTTCCTTTAGTTAGAACTTCCTCCTTTTTATTAACATACTGCACTCAAAAACAAGGAAGCAGTTCTGACATACTCAGCTAAAATTTTTTTATACCTAATAGTATTTGCCCTGTTGTGCCATACAAGATAAACTTCAGAAAACCAGCAAACAAAATAAGTTTCATACTCATCATGAATATTACTTGCTAAAGCCTTATTTGTTGTAATATAAGTCTCTTAGGAGTAAACAATATCCTAGTTATATCTGGTCTTATCTAGTTTGTTTACATCTCTTATATACTTTGCCCTTTAGCCCATTATGTCACATGTCGAGCCTTAAGCAGTTTTTCATCTTAGAGCAACTTAACCTAACTGCGCAGCCTCGGTATTGCCAGCCATAATGCATCACCTCAAAAGGGAATTGTAACTAGAAATTTCCATTGGATTTGGCAGGAGTGATAGCTGCATGAGCCGTGGCTATAGACTCTGCCTGGCTGGAGACTCGTGTCCAGGTTTGTGTGCAGCTCTGGGGGCCATTTTGCAACCATAGAGCAGTTCAGATGAATCAGCTTTCAGCTCCAAGAGGCATGTTTGACCCACGGTGTCAGCTAGGATGGCAGCAGCAGTGCCAGTGAGAGCTTCCCTTAGGAGAGCTGTTGTAGCGATGGTGACAGGTGCCTGGTGGTATATACAGGCACCTGTATATACCACCAGGTGCCTGTATATATGGTGACAGGTGCCTGGTGGTATATTATTAAATAAAAAAAATATATATACATATGTATTTTAAAATGAATATCTACTTTGAACAGTTCCTATCCAGCAAACGTGGGAACAGTAACCATATTGAGGTTACAGGTGGATGGGGAGCTGAGAGAAAGACAGGGGACCCTTCTCTTCAGCCCCATAGGTCAGAGGCAGACAGTTTATTAAAATAAAAAGGCATGTTCTCATTTGTTGTGGTGCCCCTTGGATCCTGTCTGCTGCAGTTGCAACTGTATTGGGGAACGCAGTTCTCATTCCTTATGTCCTGAAGGCTTTTAGCCACTGTGATTACTGCAGTGCAGGGGAGTTTGTTCTTTTTCCCTTGGCTAAAGGGCATATTTTTGGTCCTGTGGGCACTCTTGGGCCTCCGCAGATACTGCTTCAGTTCTGCAGTTTTCTTTGGTTTAGAATATTCCTCCTATCTCTGGATGGTTTTTCAGTTGCCTCATTCTCTCTTAGGCTCCTTTTGTCTCAGATGGAGTCCAAAGTGGCAAAGAATGCGTACTAAGGTAGAGGAGGTTTCAGCTGCTGCAAAGGGATCAGTGAAGAAGACCTGGAGGAGGGAGACTGCCCTCCTGCAGCTATGGCTCATGCTTCTTTACGTTGCCTCTTCCATAAAGGAGAACTGACATCACTGTTCCCCAGCCTCTGTGTAGTGATGTGGAGGAATACAAGGAAGACCCTTCCAGCTCCATAGATGTCACCATTTTGGTCAGTGTTAGGAGGCTGTTCCAACTGTTGCGGATGTGAAAATACTCCTGCAGAAGGGAAAAAATGTCTCCTTAACATTTCTTACTTTCTACATTAATTTGTTATCTGCTGGTACTGAGCTTAAACGATGTTTGGCAGCTGGGGTGCTGCGGCTCCTTTAGTTTGTGGGGCAGGTGGTCGGCATGAGGTCTGACATTGACATAATGGTAACATACATAAATTTTGATAAATGAAAATGATTTAATATCAAGCTTGATAAAACATAACCCAAGTGGCCAAGTTGATCCCAAAGTCTTCAACTGCCTTTAAAGAAGGAAAAGAATCTATAGGCCTTAGCATATTGTTTAGCAGCATTGGACAATGTTCATGTGAATTACCTCAGCCACGAGGTTATGAACCCAGAGGGAGTGGTTCCTTTCTCAAAAGCTGCAAGAGAGATGCATGGTTGGCCATGGAATGGGTATTATACTTGTTTCCTCCTTGGCCCATGAAAGACAGGTTATTTTTTTAATTAATAAGATCGCCTGGTATCCAGGGCTAATACTGTGGGTCACTCCAGACTGGTCCTGCTGACCGTGATATTCAGATCTCCAGTGAAAGTCTTTAGTCTTCAGGCTCACAGGGAACGATGAGGTCAAGGTCTGATATTTCACAAGGATTCAAATCATGTTTGGTTTTTCATTTTGGCCCTTGCCAAGGGTATGACTTCTGAATAAGGGGGTATTCTCAGACTGTGGTGACTATGGTGCTAAGAGGTAGCATTTCTCCACTTCTTTAGCTTATGTGCAGGTTGGGAGACTTTTCTAGAATAGCTGTCTTGGGTGTTGTCACTCAGGGGCCAAGTCTGTTTTATTAATTTGAAATTTTTGCAGGACAGCTTCTCAAAGGGATTGACTCTTAATACGTTGAAGGTGCAAGTAGAGTATCCCTCTTGCTATAGGGATTTGCAGAGAGCCAATGTCTGCTCATCTGGATTTTTTGGCCTTTGAGGGCATTAAACATATTACACCTTAGCTCCAACTTCTGCTTCACCTGTGAGCTCTGTATTTAGTTTTCTCCTTATTGGAGAGGCTGCAGTTTGATCCTCCTTCAGGTTAGTTCCTTAAGACTACCTATGTTGAAGACTATATTCCCAGACACATTTTAATTGGCTCAGGTTATCTGAGTTGCAAGTGCGATCTTGTAGGGACTTGTCTTATTATTACAAAGGAAAATATTGAGATTAGTACACTGCCCTCCTTCCTACTGGAGGTTATTACCAGTTTCTTTTCAATCAGTCTGCCTTGTTGCATTCCTTAAAAGGCAGGTGGATTCTAATGGCAATGTGATCCTTCATTGCTTGGGTGTGAGAACTCTTTGGATCTTTGAGTTGCTAGACCTTCAGGTGCTCTGATCTATATGGTGGAATGTGAATTGGTGAGGCAGACGCTCGGGCTAAAGTAGTGCGCAGGATGAATATTGTAGTTATTGCAGCTTATGTGAATTCTGGTACTCCCTTGCTGAAGTAAGTATGGTCATTCCACCAGCGCAGGCAATTTTAAGCCAGAATTGCATTTGATCTTGCCTTAGAAATTTGTAAAGTGGTGCCAAAGTAGTCATTGCCTAATTTTCAAAGCATTGTATGTGTGAGCTTGGGAGGAGGCCTCCCTTGATTCAATGATGAGCTGAGACAGCATCCTGCTCTATAAGGGAGTAGCTTGGGTTATACTACTAGTCTGACTGAATGAAGAGAGAGGAAAGATTACTGCTTACCTGTTAATTTCCTTTCCTTTAAAACAGACCAGGCCAGTCTTCCCTATGCTGTCAAAATTCTTGAAATATTGTTTATGCTCTGTGCCTTGCAGGGTAGTATACTTGCAGGCTGTTCAGCAGAGTTGAAGACCAGGCTGGTTTCATGTACTTTTTACTGGCAATCAAGCATAGTGGGAAGGCATAGTGAATCAGTGTGCTTCGCTACAGGTGAGTGATCTCCTCTTCTGCTATGAGAGAGGACGGGAGATCTGGTAATATGGTTAACATCTCTTCTTAGCTTTTTACAGAAATACTGGCAGGCTGGTGTCAGCGCAGAAGTATATGTGGAGTGACATCAGCAAGCCTGTTCTCTGTTCCCATCTGGTAGGTGTGCATAACCCACTGGTCTGACCATCTTCAAGGAAGGGAAATCAGAAAGGATCTTTTGACCTTGTGTGGAGTGGGGGTTGAAAAGCCATGTTCCACTCTGTTTTCTGTCTCCTCTAACTGAATAGGGATCGCCTGTAACACTGCTGCTTGGTCCTCATGCTGACCATGTGACACAGGAACCTGCGTGCACTGTGCATCAACCATTTTTTTTAAAGCAGCTACTAAAATGTGTCATCACTTTTTGTTCCTTATTTTTAACATCTTCATTTTTTCTTTAAAGCTGTTTCTTGGCAAATATATGCCTTTTATTCTTTCCAAAGACAGTAATCTGTGTAGGCAACAAGACATTCCTTAACTAACCATCTGCTCAAGTTTGATGTTTTGCTTTTAATCTATAGCTAATTCAGTTTGCTTTTAATGGACAGAACTAGCAATTCTCCCTTTTTATTACCCTTGCCTACATATGGAATGGTGGAAAGAGGTGGAGTGCGAGGAGCGGGCCAGAGCTTTGTGTGATCTGTCAGGCCGATTTTAATAAAAGGTGTGGGAGAGCGGGCACTCAGAGTTGAGCGCCTGCTCTCCCGATGTGCGTCTAGGCACCTCTCCTGAGCGCGTGATTCTGTATAAATGAGACTTCGCTGCACATTTTACTTTCAGTATTCCAGGCGACTAACTAATAGGCTCATCAACATGCATTTGCATGTGACGAGCGCTATTAGTTTCGGGGGAGGGGGGTGTTGGCTGCACATTTTCCACGCGCTATTACCTCTTATGATATAAGGGATAATAATAGCATGTCTAAAATGTGCGGCCAAACGGGGGCTAAAGGGTGCGCTCAGCCAAGCACGCTGTTCTGTATTGGCCTAGGTGTGAGGGAGAAGGGCTAGGGCCAGGTGTGATCTTTCTTTTTATTTATTTATTTATTATTTTTATATACCCACATTTGATCGAGATACCACATCGGTTTACATTTAGGTACTATAGGTATTTCTCTATCCCCAGAGGGCTTACAATCTAAGTTTTTGTACCTGAGGCAATGGAGGGTAAAGTGACTTGCCCAAGGTCACAAGGAGCGACACCAGGACTCGAATCCTGGTCTCCTGGTTCATAGCCCACTGCTCTAACCACTAGGCTATTCCTCTTACCTTTTGCATACATATATGCAAACATACCCAGTAGCAGTAGAGTCACATAGAGCAAACAGGTTTTCACCTTCTGTCTCTCTTTGATTTTGGCCCTTCTTCCTCATGGCCTCCTCAAATGTGCCTGCAAATTGCACAAAATCAAGGCCATGTGGTTGCTCCCATCTCAGGGTAAGCAGCTCCAATGCACTCTGCTCTGCTTCCTTTGAGGCCTAGGGGGCCAAACATGATTTATGCCACCACCAGCTCTACTCCTTTTCTGCAGGGGAGCCAGAACTGATTCTACTGCTGGCTCTGTTCTGCCTTCTAAAGTACTGGGATAAAAGTGACAGAAGACCATTCTGGGTTGTTCTGCCAAAAATTAAGCCTTGGGTAACACGAAAACAGGTTGAATTATCACATGTTTGAAGTTTGTGAGCTGTAGTATTAATCAAGGCCAGGATTGAAGCCTTGACCACTGGCATTACTGCTAATAAGTTTCAAACTTGTACTAATACAATCTTTTATCCCAGGACAAGCAGGATGCTAGTCCTCACATATGGGTGACATCAGTAATGGAGCCCTATGTACGGAAAACTTCTGTAAAAGTTTCTAAGAAACTTTTGACTGGCACCAGAGTGCCTACTGAGCATGCCCAGCATGCTATGATATTCCCTGCCACAGGGGTCTCCCTTTAGTCTTCTTTTTTCCGCGAAGCAGTTAGCCTCGCGGTTATTAGGAGTCCTGTGGGATTCTCCACAACTTTTTCCTCACGGAAAACTTTAAAAAACTTCAACCGCAAAAGGTCTCCCTTAGTATAGTCATCGCGGTAAGTTTTACCGTTCTCGCGGTTCCGTTCCGTTTTTTGGTTAAAAATTTTTACCTGAGTCTTAGGCCGTCGACGGCTGTCCGGCCACAAAATGACTACAGGCTTTAAAAAATGCCCAAAATGCGCGAGAAATATGTCCATCACAGACCCTCACCAGGACTGTGTCCTCTGCCTTGGTGAAGGGCATGATGTGAAGAATTGTCCCTTGTGCGCTACGATGACCTCGAAAGGTCGACGTCTACGGCTAGACAAAATGGAGCAGTTATTCAAGATACAGCTGGTTACTGCTCCATCTACTTCCACACAGTCGTCTCCGGCTGGGTCGATTAGGAAAGTAGTCTTGAAAAAACGGCACTTAGGTGAGTCGGGAGACGCTCCATTTTCCTCCCCCTCACCATCGTTCAGGGCGTCAACATCGGGCAGTGAGCCCGCGAAAAAGACAAACATCGCCATCGGCATCGTAGGCCGCATACGGCATTCGCTACCCTGATAACCGGTGAGCCATCGGATGAAGGGGCACCAGTTAAGAAACCCCGGCTCCAAGGTAAGGCTTCCGAGCCATCGACAAGGCGATCCTCGCCGATTCCGGCGGAAGGAACCGTACCTCCTCAGGGCTCTGAGGATATACTGATGTCGCCACCACCGCCTCCCCCCCATGGGTGCTCTGTTCACATCATCCATGCGGGCGGAACTTGACGTTTACATACGCCAAGCAGTTAAGGATGCCTTCGTCGAAGCGATGCCACGACCTGCTACTCCTCTCCTGCCATCGACACCGATCTTAATAAGATCGCCGATTCCATCGCCAGTACCCGCGATGCCGATGCTGAGGAAATCACCACAATCAACGATGCCGTCTGTTCCAGGACCGGTGCCATCCAGGCCACAACCAGCGATACCTTTGATGCCTATGCCTCAGATTCCATCGATTCCAATGCGGCCATCGACCCCGATGGCACAGTCGGTACCACCTCATGATTCGTCCATTTTTCAACCCTTGATGGACAAATTGGACTCACTTATACATGCCTTTTCCTCTTCACCACAAGATCCAGGTTCTGATCACCATCAGGAACCATTACCAGGGCCGTCAGGTGTCATACCACCCATCAGGCCGCAAACACCACTCTCTGACACCCCTTTTAAGCCTTCTAGGCCTACAGGACATCCTCTGGACTCTAGTGACTCAGAATTTTCATCTGGGGAAGATATCCTCTCTGAGCCCTCACCACCAGAGGACAGAAGAAAATCACCACCGGAGGATCTTTCATTTTCAAATTTTATAAAGGAAATGTCTGAAACAATCCCTTTCTCCCTCCTTTCAGAGATAGACAGCAGACAAAAAACTTTGGAGGTTCTTCAATTCGTTGATCCTCCCAAGGAAATTCTTGCAATTCCAGTTCACGAGGTCTTACAGGAATTGATGTACAGAATGTGGGAACATCCTGGGTCTGTGGCGGCAGTCAATAAGCGTGCTGATGCCACTTATCTGGTACAACCCATCCCAGGGTTTCAAAAAACTCAGTTACCGCATCAGTCAGTGGTGGTCGAGTCGGCCCAAAAGAAGGCCAAGAGGTTAAAGCAGCATGCCTTCACACCTCCTGGAAAAGATAACCGTTTCCTGGACAATCTAGGAAGGAAAATATTCCAAGCTGCCATGCTGGTATCCAGAATAAATTCTTACCAGCTTTTTATGAATCAATACCAGCGAGACCTGTGGAAACAGGCGGAAACACTGTCACACCAATTACCTGACCAACTTCAGGATGGATTGCTACGACTCGTGCACAAGGGCCTAGAGGCGGGTAAACACGAGGTTAGAGCCACATATGATTCCTTTGAGACAGCCTCCCGATTATCAGCGTCAGGAATCACAGCCAGAAGATGGGCCTGGTTAAAATCATCGGAGCTGAGACCAGAGGTACAAGAACGCTTGGCAGACCTGCCTTGCCTGGGGGAAAACCTCTTTGGTGATAAAGTCAAAGAGGCGGTGGCGACAATTAAGGATCACACTGAGACCCTTAAACAGCTGTCTCAGCTGCCACAGGAGTTACACCAACCTTCTAGGAGGCTTCCAAGAAGGGAACCTAGGAAACTATATTATCGCCCTAGGCGATACTATCCTCCAACAACCAGACCTAGACAACAACGGCCTGCTCAACGGTCACAACCTCGCCAGAGACCTGCTAGGCCTCAGCAGCCTCCGCCTGCGGCGTCCACTTCTGGATTTTGAAATCCAACCAGAGAGCAAGAGTCATTCCCAAAATCCATATCCACAATTACCTGTAGGAGGCCGAATTTCTCACTACCATCAAACTTGGACCTCCATTACCACAGACCAATGGGTACTCTCAATTACAACTCAAGGGTACCGCTTGGATTTCCTCACTGTACCAGACGAAAATCCTCCTATTCCATCTTGGACAGTGTCTCATCACCACACAATTCTACAAGCAGAATTATCCACCCTTCTGACTGCCAGGGCCATAGAAAGAGTTCCCAGGCCTCAGTGGGGCAGAGGATTCTACTCCCGATATTTCCTCATTCCAAAGAAAACCGGGGGCCTACGTCCTATCCTAGATCTCAGGAATCTCAACAAATTTCTAAAGAAAGAAAAATTCAGAATGGTGTCATTAGGCACCATGCTACCTCTTCTTCAAAAAGGAGATTGGCTCTGCTCTCTGGATCTTCAAGACGCTTATGCTCACATTCCCATTTTTCCTCCTCATCGACAGTACCTGCGATTCCTGGTGGAAGGTCAACACTTCCAATACAGAGTACTGCCTTTCGGCCTAGCCTCAGCACCTCGAGTGTTCACAAAGTGTCTTGCAGTAGCGGTGGCACATCTTCACAAGCAAAGAGTACATGTGTTTCCCTACTTGGACGATTGGCTCATCAGAAGTCAAACACAAAGCGGAGCTCTCACTTCTCTCCATCTCACAATACAGTTGCTTCACTCCTTGGGGTTTCTCATCAACTACGAGAAATCCCATCTCACACCATCTCACCAATTGCAATTCATAGGTGCAGATCTCAACACCATCACAGCAAAAGCCTTTCTTCCAAGAGACCGTGCTCAAGCGCTCGTTCTCCTAGCGCACTCTGTTCGCAATCAGTCTCGAGTTACAGCTCATCAGTGCCTCACCCTGCTCGGACACATGGCCTCAACGGTTCATGTCACTCCCATGGCCAGGCTCACCATGCGACTAACGCAATGGACACTCAAATCTCAATGGATTCAAGCCATTCAACCATTGTCCACTCCCATCCATATCACACAAGATCTAAGATCATCTCTTCTCTGGTGGACATCCGTAATCAACTTGCTCAAAGGCCTGCCTTTCCAGCAACCAGTTCCACAAGTGACTTTAACTACAGATGCGTCCACCTTAGGGTGGGGAGCGCACATTGCTCACCTAAAGACACAAGGCATATGGACAAAGCAAGAAGCCTCCTTTCAAATAAATTTTCTGGAACTTCGAGCTATACGCTATGCTCTACATGCGTTCAAGGACTGCCTTTCACACAAAACTGTTCTGATCCAAACGGACAACACAGTAGCCATGTGGTACATCAACAAGCAGGGAGGCACAGGATCGTACCTCCTTTGTCAGGAAGCAGCTCAGATTTGGGACTGGGCCCTAGCACACTCAATTCTTCTACGGGCCACCTACCTAGCAGGCATCCACAACACAGTAGCGGATCGCCTCAGCCGTCACTTCCAACCACACGAGTGGTCTCTGAACCCATCGCTAGCATCCAAAATTTTTCAGCGTTGGGGCCAACCAACAATAGATCTCTTTGCATCCCACCTGAACTACAAAGTGAACAATTACTGCTCCCTCCTCTGGCAGTCCAACAGCCTACCGAGGGACGCCTTTGCTCGCCATTGGAATTTAGGCCTGTTATACGCGTATCCTCCGATACCACTCATAACCAAAACACTAGTGAAGCTACAACAGGACAAGGGGACAATGATACTCATAGCCCCATATTGGCCTCGACAGGTATGGTTTCCCACACTGCTAGATCTCTCAGTCAGGGATCCAATTCGCCTGGGAGTAGCTCCCAATCTGATAACTCAGGAACAGGGACAGTTGCGACATCCCAACCTTCAATCCCTGTCCCTCACAGCATGGATGTTGAAAGCTTGATCTTACAGCCTCTCAACCTTCCAACCACTATATCTCAAGTTCTTATAGCTTCACGTAAACCTTCCACTAGAAAGAATTATTCCTACAAATGGAAAAGGTTTACATTGTGGTGCACTAACAAAGATTTAGACCCTTTCACTTGCCCCACTACCTCACTACTAGATTACCTTTACCATCTCTCAGACTCTGGTCTTAAGACATCATCGGTAAGAGTACACTTAAGTGCAATCTCAGCTTACCATAATAAACTGGGAGATGCACCCATTTCTACGCAGCCTCTCGTGAGTAGATTCATGAGAGGCCTAACTCACATTAAACCTCCAGTTCATTCCCCAAGTTGAGTGAAAGTGAGGTCACAGTGTTATAGGTTCATGGAAAAAAGCATTCTCATTTATGGTACCTTTTATGTGGAATGTGTTTCTGGTAGATGTGAGAACTTACGGCTCGATACAGCAAGGACGCGTTAGTGCGGCAGTGCCGGGCGCACCCTCGTTTGCCCCACGCACTGTTCTGATCACATACCGCTCGATACTCTATTTAAATTGCTTGCAAATGCAAGCCGCGTCTGCGAAGCGTTAGGCCCACGCAACCTATTTTACTGTATAGGCGTTTAATACAGCGCCTATACAGTATCCTGGGTGCGCTGGTACCTGTCATTTCAAATGACATTTGAAATGACAGGCACCAGGAAGTGGATCCCAACTTTAACCCATGAAAACCTAAAAACGGAAAATCCCCTCCTCCCGAAGCGGCTCGACATGTGCCAACTTACCTTTTGTTGCTTTTCAGCCCCTTCCCTTCTCTGCCGCCCTCCAGAGGGGGCAGCCGGCGGTGAAAGCTGCTTGCAGCGTTCACCCCCGCGCAGGTCCCGGTTCTCCTGGCTCGGCCCTCATCAAATTGTGAAGTCAGGTGAGAGCCCACTGTTCTGTGCCCTCCAGTCATGGCGCAAGTGAAGCGTACTTTCATTGGCTGGAGCGCCCGTCAATTTGGGCGCTCTAGCCAATGAAAGCACATAGACGGGCGTGCTTTCATTGGCTGAGCACCCGTCCATTTGGGCGCACATGGACGGGCGCGCGTGTCGTCACGGCGTGTGTCACGCACGCCCGTCTATGTGCTTCCATTGGCTGAGCGCCCGTCAATTTGGGCGCACATGGATGGGTGCGCGTTTCATCACGGCATGCGTCTCGCATGCCCGTCTATGTGCTTTCATTGGCTGGAGCGCCCAAATTGACGGGCGCTCAGGCCAATGAAAGTATGCTTTGCTTCGCTCGCGCCGTGACTGGAGAGGGCACAGAACAGTGGGCTCTCACCTGACTTCACAATTTGATGAGGGCCGAGCCAGGAGAACCGGGACCTGCACGGGGGGGGGATGCTGCAAGCCGCTTTCGCCGCCGGCTGCCCCCTCCGGAGGGCGGCAGAGAAGAGAAGGAGCTGAAAGCAACAAAAAGTAAGAAAGCAACAAAAAGTAATGTCGAGTCGCTTCGGGAGGAAGGGATTTTAGGTTTTTAGAGGTTTCCTTTTGGGGGAAAGTTTGCCATCTACCATTACCCCTGCCTCTAACGCAGGGGTAAGGGTAGGCGGTAAGTTAGCAGGTTAAATGCGTGGCAAAACGGCAGGGTAAAATAGCGATAGTCGGGGGGCACGTTACTGTATGGGAGGGAATAGCTAATTCTATCGTTTACATGTAATATACATGCTACGTGCGGAAGGGGTTACCCGGTGATTTAAAGAGGCGGTAAGAATCGGTTAAAGGGGATTGTGTATCGCAGGAAGGGCTAACGCGGCCGGAAAGTGAGTAGAAAGCGGGTTAGGAGCGGGGTAGCCGCGGCCCCACTTTACTGTATTGACCTGATAATGTGATGTAAAACAATTCCAAAAACAATTGAGAACTTTGCTGTCAGCATGCTTTTAATATTTAGTTGTCTGTTACAATTGTAACCTGCCCTGGACTTTTGTATTAGAAGAGGCGGGAAATAAATGTTAAATAACATGCATAAATCCTAAGTGTGGACTTTAGCTCTTCTGGGGAAGCTAAGGACTAAAGTTGGAAGGAGGCCGGCAGTATGTAACAGGGCTACTGCATGGGGCCACCACAGAGGAAAGGTTCAGAAGCAGCTTAAGGTGAGTGCCATATCTATGGAATAGTAGTAGTACAGTAAGTGGGAGGGGGGGGGGGGGAGGACCCAAGCACAAAAGCAGCAACTGAAAGTAGGAGGGGAACTAAGGAGTAGCAATAGCATTATGTGGTGGAGGTAAGGGACCTGAGTAGCAGCAATAGTGGAATGAGAAGGTGAGAGAGAGGGCAAAGGTATAGAGAGGGAGGGAGGGCTTGATAAGTGACTGGAGGTGTAGAATTGGTTGAGGGGAAAACAGGAAGGGAGTAGTAGCTGTAGGCAGTTGCTAGTGATACCAGTAAGTATAAGGGTTAAGGAGTTAAACCTGAATACTAGAGCAAAAGCAATTTCAGTGTAATCTGACACCACAATGAGATTGTGAGCTGACTCTAATTTCTGCAGGAGAAATGAGAGGGGGGGGGGGGGTATACATGATGTGAGACAGAAAAACCAAGATGCAATCTTAACAGAGTGCATGGGGATTTTATTTGCTGCTTTCCTTGCTGAAGCTGTTCAGGACTGTTGGCTGTTACTTTGCATGAGCAATAAAAGCTTTACTCATTTCGCCATCCTTTTCTTTGTGGTGTTTCCCCTTGGGAACCAGTGTGAGCAAACCTGGCAGCCAGCCCTTAATATAAAAGGAGGCAGTGTGCTAATTTAAAGCCTATCAGTAGTACCAGCAGTGCTTTCTGATGAGCACTGCAGCTGTCAAGCTGCAAAGGAAACAACACTGATGTCCCTGAGAGTGAGGTACTACTTCAGATACATTCAGGACCAGATTTATTAAGTGCCCTTACGGGCAGGAGCAGAGGAAGGGGTCTTCTCCAATGACACAGGATGGAGGGGGTCTTCCTCCGAATATGTATTGCACTGAGGTACCAATGTAATAAGCACCTGTGGTGAAATTGGTGCTAGTTGTTTGTGAATATTTATTTTAGCATGCACCGCAAAAGCAGGTAACTCTGTGGGATGTAATACAGGCAGCATATTTTAAATAAGTGCAGAAAATCCACACTGATGCGAAACTCTCGTGGAAAAGTGAGTACAAACCAGTGCCAAAACCCGCATTAATGTGGTGACCGCAAGTGATTCTCAGGGGTTAAGCTTTCTCCTTTCAGTAAAACTGTTAAATTATTGGTCCAGGAGTCGAACTGAAGATGGGAAGAGCAATGTCTATCCGCTTCGTGTTCCGTCTCCAATTGTGTGGCAGCTGTTTTGGCACTGGTAATACGACAGTGATGCTTTCTGCTGACCCTTCAGAATGAAAGAAACATCCATAATTAGTGAAGGTAATTCATGATTACCTCAAAGCTGCACGGACTACCACACTAATGCCAGCAAAACAGATTTCCAGATGCGTTTTAACTTAACTCCTTCCCTGACCCAGGTGCTAAAAAAACCTTTCTACAAATACCCACACTAACCGAGGTGCACTTACTACATAGCCCGTGAAGAGTTAATTTGCCTCATTTACATGCACTAGCGCTAAACCAGCCACATATTTTTAAGCGGGTTTCTGTGTCGGTTTTTCCCTCGCTGAATAAGTTATTACATACCCACCTAAGGGTAGCGTGGGAAAAATGAAATATGTACAGAAACCTACGGCAGCTTTAGTGTTGCTTATTACATTGGTCCCTGAAAGCAGTGCAGTCTCCTCTGTCCTGGTGGCAATTTTTTGCAAGTACTGTTTGGCCTGAGTGCCAGCTTTCTATTAGACCTGCCCCCTTAAAGATTCAAGGGTAGTCTAGTGATAAATTCTATCTCTCACAATTTCCAATACGGTCCCTGCACCTTTTAAAGAGATTTATTTATTTATTTGTTGAGTTTTATATACCGTCATTCGGTAGAGCCATCATAACGGTTTACAAAGTGTACATTTTTTCTTATCAGTTGTGCAACAGTATAACAATGTGAACATTTTCAGAAATAAACATATGTTTGGGATGCTGCCACTCAAGCTGAGCAGTGCTAGTGAGTGTGCTTCCCACACAGAGGAGGAAATGCTCCTTTCACTGCAGCACCACCTCCTCCTCTGTGCTCCATTTGCCTACTCTTCCTAGTAAAATATCTGGACCTGGATACATTCTGGCACACCTACAAAAAAGGCAAGATGGATACAAGCAATGCTGATTCCATGGCATAGAAAAAAGTAACTTTTAAAAATAATTGGCAAACAGAAACGAAATAAGCTGCCATTTGCAGCTTCTACTAAGGTAAGGCAGACAATATGCAAATCTGTGAAGATATTTCTTTAAAATGTTTTCCTCTGAGGTGATCCAAGATGGTGGCTGAGCCAAGTTGAACTTGGTCTCCATTGAGAAGCTGCTATTTTTTCAGTTTTTGTTTTTTTTTGTTTCATATAGATTACTAAGATTCAAGAAACATAAAGGGAGTATATGGGGGTGTTTTACTAAGTCCCAAATTTACTTCAATTATAGCAGCCAACATTTAGTGGGTTCTTTCAATCTACGACCCTTACTGAATCCAGTAGAGTATGTGAGCCAGAGGATTTGGCTCCCAGTTCAGCATTGTATATCTTGGTATATCCGGATCCATGGGTGTCCCTGGTAAACTTTTCCTGGTGGTGCAGCCTTCATCTTGGAGGTGGGGAGCTTGGCAGGCTCGGCTAAGAGTAGCACAATGCAGCTGCAGTTGAAAACCACAAGGCTTGAGAGATCAAAGTAACAAGGTGATCCAAGACCTGAGACACAGGAATGCTGGGAGAATGAGACTTTCTTGGGCTGGGTGCTGCTGTGGATAGTAGCAACTTGAAGAGGCTATGATAGTAATGAGCAGGTGGGGTGAGTGTTGTGATCAACTTTCCTTCTCCCCAAGAATCTGAGGCCTTTTTGATGCTCCTTCGTCTGATCAAGCCAGACATAGTGATTCTGATGCCATCTGGTCAACTTTCACTTCCCTTGACCAAGTTGTTTCCTTTAATGTTTCTACATTTTTACAAGTTCAGAAATGGATACAAGAACTTAAATTCTCTCATCAGAAGCAGGAATTTGCTAAGGTTTTTAAATGAGCTAGTCAGTTTGCGGCACTATAGTTTTCCTTGGTCCAGGATAAAATTTATTATAGCTAGAAAACATGAGAATTTTGAAAAATATGAGACTTGAATTTGAGATTTATAAACTTTCCCAAGGTGGCCACAGTTGCACCTAAGGATATGTTTAAGAAATATTTAATGGATAGTCTTAAGATTCTAGAGAATGCTGTTCCTCCTATTAGCAAACCATATTACCTCCCTATGGGGAGAAGGGTTTCAGAGGTGAACTTGGTCCAGTCTGCTGGGGCTTTGTCTGTGGATACCCTTGATTGGATGGCTATGTTAGAAAAATCTGATGAAAAGATTACAAGAAGGGTATTCTTGCTGCTTGCTGTCCTTTGTTTTTGTGCAAGATAATTTTCATTAATTTGTTCTCAATCAAGGCTTTTTCTTTTTGGAAAGTTAGGTTTTGGTTTTTCCTGATGTATGCAAATAGACTGAAGAGCATAGGAAGCAATTCTTAGAAATGCATCAGGAGGCCATTGCCCTTAGCATATTTTTCACTGTTTGATTTTCTTGTAAATTTTGTATAAAGTTGCAGAATTTCTTGTATCTTTTATAAACCCTCTCAATTTCATTATTTTATGATGCTTTAGGACTAGGGGGTGTGGGGGGGTCAGGGGACTGGATAAGATCAATAGTCTTGTAACATGAATACTGATGTCGAAAGATTTGTCGTACGTTAATTTTCCTATTTTGTCTGTCTTGTAATACTTGTCCCTCTATGGTTATTTATTATTGGATCTCCTCATTTTGAGGGTTTATGCTTGTTTCTGTTTTCTTCAGATGAATCCTTCCAATTTTTGAAGGAAATTTTTTGGGTATAATAGCCTCAATCACTTCACCTGCACGTCTAGATGTATTTTTAAACAATATCCACGCCAGCTGTACACTCTTAACATTTAAGAGCAGTTTTCAATTTTCTTCTTATCTTCTTCTTTTTATCAAAGTCTCCCTGTTGAAAGTTTAATGCTACAGCTATAGACTTACTTATTGTCCCCCTTCTAGTTATTAATTCAAATTGGATCATGTTATACTCACTATTGCCAAGTGGCCCCTCCACCGTTACCTCTCTCACCAAATCTTGTGCTCCACTGAGAATTAGATCTAAAATAGTGGACTTTTTTATTTAATCTCAGAACTTTTCTCTTCACATTGTCACTTGATTGTTGAAATTTGAAAGATAAAAATAAAATGAAAAAAAAAATTAGATGTTTTCTTTACTCTAGAAAAATCAGGTTTCTCCCATTTTTTTTTTTGTTTCATTGTAAATTTTAGCAAACCTGACAATTTTTAGCCTTGGGGGAATTCTGCGCTACTGCGGAATGCAGAATTTGCGCAGAATTCTCTCTTCCCGCAGATTTCCACCATCGCCTCACAGATTTCCTCCCTCGCTGCCCTTCCTGCAGATTTCCACAGTCACCTCACAGATTTCCTCCCTTGCCGGAAGAGGAAGCAAACTGGAGGCATGCTGCGCACGGACAGCGTCTATTACGGGACAGCGAAGTCATCGCAGCACAGGTGGTGCACAGAAAGCGGAGGCATCGCAGCACGGCACGGGTGACTCGAGGTTAGCAAGCTGCACCGTGCTAAGGCCAGGGCCCTACAATCGAAAAAAGAGGGAGAGAGAGGGGAGGAGGAGTGTTTCTAGTGGGGGCTTGAAGTATGAGGGGAAAGCAGGTGAATGGGGACAGGGGCAGATGCCAAGGGGGATTCATATTTCCTTTTTTTTCTGGGCCAAAGGTCTGCAGCCTTTGATATGTGCCCTGGCCCGGACAGCTGAGCGGATTCTAACTTCCCCCGCAGAGGATGCATTTAACCGAACATCTGCTGCGTGAGACCGATCCTACAGAAGCGGGAGATGTTGGGTTAAATGTGACTCCTACTACTGAATGCGAGGCTTGGAGCTAGCTTTCTGATTCAGGCAGCGGTCATTGTCTGCTCAGCTGTCCAGTGCCATGGGTTGCTGCCCCTAGCCTAGAACAGGTGGGGATGTGAATCCTTTGACCTCTGCTTCTGTTCCTGTTTACCTCCTCTCATGCCACCCCCACTGTAGTGAAAGAGAGAGAGAGAGGAAGGAGAACCAGGGGCTGCCAGCAGACTTCATCCTGCTGGCGGCTAAAGAAGAGGCCCAGGCCCTGAGAGTGTATGTGTGAGCCAGTGAGGGATGGGTAGGTGTCTACCTGGGAAGTCTGTATGTGGGTGGGGAGGGGAGTGTGTGTGTGAGAGTTGTATGTGGGGAGATGAAACATGTGTGACAGATGGTATGTAAGAGAGACAGTGAGCATGTTGGGGATTCATCCCAAATCTCCCATATGGCAGTGTATGATGCAGCCATTTGAGAAGCCACGTCCACTGCAGAGAGGACGAGGTGGAGGTGGAGGTGCAGTTGCATCAGAGTCCATGCAGTGAAGGGGCCCTGGTATGGACACTCAAGTGGAGGGTAGCAACAACTGCAGCAGTCCCTGCCAGCTTGGCTCATCTGCCAGCAGCAGCAATTGCTGCCACTGCTGGGAGATGAGCCAAGTTTCCAGGGACACTCAGGTGGAGGGGTGACAGCAGTTGCTGCCATTGCTGACAAACGAGCCAAGTGTCGAGGGTGATTGGTGCTGGGCTGAGATCTTTCCTTCAGTTGCCGTGGCCAGGGAGATGGGGTGGAAGGCTGGGAGTGTCCTTATCTCCACTTATTTCTTTCCAGAAAGGGAGATAAATATTTCTTTCATTTTTACACCTGTCTATTCCTTTCACCCTCATCCTATGATCCCTTGTTCCAGAGTCGTCTTTCCTGTGAAAGAGACTTTCCTCCTGACAGGACCTGTGCATGATAGAACCATATTATGAAGAATTCCCAAGGTTTGAAGAGCAGAGCAGAAGTCAAGAAGTCTGCTGAAGTGATAAAAAGTACTGAAGTACTTCCTCCTACTAGGCACAAGAGAAGCCAGTTTGTTTGCCAACACAGTGCTGGCATTGTTGTAGTTCCTGACAGAACTCAATGGGGCAAGACACTGCTGGTGCCATATTTGGCCTACCCAAAACTGCCACTGCCCTCTGCTATGAGCCTGGAGCAGCAGCCTAATGTGTAGAACAATGGACTGAGAACCAGGAAAGCCATGGTTCGTAATATAACTTTTCCCACCGAAATTTCTTGTGACCTTGGACAAGTCAATTCACCCTCCTTTGCCTCAGGTATAATCTTAGGGCCTCATTTATTAAGCATTTTCCCCATGGACACAGAATAGGAGAAAAACCTTCGTATATCAGGCCAAAACTGTCCTTACTCATCTGTCTCCTTGCAGAATTGCAGAGGATGGGAGTTGAATGGACAAGATAAGTATTTTTCATCATTGGGTTTCAAGAAAAACACTGCCTTATGAACAGTGAACTAATACTATCGTCATAACAGGTCATTTACGAACCAGTTGGGAAATATGTCAGAACCAAGCACTTCTTAATATAGACAGTCAAGCCTAGAAGTCACCAAGAAACAGAGACATTCATTCTTTTGCACAGCATCGTGATCGGCCTTCACATGCATCAAGAATGTCTACACCAGGATCTCGTGTTCGAGCATTCCCTGAAAAACTGCATGCAGATGGGAACAAATTATTCTGCACCTTCTGCAGTGTTGTTCTCCGTCATGACCGCAAATCTGTGATTCTGGATCACTTTGCATCCAAAAAACACAAACTGAAGGAAGATGTGCTTCAACAGGATGGAGAAATCAAACGCTAGAAGACCATCACAAGTACACTGAAAAAGAAAACGCAAGCAGAGAGAGAATGTGTGGATGTAAGTCTTTTCACTTTTTCACTTTCACAGAATTTTTATTGTTTAATGTGAGTTACCTTAGATAAGGGCACTCAAGAATGTTCTATCTTCTTCTTTCAGATTTGTAAAGCATGGGTGAAGACACTCGCAGGTGCCAATATCCCTCTGTCCAAAAGTGAACACCCACTTGTAAGAGAATTTCTCAGCAGCAGGGTTCGAAATAGTGGTGCAGTTCCTGGAAGGAACCAACTGACTGAGACATACTTACCAGAATTCTACTGTGAAGAAAAAGAAAATTTTACAACTGATGCTTAAAGATAAAAAAAAAAAAGTTGTAATTATCTCTGATGAAACATATGATGATTCAGGATCAGTTCTGAATGTATTGTTTGCACCATTGGAACCTGATTGCAGTGGGCATATAAAATCCGTTTTGGCAGATAGTGTTTTTAGATGTTAATCACTCAGCCTTTGCCCAAGCTATAGTCAAAGCAGTAAATGATTGTCTGATTATAACAGCATTTTCGTAATCGATACTGATAATGCTAGTTATATGAAAAAAGCATTTAATTCTGTTTTCTCTACACTGTTTCCAAATTCTGTGCATATCACTTGTTTGGCACATATTGTTAACTTAGTTGGTGAATCATTCAGAAAACCTTTTCAGTTAGTTGATAAATTTGTAAGGTGCTTCAAAAACATGTTCAATAACTCTGGTGGTAAGAAAGCTAAGTACCTCAGTTTCTTGAACAAAAAACTACAAGAGAAATCTCCAGCAGTCAAAGCATCCATGCTTCCAAGTCCTGTCGGAACACATTGGAACAGCTGGTTCCATGCTGTTCAGTATCACGTTAAGATTTTTCAGTTTTACAAAGAGTTCTTCAATGAAGAGTGTAACAGTAGCTCCCCAGTTTCTATGCAGAAAATGCTGAATGACACAGCTATGTTACAGATAATTTTCAAGGCAAAAATGTGAACAAATTCTCAGTTTAAATCTGGCCTTTAAGAGTAGGAAACCTTGCACTGTTAAAGCTTTTGATCTTCTGGAAGAACTGCAGATATATTTCAATTCACATCTAGAACTCCCTTCAGAAAACACTTCTGAGTTCTTTGAATTTAAGGAGGCCGAAAACTTACCTTCTGTCGAAAGATTTGCCTGTCTAGATCTCTTCAAAGAGGCATTCTATGAAGCTTCTGAAAAGCTTCACAAATATTTGTCATTTGGCCAACTAGGTCTTAATTATCTGAAGGCTTGTAGGTTATTTGATCCTCATAGAGGAACAATATGAGCATTTTCAGGCAATACCTGGTTTCTCTGAGATACCTGAAAGTGGATTAAAATTGTGCCTGAAGCTATTCAGAATCATGCTATGATAGACTTCTAAGTGTTTTGGTTTTCAGTCAAAGAGCAAATTCCAAATATTGCCAAATTGGCCTTCAGTTGTATAAACTGTCACCAACTCTGCAGATTCAGAGAGAAGTTTTTCACTGTATAATCTGATACTTTCTGCCAGAAGGAAATGACTAACAGGCTGATACAGTACAGTGTGCTCCGGTGGAGCGCACTGTTAGCCCGCGTTTGGCTGAGCATTTTTGATGCGCTATTTTTACCCCTTATACAGTAAGGGGCAATAGCACGTCGAAAATGCGCGGCCAACACCCTACCGCCCCCCATAATAGGGCCATCAACATGCAAATGCATGTTGATGGCCCTATTAGTTATTCCCGCGCGATACAGAAAGTAAAATGTGCAGCCAATCCACACATTTTACTTTCAGAAATTAACGCCTGCCTGCACCGGGAAAGTGTACAGAAAAGCAGAAAAAACTACTTTTCTGTATACCCTCCGACTTAATATCATAGCGATATTAAGTCGGAGGCCCCAAAAAAAAAATAAAAAAAATTTAAATTAAAAAAAAAATAATTTAAAATCTGCCTGCGGGTCGGAAGACGGACGCTCAATTATGCTGGTGTCTGTTTTCCGAACCTGTGGCTGTCAGCGGGCTCGAGAACCAACGCCGGAAAAATTGAGCATCGGCTGTCAAACCCTCTGACAGCCGCCGCTCCTGTCAAAAAGGAGGCGCTAGGGACGCGCTAGTGTCCCTAGCGCCTCTTTTTATCACGGGCCCTCATTTAAATACTTGATCAAGCGCCCAGGAGAGTGGTCTGGGCGCGCGTTGGGGGAGCGGGCACTCGCCTCAGAGCACCGGCTCTCCCGCGGGATTTACTGTATCGGCCCGTAAATGAGAAAAACGTGAAGGCACTTTGTTTTTTATAATTTAAATGAAACTACTGGATTGAGTAGTAGCAGATAAAGATACCCTTATGGATTTATCCCAAAATTCGGACCAACAATTGGAATCCTGAAGTCAACATCCTTCTCTAAACCTTTTTCAAGCAAAAGTTACATCCTTCCTCAGTTCTAAATGCTGAGTTAATCTCCAAAATTCTCTTCTTGGCCTTCTAAGGCTGAGGTGAAAATCCTCCTTAGGCAAGCGCAGACTGCAGGTCAAATGCTTTTCGCAGATTGTTCGTGGCATCTTGGAAAAACATCTTTTTGAGTAATTCTTCAAGGACAAACAAGGCAAGAGTATCATTTGCTTGCCATGATCTCTATTTACTTATCTGAAATTTTCCAGACAACCTCAGCTTTCCTATGGTATTTCCTCTTCCCCCTCCTCTCCCACCCCAAACTCTCTTCCCCATGCTGTCTTAACACTTTCCAGTCCACTTCTCCATGCACTTTGTCTCTCCCATCTCAGTCTTCCTTCCTCTCCTGTAATCTTTCCTCCTGGAGCATACGCTTCTTCTACTCAACTTTCCCACCACTCTTCAGCCCGGTGGGATTGGCTCCACCCTTCATCCAGGCAGGAATGCCAGTGGCAGAGCTGAAGACTGGTAGGGGCTACTTGATGTCTTCACATTTTATGATGGTTTGTCTACTGGCACCCCTAGTCTCCACCTGCAGTGTCATGGATGAATGGGCAGATGAGCAAACCCATAACAAATATTTTAACAATTGTACATTTCCAGACAGCATAGAGTCCACAGTGTTATGTTTTTGGTTTTATTTTTACATTTGTTTCTTATGAATTTAATACTCAAAGAGCCAGACTGTTGGCATTGTAAACCAGTCATGTGTTTATCTGCAGGGCACAGGCAATGGAAATACAGGATTCCCTGTACTGTCATACTAATGCATCTTAATCCAGCTCTGGTTGACCACAGGATGTGTAGAGGTGCCTTATTGTTGGGTGCACAAGAGATTATTTCTCCAGTAGTGTCACTACTTAAATTGCTGCTGCTAGCCCACTGCCAAGGACCAGAGTTCTTTTCCTTCATTTTCTGTTTCTCTTCTCAGCTTCATCTCTTTTCTTTTTATTACTATCTCTCCTTCCAAGCTTTTCTCATATGTCAGCATTCACCTACCTCTCCATTTTCCTGTTTTCTAGTCCAAAACTTTATGCTTCTCCAGACAGTGCCTTCTAGATACTCCCTGTCCTCGGACAGTCCATCTCGAAGAGATTAAGGAACTTGCTTTCTCCATTGCCGGCCCTTTTTAATGGAACTTCCTCCCAAAAGAGATAAGAACAATAGCAGAAACAAAGTATTTCTGAAAAGCTCTTAAAACCCATTTATTTCAAAAGGCATTTTCCATCTGAGCACTATAAAGCTATCTATATTGACAATAGTTGGGTCTCACAGCACTGTCAGTGTCTTTGATTTTATTTGATTTTTGTTATTGTTGATTAATTTTATTGATTTTATGTGTTTTCTTGTACCCCACCCTGAATCTAGGAAGGGTGGATAGCATCTAACTAGATAAATGAAGCTTGACCGACGTGCCCGCAAATGCGCAGTAGAGAGCAGCTCTACTGCGCATGTGCGGGCGAGCACGTCAGTCTTAGGCAGCGTCAAAAAAAACCAAAAAACATGGCGGCAGCGGTGGTAGCAGCGGCGGCGGCGGTAGCGGCAGCGGTGGTGGGCGGTGGCGGTAGCGGGCGGCGGCGGTAGCGGCAGCGGGGGCGGGCGGCGGCGGCGGTAGCGGGCGGCAGCGGAGGCGGTGGCGGCGGGCGGCAGTGGCGGCGGTAGCGGCAGCGGGCAGCGGCAGCGGCCAGTAGCGAGGGAGGGAGGAGAGAGAGAGAGGGGAGGGAGGGACGGACTAAGTGGGAGGGACGAAGAGAGAGAGTGGGAGGGGAGTGACTGAGTGGGGAGGGAGTGACTGAGTGAGAGGGAGGGATTGAGTGAGGGGGAGGGACTGAGTGAGGGGGGAGGGACTGAGTGAGGGGGAGGGACTGAGTGAGGGGGAGGGACTGAGTGAGGGGGGAGTGAGCGGGACTGAGGGAGAGGGAGGGAGTGAGCGGGACTGAGAGGGAGGGAGGGAGTGGGACTGAGGGAGAGTGAGTGGGACTGAGTGTGAGTGAGAGGGAGAGAGGGGGAGGGAGTGGTAGACTGATGGAGGGGGGACTGAGTGAAAGAGGAAAATGGAGAATAGGGATAGGGAGAGAAATAAGTCGGACAAGGATGTACCTTTTTATGTCTAACCTTGTTTAAATATCAAGTCCATTTATTTTTTGTCTCCCTTCCATTCCATCTCCTTCCCCATTCCTTCATCTACACAACATCATTTGAAGCTCCAGGGAGGAAGATTCAGAACCAATGTCAGGAAGTATTTCTTCACGGAGAGGGTGGTGGATGCCTGTAATGCCCTTCCTGAGGATGTGGTGAAGACCAGAACTGTGAAGGACTTCAAAGGGGCGTGGGATAAACACTGTGGATCCATAAAGTCAAGAGGCCGCCAATGAAGAGTGGGTGACTCGCCCAGAATGAGGCTACTGCCTGGAGTCAATACCCTTATTAAATACAAACATACACATGGCTTACTGTGACTCCATACATCGGCTCTAAGCTTCAACAGGCAAGAGGAAATGTGGAAAAAGGATTCACACTCACAAAGAGGGGAGTAGCTGGCTTGTTACGGCGGTTACTACCCCAAATCAAATAAGTCTGATACTTCACTTTCAATGCATATACAGCATAGTTCTCTGATTCAACGGCAGGGGAGAAGAAAAACCGATACTTCACACATCCAGCAGAGCTCTCTGCTTCAACGGCAGGGGAGAAAATGAGGGTTCGCACTCACAAAACAGGGAGTAGCTGGCTTGTTACGGCGGTTACTACCCCAAACCAAATGTGCCTGATACTTCACTTTCGATGCACATCCAGCATGGCTCTCTGCTTCAACAGCATGGGAGAAGACTGATACTTCACGCGTATCCAGCATAGCTCCCTGCTTCAACGGCAGGGGAGAAGGAAAAACAACCAATAAGGGCTGTATAACATAGGCTGGGTAAAACAAATAAGCATGGGTGTGGCTTGCTTATTGCGGCGGCTACTACCCCTAACTAATCAAGCTAGATATTTCACTTGGATGCAGCTCCATCACTGCTCTCTACATTAAAACTGGGGGTGGAAGGGAAATAGAACCAAGAGCTAAGAGAAACAGATAAGTATGAGAGAAAAAATGTGTGAAGCTTGCTGGGCAGACTGGATGGGCCATTTGGTCTTCTTCTGCCGTCATTTCTATGTTTCTATCCGTATGACTCCATTTCCATTCTTAACCCTTGCCACTAACAATCTATTTTCCCCATCCCCAGCATCCATCCTTCTGCAAGCAGGATGGTAGTTCTCACATATGGGTCATATAATCAGATGGAGCTCCAATGCGGAAATCTTATGTCAAAGTTTCTAGAACTTTGACTAGGCACACTGAGTATGCCCAGCATGCTCTATAGCTCGCATCCACGTGGGATCACTCTCCAGTCTTTGTTTTTCTGCGAAGTTGTAAGCCTCGCAGTGTGAGTAAGCTCACTTTGGCCGTTTATTTGGCCTTGTAGAAAACTTCCTCTTTCTTGCAAGTACAGAAAGACCACAAATTATAAATATGGAGACAGAAACTGGAATGAAAACACAAAAAAACCACTGCATACAGTGCAAACGTGGAGAAATGGACCAGTCTCGGTCTCTCTTACACACACCAGTCACCTCCTTGACCAGACTGGTGTGTGTATGAGAGACAGAGACTGGTAAGGGAGGTGACTGGTGTGTGTGTGTGTGTTACAGTCTCTCTCTCACACACCAGTCACCTCCCTGACCAGGCTCTGTCTCTTAATCACACACATGCTTTCTCTCCTTCTGGCTCGCTCTCACTCACACCCCCACACCCCCCCCCCCCCCAGCACAAGTGGCAACAGCAGTAGCCTTCTTCTCAGCCCCTGTGACTCAAGAATGAAGAATCCCATCAGCTATGGGGGCTAACTCTTCTTTCTCCCATTGCTGATCGCCGGATGTGCTTCATTTTGGGCAATCGGAGGTTGCCTCCCTTCTTCCTACTCCCACTGGCAGGAAGAATGGAGGAGGCTTCAGATTGGCCCGCGGGGGCAGGAAGAAGGGAGGAGGCTTTCCATTTGCGCCAGGGGAGAAACAGGGAGGAGGCTTTCCATTGATCTGCAGGGGCAGAAAGAAGGGAGGAGGCTTCCTGTTGGTCTGGTGGGGCTGGGAGAAGGGAAGCACAACCGGGACACTGGGAGCCGCGACACTCTTGCCGATGCTTGGCTGCACACTGGTATGTCATGACTAATGGGTTGAGAATTGCTGCTCTAAAGAACCAGTACACCTCCTATTAGAAAACAGAACAAGCCAGACTGCTGTAGATTTCTACCCAGAAACTATACGCTAGCAGAATACTTCACCTCTTGTCAAAAATGCAGAACACAGACAGGCCCTCATCAAATATAGAATAAATAGACTTTAAAGTATAAACAGAAACATACAGACAATACTGAACTGGAAACCACCACAAGCCAGACTCTGTATTCAGTGCAACAATGGAAAAAATGAATCACCATTTCTCAAAACATTAAATCATAAAATGAAGAAATATAAAACATCAATCATTAGTAAAACAATACTAATAAAAATTTTTCAAAACAGCTGAAAAATAGAACATTAAAAAAACCCCATACAAAAATTGTTTCCGCATGCCAATAAAATATTTCAAAACATACAAATAACACCCAATAATTCAAATTCCCTGCTCTCCATACCTGGGAGCTTTTGATTTACAGTCACCCTGAGCTTGTCATGGATTAGTAGGGATCCATATGCTGGGGCCACACTCATATGCCAAGGCCTCTCTCATTCCTTCCTTTCTTCGGCCTCCAATGGGATGGTCTCCACCTGTGGCCCTGTCAAGGTCCCTTTGTCACTTCTATCAGGCCTGCCAGTGAGGAGGATCACTGAAAAGCAGGAGCCTACCAACAAACAGCAGCAGGAGCCCATTCTGTTGCTGCTTCTTGTGTGCTGGCCCAGTAGTGTGTTTGAAATTTGCAGGGCTGATACTTCCTCTGTGCTGGTCTTGTGTATTAGCCCACATAGAGGAAAGAGCCATGCTCACAGGGCAGGCACACCAGAAGGCGGGGCAAAGTAGGGTCCCATTTCTCTTGTACATGGCTATGTGATGAATTCTCTCTCATGTATGCTAACATGCTCTTTCTCAATCAGATACTCGCACATGCATGCTCTCAGCCCGGAATGGGATGGGTTCCACATGTGACCCCCACTGGGGCCTCTCTCTCTCTTTCGGGCTAGACTTGCCAATCAGGAGAATGCCTGCTTCTACTCTTCAGCAAACACAGCAGAAGGAGCCCATTCGGTCGCTGATGCTCTGTATTGCTATTTTTAAATCATACAGCAGTCCTATATTTTTAAATATTGTCACTGTTTACTGATTTCCATCAGAAATATATACAGTCATTGTGTAAAATGTAACAATGATTAAGAAAGATACATCACTGATCCTAATTTATACTAACATCCAGGCTGCACTTCAGCTGGGAAGCCCTAGGACAGCTTTTGCTAGGAGTCTCATGATCAGGAAAGTCCCTGCGTGGTGCGTCCACCACAGGTGTGGCATCTGACAAAAACCCCCTTCTCTCTATAAAAGCGGGAGGCTAGCAAACAACTCATGTAACTATGCTCTCAACAGTGCAGGTGCCAAAAGAATATTCTAGTGTTCTATCCCAGGGTGTGGGCTAGAGAATAGTTACATATTTCATTCTTGGCTTGTTCTGTTTAAGTATGGTGATCACTCATTGGTCATGTCGGGGCAGACGTAGGACTTGCTACTGGCCCGACAAGACCAACAAGTCCTGCTTCTGCCCCAACAAGAGTCATCCTTAGCATTCTCTGTCCTTCTGGAAGTCAGTGCAATACATGCTCCTTGTTTTCTAGATATGAAGCATGTTCACATTTTGTGGGCCTGAGACTTCTTTGCTGATCTTGTGCATTGTGAAATTAGCATAAAGGAAGTACCAATGTGAGTTTCAACTTCACTACATGATGAGTGGCCAAATGAGCTCCCTCTTCTCCTTCCTCTCTTCCCTGTTTGTGTTGTGCGCGGGCTGAAGTGTGCAGCTACCTAAAGGACTCTGTGTGGCTGTACATAAGTGCATCTTAGTCTCTGCTGAGCCTGCCAATATGGGACCGAATTAATGTCAAACTTTACTTAGAAATAAAGGTTAACATAAAAAAGAATATATCAGGTGATACTGTTTTATTGGATGACAAGCTTTTTAGAATTAAAACTCTTCTTCAGGTATCTATTTTGTTTATTAACCTTAACCATATGGCAACCATGCTACTTTATCCAAATTTCACATAGGCTGCCAGATCAAATGACTTTCAGATGATTTTTGGTCGTCCTGAACCAGATTTCAGCTTGTGATATAAGAGCTGGAAAGGTTTGTTAACCTAGTGCCAATCCTCTGAGCAGTCAGTCCTATATATATATTTTTTTGTTCTTTCATACTTTGCCTGTTTTTGTGCTGGTAAATAATTTCTTTTCTTAAAATGTAACGTGCCATATCTTGCTAATGCACCCACAAGAGCACTGCAACCTATGCAGCTTTTTGAGGGATTTCCCTCATAATCAAATGCAAAATCTAAATCCTAATTGCCATTTAGCTCATTATCCATGTAATCTGTTAAGCATCTCATTGGGTGAGAAAGCTAGATATCCCAACCAACCTCATACTGCATATTTGTATTTTACCATAAGTATATGGGATTGCAACTTCAATGACCTTTTTCTTATTTACATCGCATTAGATTGCTTTATGTATTTTTGTGCCTAATAGAAGAATTTTTTTTAGTCCAGTTTTGACTGCCTCCTTCAAAAATGTTTAATGTGTCTTATTTTATCCTTTTGTGTTTATGTTTATTTTTCTATTAATTTGTATATTAAATAATTCATAAAATATCGGAAGCTGCCACTGGAAACTGCAATTAATGAGCTCACAGATGATGCTGACTTCAATAAGGTTGCAAAGTTTCCTATGTGGGGTTTATTCCTTATGTTAAAGGGTACAACTGTAATTTTTATCTTTCTTTACGTATTCTTTTCCTTATCAAAAAAAAAAAAAAATCTCCAGGATTTCTGTCCATCTGTTACACTGTGTTTTCATCCTCTGCTGCAAAGCAGCACTTAGAGCTGTGATTAATATAAGCCTGTTTGGGCTTTGCTTGTAGTGCAGGAAGCATGGCATACTGTAGTGTATGCTGTACTTGCTCAGATTTGCTGAGTTTAGTTTCCCACTAAAATATAGCATTTATCATACCTGCCGAAACTTGCAGGAAAGATCATTGGCACCTTTTCCTTTAGTTCTGGTGTCTCTTCTTGCAGGCCGTCTTGAACTGAACCCCTTTAATCTTGTTAGGGCTCACATTGAAATTTGGAACTTAGAATTATTTCCAGCTGATAGTTATTTGTTTAAACAAATAAAGATCATCACATTCTGTTTAAAAAGAAAAAAAATTCAGAAACTGTATGCTTCTTGTCAAAACTGAATTTAGTTTTATGTTTATAAAATATCCTTTGCTCTGAATTGCTTAATACATTATCAGTTTTATTTATACTGTGTATTCTCCTAGGACAAGCAGGATGGTAGTCCTCACACATGGGTGATATGGGATGGTGCCCGACATGGAAAACCTGTGTCAGTTTCTAGAAACTTTGGCACACCGAGCATACCTAGTATGCTACTATCTACGCATCCACGTGGGATCCCTCTTCAGTCTCTTATCGTGGAGCTGTCATCTCGAGGTTATGGAGCTCGTGCTCTATTTTTTTTTCTTCAGAAAGCATTTTTTCCGCATCAACCGCTCACTGGCCGCCTTATAGTCATGGCTTCGTAGGGTTTTCATCGATGTCCCCAGTCCCTTAAAGATCCGCATGAGGTCTGTATCCTTTGCCTGGGGGCATCGCATGATGTCCGGGGCTGTCATTTTTTGTGACCAGATGACCCCTAAGTGCCGGTGCGCTCACTTGGACAAGGTGGAGAAGTTGTTCAGGTCCAGGCAGTCCAAATCCTCGAACATGGCATCGGGGGCATAGATGCTGAAGGGGCGAGGACAACCGATCCCTCAGTGTCCACCCTTTCTCTGGGGCCTCCGGTGGAGAGGGGTGCCGGAGATCAGCCTTCATCAGCCTCTCACTCGAGGACTTCAGGTTCATCTCCTTCATCCTCGGCGCCTTGGAAAGACCGTGCCAAGCACCGTGGGAAGTCCTGAAAACATCACCACCAGTTTCTGTCCTCACATGGTGCCAGGCTCGGGTTGGCACCGGTGCCTGTTGTGATGCCCCCGAAGTGACCTCGTGGCGAGGAGGTACTGCTGTCCATTGAGGTCAGAGGTCTGAAGCATTCCCCACAGATTCCAGTGCCGGGTGCTGATTCCCCTCTGGGCCCAGAGGGGGATCTGGCTACGCCATCTCCTCAGGCTGTCCTGTCCTCTGTGGCCTTCAAGGAGGAGCTTGAACACAGGGTGTAGTTGGCGGTTGTTCGAACCCTGCAGGGCATCGTGTCACTGGTCCCACTAATGCCGGAGCCTGCCCCTTCAATGTTGGTACTGCTACTGGAGCGCCTCTGCATTCTGCTCAGCGTTCTTCCCATGCAGCCAATGTCAGTGGCCAGGGTGCCATTGATTTCACAGTGCCACTGTTGCTGCCGCCTCCTGATGGTATCCCCATTGTGGGGTCCTCTGAGGAGGAGAGGTCTTTGAAGCTAGAGGGGCCCTTGAGGCCCTCGCTTCTATGGCTAGCGTTACCTGCTCCGGGTCCCTTGGTGCCCTCAGTGCCCAAGCCGTTGGGCCTGGGAAGGCCTCCACCACGGACATCTCTGGACAATCTTAGCAATGATGACGCCCCTTATGACCCATGGGGGAATGATACCTCAGAGTCTTTTTCTGGGCCCCTTCCCTCAGACCCGCCTTCTCCAGAGGAATGGTGCTAATCCTCGCCTGAGGACTTAACCTTTGGTTTCGTGCGGGCCATGGCTGAGGCCATTCTGTTCCAACTTCTTACAGAGGAGGATGCCAGACACAAGATGCTGGAAGTTCTCCAGTTTGTAGATGCCCCAAAAGAGGTGATGGCAGTTCCCATCTGGTGAACAGGAAGGTCGATGCAGTAATTTTTGGTCCAGCATATACAGGGTTTGAGAAGCGTCAGCTCAGCTCCCTCACCAGTCAGTTGTATTGGAGTCCGCCCTTAAGAGGGCCAAGTGCTTGCATACCCATGGCTCCGCCCTTCCAGGACGGGAGCACAGGGCACTGGATGTGATGGATAGGAAGGTGTTTCAGGGCACCATGTTGATTGCCTGAATTGCCGCCTTCTAGCTTTATATGAAGCAGTATTCTCGGAACCTCTGGATGAAAATCTAGTAGTTGAGCCTGCCTCAGCAGTAGCAGGATGCCTTTTCAGTAGTTGTCCAGCAGGGTCTGGAATGCGGCAAGCATGAGGTACGTTCCCCATGATGATTTTGAGGTGGCGAGGGTGGCGGCCGCAAGAATTAGTGCCCGCCAGATGGCCTGGTTTAGGGCCACCAACCTCTACCTGAAAATTCAGGATAGGCTCACAGACCTGCCCTGTATTGGTGACAAGGTGAAGGATGCTATGGCTCAGTTGAAGGATCATCATGAGACATTACAGCATCTCTCAGCCAGTACGTCGGATCCACCATCTTTGGCCAGGAAGTCCTTGCATCAGGTCCCGAGGTGGTCCTTCTACCGCCATCCTCCTGCTTCTCGTACCTGGGACCAACTGGTAGACTCTAGGGGCCGCTCTAGACAGAAGTGGACCCCCAGACCTTAGCCGGCACCACAAACCAGTCCCGCTGTGGGGTTTTGACTGGCTGCGAGGGAGTGTAAGCCAACCGCCCATACCCTTGACACAGAACCCTCTGGTCAGGGGCAGACTACTATTCTTCCTGGACCGTTGGCCCAGTGTTACATCGGACCATTGGGTTCTGTCCATTGTGCGTCGAGGGTACTGCCTGAACATTCTGGGTGTCCCTCCGGACTCTCCCCATGCCCCTCTTGGGGTCAGTCCTCGCATCAGGAAATAGTGTTGGGGGATCTCGCTGCCCTTGTAATGGCCAGGGCCATCGAGCCCGTTCCACTGATTCAGCAGGGGCAGAGGTTCTACTCCTGATATTTCCTGACTCCAAAGAGAACAGGGGGACTCCATCCCATTCTAGAATTGAGAGCTTTGAACAAGTTTCTAAAAAGAGAAAAGTTCAAGATGTTTTCTCTAGGCACTCTGATTCCCCTCCTACAAAGAGGAGATTGACTTTGCTTCCTCAATCTAAAAGATGTCTACACCCACATCGAGATCTTCCATGGTCCAGGGAAGTGGAAGATATGCTGCTGAAGCTTCGACAGGACAGGGGAATTATGATCCTCATAACCCTTCATTGGCCGAGGCAGATCTGGTTCCTGCTCTTGCGGGATTTCGCTCTCCAGGGAGCCAGTCAGTCTAAGGACCTCCCCAGACCTCCTCATGCTGGATCGGGGTCACTGCGCCATGCCAACCTCCAGGCTTGTCCTGAAGGCCTAAATGTTGAGAGGTTGATTCTTCAGCCCCTCGACCTTTCTGATAATGTCTTGAGTCCTGATGACTTCCAGGAAGCCTTCCTCTAGGAAGTCTTACGGTCTGAAGTGGAAGATGTTTTCCATGTGGTGTGAGCACTGCGGCCTGGATCCGTTCTCCTGCTCTACATCGAAGCTGCTTGATTACCTCCTGCACCTTTTGGATGCTGGCTTAAAGACCAACTCCATCCGATCATGTCACCCAAGTGTGAGGACTAACATCCTGCTGTCCTAGGAGAACACCTGTTACAGGTAAGCAACTCTGCTTAACTTAACTTTATCACTTTCCCAGTATGTACATTTGTTCTCATAATGCCACCAATATCTGGAAATGGGGTGAGGAAGTGCTCTGAGCATGCTCCCACCTCGCAAAAGAAAAACAAAATCAACAAGTCTGTCCATCCTTAAATCACAACTCTGACTCATTTAAATATGTTCATCTTCCAACACTGCCTGCTGTTCAGGATTCAATGGGAAGGAAGGAAAAATAATTTTTAAAAAATTATATAAAAAAAAATTTCTAGGGACAAAATCATTTTTTTTGGGAGCCCAGCAGCTTCCTTTTGTTTTTTTGGGAACCAAGGCTGGAATTTGGCACCAGAAGCCTTTGGTCTCCCCACCCCTCCCCTCCCCCTCCCCCTTCCCCAACCCTACCCCATACACATTTTATATCCACTCTCAATTTATGTAATCCTGTCACTGCAGTGACAGTCCTTGTTTGTAGCAACTTTCATTTTAAATTTCGTTGTAAGGTGTCCTAGGTGGGTACTAGATAAAGTGTTTAGTTTGAGTCAGTTCTGCTTGCTAATGTACAGTTATATACTTTTAGTATATTTGTCTTCACCTACCTACAGTCCTGGGGTCCCACCATGGGTGGATGCAGTGTTAGAAAACTAAAGGCAGCTATGTTTAAAAGTGTGCATGTGGAAAGTATATGGCATACAAAATGTTAGTGTTAAAAATGGGCTGATAATGTGACTTAATGGAAAACTGCATAGATTAGTTTGAGAGATGCTGTGATTGTAGGGAGTAGTATGGCAATGTGTTTTAAAAAGTGCGTGCTGTGATTCTTGTGAGAAAGTAGCACTTCCCCTTTCGGAGGAAAATTATAATCTGTTCACATTTTACATATTGTGCTATTTTACTTCATGGGCATTGCAAACTACATGTATTATTTTCCATTTAAGTACTTTGGAAGTCTCAATATTAGTATGTACTCAACCATATTGCTGCCTTCTGTTAGCTGGTGTCAGGGTATCTCAAGTTGCACCCCTTTTGGTAACCCCAGTCAGAGTGGTGTTTCCTCTACAGTCAGAGTCTTAAATGAGAAAATCATTGCTACTGATAGTGTAATGCTTTTTTTTTTTTTTTATCTGTAGTAGTCTGTTTTAATATATTGTATATATTATGTTGTTGGCCTTTGCTAACCCTGGTTCTCCAAGAAGCACACCACACACAAGAGATGAGTGAAACGAGTAAAAATTTGTATTGATTACACACAAAACTAGTATAGTCCAGAACAGTTTCAGTAAGGAAGTTTTCTCAGAACCACAACATAAAATTACCATGTGTTCTACCTCAGCCTTATTAATCAGTTTCTTTCAACTCTCAAAATCCAGTTCACTGCTATGTAAGTATAGCACAAATGCTAGACGTGCATTTGTGTGTCTAAACACTGTTACTGATTCTTCCAAGAGCTGTATTTAGGTGTGGTCTCTAACTATGCTTTTTGGAGACTTTACTGCAGACTGTAATAGGAAACTACCCAGCATCCTAACCAGCATTATGATCTCCCTTCCATTAAGTAGCACTGTTTAGCAATTTCACATTTTTGCTGATGGTCTATTCTCATGTTTGATCTTTTATGATATTTTGCCTATATTTTAATATCTGTTCCTTTTATGTATGTTTCTCTGTACTCTGCCTGGAACTTGGAGGACACATGTTATAAGTAATTGTAAATAAACTTACTTCCTTTGGCTCTTCAGCCCATGGAGGAATTCACAAGCAGTTCACTGCGGTGTCAAATTACATTGTGGCTCTTAATTTCTGTTTCAGTTTAACCCCTCCAGTAAATATTTATTGCTTTTCAGCATAGCTTATATAATGTTTCTATCCATTCATCTGGATGAACAATAACTTTAGTTAATGGTTCAGGCTTCACGTGGAACCTAGAATTAATCTATTCAAAATCATCAGAATCTAATCAGTGGAAACTGAGCACTTCAAAGTCCATGCATTTTGACTATCCACGTGTGGCCTCCACATTTCCAGCCAGCCCAAGGAGCAGAAGCCATACTTAGGAGTCAAAACCAGGTCTCCTGCAGAGTAGCCTGCAATACTGCCAATGAACCACTAGACTACCTTAATAGCTATATTTGTAATATTAGCAGTTTCCTCTAGTCACTGCTCAGCCACATCTCCCAGCTATCTCCATACCCTCGGCCTTTCCTTCTCCAGTCATTCTTCAGCCACCCCCCACCTCCCACCTCATATAGCGGTCACTGTTCCTCTTACCTATCGTCACCTCACAACTCATACTGCTGCTGCCACTTCTCCGGTGCCTCCACCTTATCCCATTGTTGCCACTCCTCTGATCCCGTGTCTTCTCTTGACAAGACCACTATTCCCAGATTTATTTCCCTGCTTTTGACTACTGTACCTCAGGTATACCCCCCCCCCCCCCCACACACACACACACTCTAAGTGTTCCTTAGCTGCTGTTATTGCCCCTGAGCTGGCCCTTACTGTCTGTTTCACATGTGCTCAAGTCCTGGGCACTTGTTTCCTACCAAATCTGGTGGTCCTTTATGCAGAAAGTTTCCCCAGTGGCTTCTTAGCATGCGCACATGTGTGAACTCACTATAGCATCACTTTTTCCCCAGTAAACTTTGTGACCAGAATCACAAAAATCCTCTAAGATTCTGATCTACAGGTAAGAGGAGGAAATTTAAAAAAAAACTCAAAAAAACCAACTTTTTTTTTTGTCTGCTGGCTAAATATTAGCAAGTAAATGCTTAAAATAAAATTGGGTAGCTTCCCTATTCAACCAACAAGGTATTTATAAATCTTTAAAAAATATATTTTGACAGTACCCCTTTTTAAAAGTAGCTTTTGAATTTATTTATTTATTTTTAATTTTTTTATACCGAAGTTCTTGTAGGGATTACAAATCAATCCGGTTTACATAAAACGATAAACTGCCCAACAGAGAGAGTGGCTTTACAAAGAACAGTGGAACAATGTAACAATATAACTGGATGTCAAATTAACATTATGATAAATAGATATTATAGTTTAACAGTGATAAATAAATATTATATATACAGTTTAACTATTTAACGTAGAAATATTGACATATTAATGCTGAAAAATAGATACAATAAAATATGATGAATTTATGGACTAAAAGATTGTTGTCTAGTAGCAGACTCATGAAAGTAGGACTTGGTACGGTGTCCATAATGTGGGGATACCTCATATTTAGGAAGTCTTTCCGTCTAGAATTGAGAGTCTGGGAAGGCTTGTTGGAAAAGCCAGGTCTTCAGTCTTTTTTTGAACTCTTGATGACTGGGTTCTAGTCTTAGATCTGGGGGGAGCGTGTTCCACTGATGGGGGCCTGCTGAAGATAGTGCTCATTTGCTTAATGATGATTTTACTTGTGGTGCATGCAGTGTTCCTTTGTATGCGCTTCTAATTGGTCTAGAAGATGTGTGTGGTTGGAGTTGAGAGCTTAACATAATGGGAGCTAGTTTGTTTGTCGCTTTGTGGACGATAGTGAGTACTTGATAGAGTATCCTTTGTTTAATGGGAAGTCAATGTAGGTTACGGAGGATTGGGGTGATATGGTCTTTTTTTGTTAGAGCTTGTAAGAATTCTAGCAGCAGAGTTCTGTACCATCTGTAATGGTTTGATGGTGTTGGTGGGTAGACCTAGCAGAAGGGAGTTGCAATAGTTGAGCTTAGATAATATGATTGATTGCAGTACTAGCCTGAAGTCGGAGAAGTAAAGGAGGGGTTTAAGTTTTTTGAGGACTTGCAGTTTGTAAAAGCAGTCCTTTGTGGTAGTGTTTACAAACTTTTTTAGGTTTAGATGATTGTCAAGCCATGCTCCAAGATCTCTGACATCAGGTGAGAACATGTTATTTGCGTTTGGTAGAAAATGTGGTATGTTTGGTATGAAAATGTGGTAGTGGTATGTTTGGTATGAAAATGTGGTAGTGGTAGTGAAAATGTGGTATGTTTGGTATGAAAATGTGGTAGTGTTTAAAGATAGGTGTAGCTCTTAATATTTTCTTTGGGTTTTGAATAATTAAAAAATAATTATTGCATATTTCATATTTTTAACAAGTGCATACAAGTTTTAAATGTGGAATAAATAATGAGAGCTGCACAGCTGCAACACTGTGTTCCTACTCACAACAGTTACAGGCTGGGCACTACTATTTGCTTGGGTTAACTGGCATTTATTGGTGGTGTAAAGAAATATAATTGTAATATCTGTGGTGGATCCTCATCCTGTTGACTCCAGATATATATATATATATATATATATACACACACACACATATATATTATTTTTTTTTCAGGCTATGACTATTTTTCTTTTTACCCAAATGACTGCTTTTACAGGGGTTTTCCTCACTCTCTCTCTCTCTCTCGTCCAGAAAGAATTTGAGTGCATCAAATCTTAATGTTAGCATTAAGGCAAACTTTAATTGGTTCTAGATTTGTCTCTTCCTTGCAGCCCTTCTGCCATGCCTATTAAAATTCATTTCTTAGCTTTGCATGTATCTAAAACACTTCTTAGAAATCCATATGCTGAAAATAGTTCAATTTTCAAATTAAACTGTTAGTGGCATGCCAGTTGGTATCAGATTACTTTTCACATAAAAGTTTGCATGTTATGGTCTAGAGTTTTTCTTAAGATTAAAACATATCAAAATATAATAAACCTGTTCAAACTTCTAAGTGGTTTAACTTGTGGATGACACAATCTAGTTTTTGTTGGTAAACTACAGGCCAGAAAGGCTTGTAGACTGGATCAATGATGGGAAAGCAAGGCAGTGTTACCACTAGGTTCGGTGTTCTCTTGTGGACCTGAATGGGGAGAAGGAGGAAGGAAATAATTCAGAACTTGAAGGCTCTTCTGTTTTCTGTTAAGTGTGTTAATGTTTGTCGCTGATCACAGCATGAGGTAAATAGTGATTTTTATCCTAGCACTTGTGGGTAAAATAACTGCTTGCACCTGAGGGGTAGATTTTAGAAAAGTACGCCGGATTTTATAAGATACGGGGTCGGCGCGCGTAAGGGGGTGCACATTTGTGCACCTTGCGCGCTCCGAGTCCTGTGTGCGCTGCCCGTTCCCTCCGAGACCACTCTGAAATCGGAGTGGCCTCGGAGGGAACTTTCCTTCGGCCTCCCCCCATCTTCCCCTATCTAACCCACCCCCCCCAGCCCTATCTACACCCCCCTACCTTTATCATGAAAGTTATGCCTGCCTGGGGCAGGCGTAGCTCGCGCTCGCCAGTCGGCCGCTGCCACGCGGTTTCCCGACCCAGGAGCGATTTCGGAGGCCTCGGTCACGCCCCCGAAACTCTCCCGGGCTGGAACCAGGCCCCCGGAATGCCCCAAAGGTCACGCCGCCCCGACACCCCCCCCCCCCCCCCCCCCAGCAAAGCCCCGGGACTTGCGCACATCCTGGGGCTTGCTCGCACCGCCAAGCCTATGCAAAATAGGCTCGGCACGCACGGGGGGGGGGGGGGGGGTGGGTTAAAGGGTTACGCGCATAACTTATGCGTGTAACCCTTTTAAAATCTACCCCTGAGTGAAAACAAGGCGTCAATTTAAAGAGGAAGTCCTTGTTTGTTACTTTAAAAAAAACTGTAAGAAAATTTCTAAATTTCCTCCTCTTGGGTTTCTTATTAAGCCCTGGATAAAGTAGAATGGTTGAAATAATATGAAAAGGCAGATATTCCTCAAATCAATGATGCAAAAAAAAAAACAGGATATGAACAGAATTACTATAACAAATCTATTTTGTATTTATTAGTTGAATACAAAAACCCTTAAACAAGGAACGCAGCATCTGAAATGAATGGTGTCTAATGGTGTACATCCATTGTCTCTCACCTCGCAATGAGCCCCACACTGTATCAGTTAATAACACTTAGTTTATTATTTGCCGATCCTAATCGCTATTACCCCTTTTAAACTGCATTAAATTGTGATTAAACACAATTTTTATCAAATAAAACTGTTTCCCACTACTAAGAAAAAATGTATTTAAATCCCCGACAAATATTTAAACAAAATTTTGGATAGTGTAAAAATCAGCTAATATCCCTTCCAATCAATTCCACCAAAGTTCAAAAATACAAGAAACTCTTACTTACCTTAACATTGAGCAAACAATGTAAAAATCAGCTGGTATTCCTTCCAACAGACTCCACTGCAGTTCAAAGTGCCCAACATGAGCCCATGTTTCGGATGTTTATTCTGCCTGCTTCAGGGGCAAGAGACGCTGAAGATCCTCCCAAATGGAAGGTCAAAAATCTTCAACACCCAAAACTGTGTGGTTCAACAGAAAAGGGGCTCATATCGGGTACTTTGAACTTCGGCTGAGTCTGTTACCAGCTGATTTTTACATTGTTTACTCAATGTGAAAGTAAGTAAAACTTTCTTGTGGGTATTTTTGAACACTGGCGGAATTGATTGGAAGGGATATTAGCTGATTTTTACCCTGTCCAAAATTTTTTGTTTAAATATTTGTCAGGGATTTAAATAAATTTTTTGTTAGTGCTGGGAGACAATTTGTTTTTTTGTTAAGAATTTTGTTTAATTACAATTTAATGCAGTTTAAAAGGGTTATAAGCAATTAGGACTGGCAAATGACTGAAACTTTAGGTGTTATTAACTGATAACGCATGGGGCCTGTTGAGAGGTGGTGGATGTACTACACCATTAGACGGAAACTATATCTCCCTGCACTGGGTTCAATACAGGTATTCTATGTTATAGAATTACACACAATATACCCGTATTATCACATTAAATACATTAAATATTTTATTCCATATATTTATTTATAAAAATTGTTTTTACAATATTTCAAAAAACATACATAAAACACACCCTAGATTCTCATGCACCCACTCATTCATTCAACTAGACATCATAATATGAACACACTTTAAAAATTATGCTTAGCACCATATACATAAATGTGTTTCCTTTACAATAGAACTCAATACAGTGTAAACCTATCCCTTTAATTACAATGTTTCGCCTTATTTTTACAATGTTTCACCTTATTTTTCTTAATGGTTTTTTCACCTGTGGACTTTTTATACCCTGTTTGCCCTCAATTCAATTGTTGTCCCCTTGATACTTAATTGCAAATTCTCTTTATTACATCACAGAAAAACCTTTTCTTTCAAGTCGTCTTGATGCTTTTATCATCCCTTTCGATAACTGTCCCTTCTAGGCATCAATTCAACTGCTGTCCCGACAGGAAGCTCCTGTTTCACCCTTCGGTTTCCTCATGGGATTGGCCTTATATTCAAACTTGAAGGTTCTTGGGTAACATTCTCTGAAGTCTTGCCGATAGAAGGAGAGAAAGTAGTAAGATGAAGAAATCCTGGAAGGATATGAATTTTTTGAACCACTGAAATAATATGACTCTGTGAGCAGTATAAAATGACTTCAGTGAAAAAGCGGTATGGTGATCGAGGAAATGCGGTTTACTTTGGAATTGAAAATTTCAGGATTTATTCAATGAGTGGAATAAAGGTTCCTTGATTACATTGGAGTGGCAGTAAAAGCCTGATTGATGTTATAAGACTTCAGAGAATGTTACCCAAGAATTTTTGCAAGGTTGTGTTCAGCAGGTTGTGTAAACCATAGACTGTGAACTGCAGCGCCAAAAATGTTTTGCTTTGTTTTTGGTTGTTTTTTAAATTAATGCCACCACATCTTATTCAGACAAAAGTAATTTTGTTTGCATTCATAATTAACTGGATGCTTCAAATGATATAGAAATTAAATGAGAAGGCAGTACACACTTTTTTAGGTAGCTTTTCTAGAAAATAGTTGTTGCTCATGAGTAAGTGATGAGTTGACAAGTGAAACCAGTTCCACTGAAGGAATATGAATATAGGCTTCTGAGTCATGCCTATCTCTTGCATAAGTTTGTATAATCTACTTCTAATGTATACACAGTTGCTTGCAAGATACTATTGAAGAACTGCTCCTTAATCCTTTGAATGGTTTGGAAATCCAGGAATGCCAAGCTTAGAAATATAAATGTCTAAAATAACATAGCTTCTCATATTCACATGATCTTTCGCTGTCAGTGAGATTAGATTTTTTTTCTTGTGTTACCAAAATCAATTTAAATGAAATGCTTTATTGTAATTGTTTAGAAGAATTCCAGTGACAGGAATTAATGTGCTTTTATTTTTGTTTTTAGGACGAAGTAGACAGTCTAAACCCAGTTCTCAGGGACAACCCCCAGCTTCATGAGGAGGTGAAAGCGTGGGTGAAGGAACAAAAAGTTCAAGAGATTTTTATGCAAGGTAATTAACATTTTTAATGTTTAATATACTACATCTTTATCTATTTTGAAACCCTAGAAAGTATTTTACATTTATTAATTCCCACATTTGATGTTGAAAAGCTTAAAATGATTCTTCCAATGAGAAATAAGCACCTACGGTTATATAGGATAATAGTAGCAGCCTAGGTGTGATGTAAAGTCTGTCTTGCTTGGACAGCCTTTTTGATAAGTATAAGTGCAGAAAAACATTTGCTTTCAATTTTATCAGTATAATTACAATTATATCAGGAGCTGAACACCCTATTACTGGTTTTGGTGGTGAGGCTGAGGGCTATATTTGTGCCTCAGTGAGCAATAATCACATGGCTGGTTTGTTTTTATTGTTCTTGATGGGACTTTTGAAACTGTTAAAATATTAAATTAATATTGTCATTAAAATGTCAGTAGTATTGAGTGTTATAACTAAGAACAAAATCATTCAAACTCTTTAGAAATGGCATATTCAATTTCGGTTGACAAGCAGGCTGAATTAGCTATGACCTGGGTAATGTCATCGGGCAGCACCAAACATATCTCTTTTAACTCGTAGAGTTTTTGCTCTATTGAAAGTGTGCAGAGATTCCCTTGTGGGTAATGCCTTGTGAGCCCTCTTTTTTTTTTTTTTTTTTTTTTTTTTTTTTTTTATCCGAGCACCCGTACAGATGTTTCTCACAGGACAAGCAGGATGGTAGTCCTCACATATGGGTGACATCACAGGATGGAGCCCAATCACAGAACACTTTTGTCAAAGTTTCTAGAACTTTGGCACCTATTGGGCATGCCCAGCATGGCACTAACCCTGCAGCCAGCAGGGGTCCCCCTTCAGTCTTCTTTTTTCCACGCAGCATTAGCCACGCAGTTAAGGAGCTCCGCAGAGATTCCTGTCAAGAATTTTCCTCACGGAATTACTGAAAACTTTCTTACCCCACAGGGGTCCCTCCTTCAACTTTTTCAAGCCGAGGTTCTCCAGTAAGGTTTTTGGGTTTTTTAACCCGTTTTCGGTCGATTCCCGTTGAGTTTGGGCCTACTGGCCGTCGACCATACTGCGGCTCAAATTTTTCAAGGCCATGGCGTCGGGGTTCCGTCGGTGCCCGGACTGTAACCACACCATGTCCATAACAGACCCTCAATAAGGTCTGTGTAATGTTTCTTGGATGTGAGCACGATGTCCTGACCTGAACCAAATGTGCCCTAATGTCACCAAAAGGTCGCAAGGCCAGAATGGAGAAGATGGAACTTATCTTCTGTGCTCAAACCCCGACGCCGTATATTGCATCAACGTCGTCCGAACCGGCACCATCCACTTTGCGCCAGTATCTGCCACCGGCCAGAGACCGTCCGGCGTTGATGACTTCTCGGCCTTCAACTACCTCTACTCCCCCTGAGGATCGAGGGGATCGTAGAGAGAAACATCGCCATCAACATCGGAAGTCTTGGACCATCAAGGGAGCGAAATCATCAACGTCGCCATTGTCCGAGCCGCCGTCGAAAAAACCCCATCCACAAAAGGCACCGATCTTTTCTGCGACCAGTTCACTGAGGCAACCCCCACCCGGATGGGTATCAGGAGCCACGACTCCGCCTTTAATGGTGGTCCCTCCGGCTATACCTCTGCCTCTTTCTCCCCTTCCGGAGCCGGGGCTGATTGCTCCAGGTCTCCGTGAAGAACTGGACCGGATGGTTCAGGCGGCCATCGACAAGGCGATGCATCGACTCTCAAGTTCCTCCAGCACAGACACCAGTGCCGATCGTGGAACCGACCACCAACCCAATTCCGGCAGTGTTGGCACCGCTGCTCTCGAAGATGGAAGTGCTTACTGCCGCTTTTCCACCGATGGATCCTGGGTCACCAATGGCTCCGGTGCCCTCTCCACTTTGTCATCGGGAGGAGCAACACCGTTCTGCATCCCTCCATCGGGATTCCTACCGATGCCTCAGCCATCGATGCCGATGTGTCCATCGGCTCCATCGATATCCTCGATGCCTGCACAGGTGCCTTCGATGCCTTCATCGGTGCCTCCAGTTCTTCCTTCGATTCCTTCAGAGCCTAGACCTGGACCTTCAGAATTCCACCGCCCCATCCCTCACTGATTCCTAGAGAGGCAGGTGCTGATCCCTATGATACCTGGACTGATGATTCTTCACCAGACACCGATGACTTGCCTTCATCACCTTCTCCCACTGAAAGTAGGAAGCGTTCTCCTCCGGAGGACCTTTCCTTCATAAATTTGGTGAAGGAGATGTCTGAATTGGTTCCCTTCCAATTACAGACTGAACAAGATGACAGGCATCAAATGATGGAGCTGTTGCAATTCCTGGATGCGCCCAAGGAAATAACCTCCATCCCTATTCACCAGGTTCTTCTGGATCTCCTCAAAAAGAACTGGGAACACCCTGGCTCTGTTGCTCCAGTCAACAGGAAGGCTGACACCACTTATTTGGTACAGTCAGTCCCAGGTTTTCAAAAACCTCAGTTGGATCACCAATCTGTGGTTGTAGAATCTGCCCAAAAGAGGGCAAGGAGATCAAAACCCCACTCTTCCTTTCCCCCAGGCAAGGAGCAGAAATGTCTAGGTGCCATTGGTCGCCGTGTCTTCCAAGGCTCAATGCTCATCTCTCGAATCGCCTCTTATCAGCTCTATATGACCCAATACAACAGGATCTTATTTAAGCAGATACAAGAATTGACAGACTCCCTGCCTCAACAATTCCAAGAACAACTTCAAACCCTAGTGAACAAGGGCTTTGAGGCAGGCAAGCATGAGATAAGATCATCTTACGATATCTTTGACACTGCTACCAGGGTATCTGCAGCTGCTATTTCGGCAAGAAGTTGGGCCTGGCTCAAGTCTTCAGACCTTAGCCCTGAAGTACAGGACAGATTGTCCGACCTGCCCCTGTGTAAGAGACAATCTGTTTGGCGAGCAGATTCAATGGACGGTGGCGGAACTCAAGGGCCATCATGAAACCCTGAGACAGCTCTCTGATGCCCTCTGAGTATTCCTTAAACCAACCTCTCTGAAAGGACACTAAGAAGTCATTCTTCCGTCCGAAGAAATTCTACCCGCCACCGTCTAGAGCTCGTTCTACGAGACCTTTCCAAAAATCCTAGTCTCGTCAACTACGAAAACAAAAGCCTCAAGCAGCTCCTCAGCCGGGCCCTGCTTCCGGTTTTTGACTCCTGCATAGAGAGCAGCAGCCAGCTTCCATTGCCTCACGTACCAGTGGGAGGTCGATTGTACCATTTCAACAGCAGGTGGCACTCAATCACCTCAGACTAGTGGGTCCTGGCAATAATCGCCCAAGGTTATCATCTGAACTTCCTCTCCATCCCACTGGACTCCCCACCTCTACCGACGTAGAGAACATCCAACCACTCTATCCTCCTGGAACAGGAGGTCTCCCTCCTCCTTCAGTCCAAAGCAATTGAACCAGTGCCCTGCTCTCAGCACGGCCTAGGGTTCTATTCCCGGTACTTTCTAATCCCCAAAAAATCGGGAGGCGTTCGTCCAATTCTGGACCTCCGTGCCCTCAACAAGTACCTGCATTGAGAAAAATTCAAAATGGTAACCTTGGGTTCTCTTCTTCCTCTTTTGCAAAGAGGAGACTGGCTCTGCTCTCTAGACCTCCAGGACGCATACACACATTGCAATAACTCCTTCTCATCGCAGATTCCTGAGATTTCTGGTAGGCCCCAAGCACTATCAGTACCGACTGCTTCCATTCGGCCTGGCATCTGCACCTCGAGTCTTCACAAAATGCCTCGTAGTAGTAGTTGCAGCCTTCCTCAGGACTCAAGGTGTTCACGTCTACCCTTATCTAGATGATTGGTTGATCAGGGCTCCCACTCAGCAAACTGCTCTGTCGTCCCTACATCTTACCTTACACACCCTGATTTCGCTAGGATTTCTCATCAACTACGACAAATCCTTCTTAGTTCCATCTCAAACTTTATCATTCATAGGGGCAGACTTGGACACCTTACAAGCAAAAGCTTTTCTACCTCGACAGCGAGCTCTCACTCTTTCACACATCAGCTGCAGTCTCAGCACCGCACGACTGCTCGCCACTTCCTCATCCTGCTGGGACATATGGCGTCCTCAGTTCAGGTTACCCAATGGCCCGCTTGGCCATGAGAGTCATGCAGTGGACTCTTAAGGTCACAATGGACTCAATCCATTCAGCCCCTGTCGACCATGTCACAGACTCACTCTGTCAGTCTCTAGCCTGGTGGAAAAATCAATCTTCTCCAAGGCTTGCCTTCCAGGCTCCATGGGCTCCCCAACCTCGGCTTGGGAGCCCATGTGGCCGAACTGCAGACACAAGGATCTTGGTCTCCAGAGGAAGCCAAACACCAAATCAATTTCCTGGAGCTATGAGCAATCAGATGTGCTCTCAGGGTATTTCAGGATCGCCTGTCCAATCAGATCAATGAAGACCAATGAAGAGTGGGTGACTCGCCAGAATGGTGGCTACTGCCTGGACACAATACCCTTATTTAATAAACATACACATGCTTACTGTGACTCCAACATCGCTCTAAGCTTCAACAGCAAGAGGAAATGGAAAAAAGGATTTGCACTCACAAAGAGGGGAGTAGCTGGCTTGTTACGGCGGTTACTACCCCAAACCAAATATGCCTGATACTTCACTTTCAATGCATATACAGCATAGCTCTCTGCTTCAACGACAGGGGAGAAGAATAACTGATACTTCACACATCCAGCAGAGCTTTCTGCTTCAACGGCAAGGGAGAAGAAAAAGGGTTCGCACTCACAAAGCGGGGAGTAGCTGGCTTGTTACGGCGGTTACTACCCCAAACCAAATGTGCCTGATACTTCACTTTCCATGCATATCCAGCATGGCTCTCTGCTTCAAAGGCATGGGAGAAAGACTGCTACATCACGCATTTCCAGCATAGCTCTCTGCTTCAACAGCAGGGGAAAAAAAAACAAAAACAAAAAAAAAAACCTGATGCTTCACGCAACGACAGGGGTAAAGAAAAAAAGGATTTGCAATCACAAAGCGAGGAGTAGCTGGCTTGTTACGGCGGTTACTACCCCAAACCATATGTGCCTGATACTTCACTTTCAATGCATATCCAGCATGGCTCCCTGCTTCAACGGCAGGGGAGAAGAAAAAACAACCAACAAGGGCTGTACAACATAGTCTAGGTAAAACAAATAAGCATGGGTGTAGCTTGCTTATCACGGCGGTTACTACCCCTACTACCCCTAACTAATCAAGCTAGATATTTCACTTGGATGCAGCTCCATCACTGCTCTCTACATTAATGGTGGGGGTGGAAGGGGAATAGAACAAAGAGCTAAGAGAAACAGATAAGTATGAGAGAAAAAATGTGTGAAGCTTGCTGGGCAGACTGGATGGGCCATTCGGTCTTCTTCTGCCATCATTTCTATGTTTCTATGTTTCTATCATCCTGATTCAGACGGCCAACCAGGTGGCCATGTGGTACATCAACAAACAGGGAGGGACCAGCTCCTACCTTCTGTGCCAGGAAGCTGCGCAGATATGGTCGGAGGCCTTCTCCCACTCGATGTACCTCAGGGCCACCTACTTGCCGGGAGTGGACAATGTGTTGGCAGACAAGCTGAGTCGCACCTTTCAACCACACGAGTGGTCTCTCAACCCCTCAGTGGTGGACTCAATCTTCCAACAATGGGGTTACCCTCGTATAGACCTCTTTGCGTTGCTGCAAAACTGCAAAGTAGAGAACATTTGCTCTCTCACTCGCAGCCAACACTATCAGCCACGAAATGCGTTCTCCCTCTCATGGGCGACCGGTCTCCTATATGCATTCCCTCCACTTCCACTTCTCTCAAAGACTCTCGTGAAGTTACGTCAGGACAAGGGAACTATGATTCTGATAGCACCTCACTGGCCACGCCAAATGCGGTTTCCAATACTTAAGGATCTCTCCATTCGCAGGCACATTCCCTTGGGAAAGGACCCGCTTCTGATCACTCAAAATGACGGGTGCCTACGCCACCCCAATCTTCAAGCCTTGTCCCTGACAGCTTGAATGTTGAAAAGTTAATTCTTCAGCAACGGGAATCAGTTCCCCATGTCCTGATTGCTTCACGGAAGCCTTCCACGAGAAAATCCTACTCTTACAAATGGAACAGGTTTAAGTCATGGTGCTCTTCTCAGTCCCTTGACCCCTTTACCTGTCATACCTTGAAGTTTCTAGACTACCTCTGGCACTTGTCAGAATCTGGTCTAAAAACTTCCTCCATCAGAATGCATGTCAGTGCGGTAGCCGCCTTCCATAAAGGTATCGGGGGACATTCCTATTTCAGTACAGCCCCTTGTAACACGTTTTCTGAAGGGCTTGCTTCACCTCAAGCCTCCGCTGTGTACTCCGGCCCCTTCTTGGGACCTCAGCCTGGTTTTGGGTCGGCTCATGAAACCACCATTCGAGCCTCTTCAATCCTGTGATCTTCGCTATCTCACATGGAAAGTGATTTTCCTTTTGGCAATCACTTTGGCTCACAGAGTTAGTGAGTTACAGGCTCTAGTTACCTATCCGCCTTACACTAAACTTCTGCAGAACCGGGAAGGACTCCGCAATCACCCTAAGTTCTTGCCTAAGGTAGTATCGGAGTTTCATCTCAATCAATCCATTATACTACCTACCTTTTTTCCCTGGCCCCATTCCAAGCCAGGAGAACAGGCTCTGCATACCCTTGACTGTAAACGGGCTCTAGCGTTCTACCTAGACCATACAGCTGTCCACAGGAAGAGCATTCAGTTGTTTGTCTCTTTCCATTCCATCAAATTGGGGCAGCCTGTGGGTAAGCAGACTCTCTCCCCCTGGTTAGCGGACT